>NW_027069582.1:57203-237996 GCF_002906115.3 Quercus suber
CCCCCCCCTCTGGTTTTTTTTTTTTTTTTTTTTTTTTTTTTTTTTTTTTTTTTTTATAACTGGGTTCTGTGAGTTTCCCAGTGAAAAAAATAAAAAAAGAGGAAGAAACCCGGGACGGTGAACCCAGGTGGAAAAAAAAAAAAAAAAAAAAGAGGAAGAAACCCAGGGACCGTGAACCCAGGTGGAAAAAAAAAAAAAAGAAAGAAAGAAGAAGGAAGAACAGGGACGATGAACCCAGGTGAAAAAAAAAAAAAAAAAAAAAAAAAAAAAAAAAAAAAAAAAGAAAAAGAAGAAAGGGACGGTGAACCCAGATGAAAAAAAAAAAAAAAGAAAGAAGGAAGAACCCAGTGAAAGAGAAGAAAAGAAAAAGAAAAGAAGAAAAAAGAAGTAATAGTCCAGACCCAAAAATTGAAAAGAAAAGAAAAGAAAAGAAGAAAAAAGAAGAAGAAGAAGAAGGAGAAGAAGAGGAGCAGACGGCCAGACCCGTGAAAGACAAAAAGAAAAGGAAAAAAAAAAGAGAAAAGAAGATAGAGAGGGAGCAAAAATCTGTCTGTGGGCCCGGCTATGTGATGTTATTTACAAGTTTGCCATTGAAAACTGAAAACTGAAAACTGAAAACAGCCAAAAGTTGTTTTCAGTTTCCATAACTCATAACTCAAAAAGTAGAGAATTGAGTATTGAAAACAGAGTTATGGAAATAGAGTATTGGTGCAGGCAAACGAGTATTTTGCTATGGGTCCCACCATTTTTGAGAATTGAGTTATGAAAACTGAGAATTGAGTCACGAAAACACTCAATCCAAACAGCCTCTAGATAACCCATAATTGGTTCTTAAGCTCCAACGTACGTCATAGATCCAATACTTTCTGATATACTCTTAATTCTTTAGCAAATTAAATGGGCTTTATGCCTATAATCAGGTAATATATATGATTCTAAAAAAAAAAGGTAGTATATATCTCCTTCTATCTCAGATTCTCAAGAAACTATTTATTCAAAGGAAAATAAAAGAAAAAGAAAAATAGCGTGAAACACATAATATAAATATTAGAGAGCATTTACTATATCAGAGACAGAGACACAGAGCACTTACTATAATAGTATGGTGGCAATTTTTACTCATATTCGTGAACCTACTCATTACCCACCTATTTGTACTAGTATCATTGGCCTCAAAAGATACTAGTACTAATTCAAGTGAAAACACCAACAATTTGCATGCTTGTTATCTACCAACACAGCATGGCCCTTTGGGTAATGGAACAAATAATGCTTCCTTTTCAACTAGATCACCATGGCAACCTCCACAAGACTCAAACCTTCAATGGACCTGGAATGAAGGTAATGGTCCTTTCATGGCAAATGGACAGAGTACCCGCCCCCACTTAGAAGCTTCAGATTCAGAGAGTGATACTACAACAATTATGTTCAATCTAGACAGTTTAAGTGAAAGCAAACTTAAAGCCATGCAGTGTCATGGCTCGGAAAAGGGTTGCATACTTGAGTCCCCTGATTCATTCATAGAGTCGTTAATACAAAGAGTAAATAGGGGAAAATTCAGATTTGAATTAAGGGATTCCAGTAATGGGCCTAGACTTCTAAACCCCCAAACAGAGAATAATGGGCCTGTTCTATCAAACCAACTAGATAGCCCAGTAAGTGACACCTAATTGAATAGTGTAGGGCCCAATGTAAGGGATCTTTTCCCTTTTGAACTCCTCACTCTTGGCCCAAGACCTTCCTTACCCATTATAAACCTACTTTCATCTATTCCAACTGCTGGTTTTTGGTGTAGTGAAATTGGGGACACACCTGCAGGGGAGATACCAAAATTGAGCTCAAAGAAGAGAATCAAAAAGGAGATAGGGAAGTTTGGGAGGAATATTAAATAGTGACTGTTGTGTGACTTATTGGACATGACCCGTGAACCCGACACGACACAACACGAAATTAGCAAATTATAGGTTGAGACTTAATGGGTTAGTGTCATATTTGGTTGACATGACTGAATCTTTTAATAAACAGGTTGAGTTAGTGTCCAATCCATGGAACCCATTTAACTTGTCTGGCCTGTTTAATTAAATGGCATTTTACCAATATACCCTTCAAACCCTAGGTATATAAACTTATTAGTTCTTGTGGTTTATTTTCTTTAACATATTATGATTGATTATTTATGATATTGAGATATGCTTTAGTTCTGGATGATTATTTTTTATGTAGTTACTCATTAGTTTTGAATTTTATATTAAAAATATTTATTTGTTTTGGTATTTCATAATTCATATCAATTTGGTTAATACTTTTTCTTTTTCTTTTTTTCATTTTGATAAGGAGTAGATAAGTGTAAAATATTTTTAGAAAATATGAAAACATAAGAAGTGATAATTCAAATGAGATCCTTAAAAAAAAAAAGACTTTCTGAATTTTCTGAGAAATATTTGATGTGCTAATAGAAATTCAACCATCATGGAAGAACCACAACATAGAGATAAAAGTAGAAGATACATAGAAGCTATGCAGTAAGATATGTTAAATATGACTTAATGGTTTGTCACAAAACTCTATGGATATCGTTAACCAAAGAATATGGTAATATATATACAGCAACCAAAAAAAAAAAAAAAAAATAGGAACATATATATATATATATATATAATAAATATCAAAAAAAAAAAAAAACTGAAACAAGCAAGCAGAACATGATAGAAAAAATAACTTAGTAGCAAACATTCATAAATAAGGATAAACCAGATGTTTGTTCACCAAAGGAAAGCAAGCAGAAATAAATCATTGTTTTGTCACCACAACCCTGTGACGGTAGGCAAACCAAGTAAAAATAAAGAAGTTAATTAAACTAAAGAAAAGTAAAAGAGTAGAAATTTAATCCAGGTATTAAGCTAAAGGATCGGCAAGTTGGAGCAGGGTAGCGTCCTCAAATGGATATTTTATTACATCCCCGGTTGGTTGAGTTGATGAAGGCAGCTAAAGTTGAACGTTCTTGTCCGATTGATCGCTAGCACGGAGGTTGCCGGTGACTTCCAGGTCAACTAACTCCATGTGGGAGTCAATTGCCTGCACCAACTCCCTCATGCTGGGAGTCTCTTCTTCATCAACAACGTTGAAAGGATTCTGGGCGGCGGCATTCCTTAATAGAGAGTCTTTAGGGACCCCCATAGCTTGCAGCACGGCCAACCACCCCTCCTCGAATTTGTTCTTTCGGGCTTGACGAATGACTGGCTCCGCTAAGTTCTCTGCATCAAAAAAACCTTTGTTATACCATTTGTTCTCACAAGCTTCCAAAGCTGCCTTCATGTCAGTTAACTCATTGGCTTATGCAATGTTCAGGCTTTCGGCTTCCACTAGCTTAAGCTCAATCCCACCCAACTTTATCTCTAGCTCTGTGGACCTCTTTTCTGCCAACACTCTAGCTTTCTTGGACGCAGCAGCCTTCTTCTTTGCGGCTTCAATAGCTTTTACCTTCTCCTTTGCAGTAGCCGCAGTAACCTCCTTGAGAGCCTTCTCTCGTTCAGCATCCTTGGAGAGCTCTTTCAACCTCCCATCAAGAACGTAGGTCAGTTGTGCGGCCTGATAACGTAACAATGATAAGTATGAAAGCAAAGGGAATGCATGCGCATCGAAATAGATGGGAAACAAAGGGTTAAGAAATTACCACTATAGTATGCCACTACAACTGCCTAGTCAAAGACTTCTTGGTTTTGTTTGAGAAAACATGAATGTCCTTGGGCAATAAGAGGCCCTGCACTAGACTCTAAGTAACCCGCCCCCCTTCACGCTAGGACCATGTCCTCACACTGGCGGACACAGGCAAGGAATTGTCACAGAGCTTGAAGTTGGGCTGCCAACTTGCCTCGGATCGAGAGGAGGATGCCACGTTTGTCTTAACCTGGGCAATCAACTCCTAGACAATTTTTCCCCCAGATACTCGAGGGGGAATCCTTGAAGGCACATCCCCTGAGCCTGCGAGAGGTTGATCCACCGTACGTTACCTCTTTTGAGAGTGGCTGGGGGGAGTTGGGGGAGTCAAGTCTCTACCCCTAGGTTCTTGTTGTTGTGAGGCTGGCTGAGCGTCGGGAACGAAGCGGCCAATGGTCATCGTCCGCCAAGTCATCATCTCGTCCTCACCAGGGTCAGATTTCGCTTCCAAGGAGTTTACTGATCCAACCATTGCTGGCTCGTCTATGGTTAGTTGTGGGGGAAGAAAGTTGGTACGCCGCACGTTGATGTACGATAACAGCGAGCTGTTCACTAGTAAAGCATGCCCGAAAGGCTGCCAAGTTGTATAGACAGGAGTGCAGCTGAGAATGTGGTGCGATGCCTAGAGCTGTCCGTCAGAGTTCACAAATATCTCTGACTAGAGCACGAAACTTAGATCTCTCACATGCACTACTCTAATGTCCAGGTTAAACCTTTTGCTGTCTACATCAAAATAATACAAAAGCTGGTTAGTACCTATTTGAGCAAAGCAATCATGAGTAAAACATGATTAAAAAGTAAAAGATGTTCGATGCCGACCAACATCGCGTGGCGAGAGTGGGCAGGGGAGTTCATCGACAAGCCAGTTGCTGCTCACCCAAACATATTCCCTCACGGAATTTTGGTTAGAATCGGGAAGGCATGATATAAGCCTAACCCGTAGATCCATAGTTTTTAAATAATAGTTAGACCTAATATTGCCACACAAACTGTACATGAAATTTATGTCGTGGTGGTTCAGTTGTAACCTGTATATCTGGTTTAATCTACTAACACAACTAACGAATCAATAAAAATTGGGAGGAAACTAATCTGGACATAGACCATAGAACCTAAGAGTACTAAGTAAAAGAAGGTCCACTAGAAACCTAACCCCTCCCTCTAGGATAGCCATCAAAGGGAAAAATGCTATGTTAGACCTAGAACAACGGTGGAGGGCGATGTCACCCTCATGGCAATATGCCATCTCCACATCTCCAGGGATATTGAAGACCTCCCTAAAGTTAGCTAGAGACGCCTCAGAAAACTAAAGTTGGGAAAACCCTATTCTTATACTCTAAAGCAAAGGAAAAATTGAAAGAAGGAGAAAAGAGTAGAGAAACTTACTGTGGGCTCTAAGGAGTGGAGGATCTTGATCGAAGGATTTGTGCACGGGAAAAAAGTGCTCGACAGAGAGAGATTTTGGAGAGTTAGAAAGCAAAAAGTGATCTAAAGGAGGAACAAGAAGTATTTATAGGATAGGAGCATTTAATGAAGTGAAGAGGCAGGAAAACCCTTTTGGATCCTTTTTGTAACCCCCACATGTGTAGCCTCGATTTACGAACCGTCAGGTAATGATAGCGGTTGATCCTGACATCCTGGCATAACGCCCCTTTTTAGAGTGCATTAATGACTATCCTATCCGTTCAGTGACTGATGCCTAAGCTTCCCGGGGAATCTTAGGCATATAACTTCCTTGATTCATGCCTGGGATCCGAACATCAATCAATGGGGAGCTATTATACAGGGCTAGGCCCTAGGCCCCACGGGCCTCAGGCCCAAGCCTCGCAACATATTATTTGGCCTTGTCCCCATTTTTTGACCTTTAACCTCTCGATCCGAACACCTTAGAGCCCAATCTAGGCCTCAAGGCTGAAATAGGACTACGTTAGCTTGAATGCCCTAAGCAAACCCCTCCCAATCATATTTAACCTGGTCAGGGGTATCGTTGCTCGGAGATACCCTGTACTCGGTTGCCCGGTAATGCCTTTGGGGATATCACTGTCAGGCTGGATTTTGGAGGTGGGAATCAGTTCCAATGCCACTACCACCTCTCCACCAAAAAACCCACCTAAAGATGATGGAATTAGACCCCCATTTGCACTAGTAAGGGGGAGTAATCATAATACCTCCACTTATCTAAGGCTATAAATAGGAGAATTGAGGGACAAGGTAGGGGTTAGCAACTCTGGAGAGAAAAGGGAGAAGAGAAGAGTGACTGAAAAAAAGTGAGAAAATGAGCGACTCTGTAAGGTAAAGAGGAGGGTTTAAGGAAACAGGAGTGCATTTGGGTCACCGAGCATAGGACCACCCATAATAGGAAACCCAAAGCGCATAATACAAATAGATTGTGAGCCCAATAATCATATCTTGGGTACGCACATTAATGAAATAATTATTTGTTTCTCAATATAAAATTTAGGACAACGTTTGACTACAAACTTAGTTGTAACCTAAGTTTACAACTTCAATCAATATCTTTTTATTAGATATGAATTTTGACAAATTCACCATTAAATCACATTTACTTATTATATCCTCCATACTTACAAAATTTTTAAAAGATTAAAAATCAATACATATGTCATCAATCAATTGTTTAATTGCAAGTTTTTGTAGTATAAAATTATGTATAAAAATAAGTTTATGGATCATGTAGTAAATAATATCCGATTGATACAAATTTTGACTTGTGTGTTAAGAGCATACAGAATATGCAGTCTAACAGTTATATTTTTATAATATATAGTCATGTTAGTTATTTTAATGGAAATTGTAGTTTTAGTCTACAACTAAGTTTGTAGCCAAATTTTTTCCAAAATTTATTGTTGGAATTATCCTAAATAAGTTCTTTAAAGAGAAAAACCATAGTTTCCTTTCCTTAAGAAATAATATAGTTTTACATAATTCAAAAATTTTGGATCAAGCGTACGAAAAGTTTAGTAAAAATGAGAAAATGGGCAAATGCCCCTTTCAAAAAAAAAAAAAATCTAGCATTTTGCCCCATTTTCCAAACCAATTAGGGAAATGCCCCTCTTTTGAAACTCGATTTTCTTGAAATCGAGTTATAAAAAAAAAATTCTGAAGCCCTGTAGCGGCGTTTTTAAGGGGCCTATAGTAACGTTTTAAGGACCTATAATGGCGTTTCGATTTTCTTGAAATCGAGTTATAAAAAAAAAATTCTGAAACCCTATAGCGGTGTTTTTAAGGAGCTTATAGTGACGTTTTAAGGACCTATAGTGGCGTTTTGGTAACTCGATTTCCATAAAGTCGAGCTACATGCAAATATTTTTCTTTTTTTTTTTACCTATAACTTGACTTCATGTTGATCGAGTTACAAAACGCCACTATAAGTCCTTAAAACGTCACTATAGGCTTTTTAAAAACGCCGCTATAGGGCTTAACTCAATTTTGAGAAAATCGATTTTCAAAATAGGGGCATTTTCCTAATTAGTTTGAGAAAGAAGACAAAATGCTAGATTGTTTTTTTAAAAAGGGCAAAGGCCAATTTTTTCCGTAAAAAGAACCAGCATTTTGAATGGAATTGATACATAAGATTGTTTTCTTTTTTTGAACTGAGATGTTATCATATTTGATTTCAGATATGACTACAAACAAAATTGATTATGTTGCAGGAAATTGAACAATTACAATCTGATTATTCTTAGGAACCCACAAGTGAACTTATTTATTGTTTCTATGTCTACGGAGTTTATTTACTGTGACCAATTATGTTCTTGTTTTTATCTGTTTGTTCTAGCTAGTTAGGTTTATTGATTACTTACAGAGCTATGGAGCTCACATTTTTCTCCTTTTAACATTTCACACTCTAAAGAATATCTAGCTCACAAGAATTTTCCTTCAGCGCCGTAGGAATAATTTCTTTTTAATGTTAGTTTTAGTTCTAGGATAATAATGTGGAAAGCTTATAATTTTGTGGACTGTTTGGTGTTATGAATTATGTGAGAATGTTAGTTGTCACGTAGAGAACAATTGTTGAATCACTTTTGGAGAATAGTTATTCTTTCTTAATAAGACCTTGCACACTAGTGAGATTCCTAGACGTGTGATCAATGTCACATATCTAGCTTGTATAATTGGGTTTGAGATGTGTTTTTTTATTTATTTAATAATTCAATAGTTACAATGACAAAGTAGGATTAATGTTTATGTTAAAATGATCCAAAAGTATCGGCCTGTTGAACTACAAGTACAAGATTCTTGGCTTAAGGTGTGATTAGTATTTAGATAATGTTTCACAACTAATCACAAACTTAGAATTTTTTCATTGACCACAGTGAAAATTTAAAAACAATGGCATCAATCTCCGCAGAGAGACAATTAGAGAAAAAAAAAGTGATTATGTTCTCAAACTGTATCATGAGTTAAGATTATTACATCTAAAAAACAATAGTCTTTTAAATTAGGAGTTTATGAATTTGGAGACAAATTCATCAATATTCTTGTCTGAACTGCCACCCTCACTAATAGCCTTTATAGCCAAATCCTTCCATTTATTAGCATTTTTTTGGAAATCTTTCCCTCTCTCACCCTCCATTACTTCCTTAATGCAAAACTCAATCTCTTCTCTTTCAACAATGCCATTCTCACTAACCTTAGCCCTCACTCCCACCTTCCACACATCCCGAACATAGTTGGCATTTGTAATTTGATCGATCCATTGTGGCACCCCCACCAATGGCACTCCCAAGCTCAATGCCTCCAAGGTTGAATTCCAACCACAATGTGTTAAAAAGCACCCAATTGCCTTATTTGATAGCACTTCTAGTTGGGAGCACCATTGCACTACTAACCCTTTATTTCCTATCTCTTCCAGAAACTTTTCAGGGAGCTTTGCTTCCTCAGAAGCCTTAACAACCCACAAGAAATGGAATTTACTTCCTTTTAAAGCAAATGCCAATTCCTCCATTTGTTTGTTGCTTAAACTAGCCAGGCTACCAAAGGACAAATAAATAACAGATCCTTCTGGCTTAGTTTTGAGCCAATTATTGCAAATAGATGAGTCTGATACAAAAAGGTTAAGCCCATAGTCATTGTCATTTTCTAGACGTTTATCTAAATAGAAAGATGGAATTGTTGGTCCAATTGGCAGTAATTGACAGACTTTTGACATGGAGTCCACTACCTAATATGAAAAAGACAATAATCAAATTTCGATCGGCATGAAAGGTTACAATAGCAACAATTATATAATTGAAAACTTGTTGATAATTACAACCTTAACAATAATGCTAGTATCATTGTCTCACACTCTGTTAGATTTGTTCTAGTGTGGTAAATTATGATTGGGTGTTTGTTACTATCACAAAAGTTCACTATTTTAACTTCATCACCCACAATATGTTAGATAGTTGTAGCAAAGTATATGATACTAGTATTATTGTAACCTTAATTCTAACATGATCTTTATGGAAGTTTCAAGTTAATTATGTTAGGATGAGCATTCACATCGAATTATGCATAATAAATTGATCAAGTATTAGATGGAATCGTTATAGCAAAAGTGCGTTGATTAATATAACATTAATAGCCAAGAGTCTTGTAATATAATTGACACCTCTTGATATTTTCAACCGAGACATCCATGATTCTCAAAAAAAAAAAAAAGCATATAACATTAATAAGCTCAAACTCATTGTTTATGCTTTTGAGATAAAAGATATCTCAACATGCTGTTAGGAACCTATGGTTAGAATTCACCCTTTAAAACTAGCTTGCAAGGGAATGGTGCTCAAAAGCTTATAAAAATATGATTAAGCTTACACTTAATCCATGTGGAACACTAAGATTATAACACATACTATGTTAGTGGACTTGCAAAAAACAATTTGGGAATTAAATTTATAACAAAGTGTGGTTGTATAAGAGCTCCTTAAGTGAGAATCAAATTTCTAAGTGATATATATGAGATTTCCAATATCAGCAGTGTGTAAAAAAGGGGGTAGGGTTGAAATCGAAAAAATAATAAATAATAAAGTTTTTTTTTTTTTTTTATATATACAATATAGAAATTCTAATCTAGCTTAATTTTAGTGTATATGTGTGTAAAGTTTCCTTCTAGAGACTTAATCTCTAGTCTTTGCCTCTTACCCTACAAAAACTTTGTACTTGTGAAGTAACCATCACCCCAATGATGCACAGTGATAATAATAAAGTTTAAAAAAAAAAGAAAAAAGAAAAACAAAATACTGAACTTATTTACTGGTTTAAAAAATGGCTACATGTTTCATTAATGGAGTCACATAAAACAATATGGAGATTAAATTTCTAACAAATTTGAAATAAGAGCTTCTAAGCAACCATCAATTTAACTAGTGAATCAAGTGATATTAGAACTTCCACTATGAGCAAGGTAGAAAGGAAAAAAAAAAAAAAAAGAGGAAAAAGTGTTTGAAAAATCCAATTTAATAATTTTAAAAAATTGAAAAGAAAATAATGCATTTATTTGTTGGCTTAAAAAATGGTATCCAAACCTGTTCTATTAATGAGTAATTATGTGAACATGCAACATTTTCAATTTGGATGGTTGTACCCCCAACTAATTCGGGCATATGGCATATGGTCAATTTTTTTAATAAAAAAATATTAAAATTATTACAAATTTTTCTTATAACTGATGTGACATAACTTGTTGATTTTGACGAAGTTTCTTCTTCAGATTTCTGACTCTTTTCCGACTCTTCACCTTTTTTCTTACCATTGTAAGTTTGAATAATTAACATACTGACGATTGTGAGTATTATCATATTTTTTTAATGGGATACCTCAATTTGTAAATATTATATTTTAAAATTTGTATTACCTTTATAATCACTTTATTCTCCCATATTGTTTGCACAAAAGAAGAGTGAAATGATTAAATAAAAAAAAAGGCAGTCCGACACTCACATAAAACAATTTCAAAAAAAAAATTATAAAAATGAAATTGTATAAACATATATAATTACCCACCTCAGGCTCTAGCTCGTAGAAAGTGTTGACAAGAACTGCATCGGCTTTATCTGAGCTAGAAAATTGATTGAGCACCATCTCAAAATAAGCTGGGTACGATCCAGGCACACTGATGAAAGATGGCATATCTTCAAGCTCAAGCACAGGTAGACCGGAATTGAGATGGGTGTGGAAGTAATTGGTAGCTTCAATAGTCCATGATGCACATGATAGTATATGAAATTCACAGCACAAGTTTGAGTGAAGAAAGCAGCTCCAAATATACCAAACTTTTTAGCTACTTCCAAAGCCCAAGGCAAAAAAGGGTCATAAATTATGCAATCAATTGGATTTGCTGTGTTTTTGTTCTTTATAATAAGGTCAGCCAGTGTTTTTGAGCCTACAGTTTCCATACGATTGATATATGCATGGATACTCTCTGCTTGGGCGAACCCACCTTCATCATAGCCATCTGATATTGTGTCAAATTGGAGAGAGCTTAATGATTGGGGTTGCATGGTATTGTGGATGTAAAGGGTTGTGGCTAGTGTAGCTTTAAGCCCTTTGGAGACCAAACGTTTAGAGAATTGGAGCAATGGATTTATGTGGCCTTGGCTTGGATATGGTAAAGCTAAGACATGGCCTCTATATGCTTTGTTTTCCATTTCTCTCACTCGGGAGCTGGCTCAACAACTATTGAGTTTAGTAGCTTTCTAACTTAGAGCTATCTTAGAGCATTCACAGCAGTGTAGCTATAATGCTATAATGCTAAAATTTAGCTCCAGAAATACAAAAGTCACGCTGCAGCAGTGGAGGCAAAAGTTAAAATTTTAGATTATTATGAACAGTACACATCTATATATAGATGTGCACTGTTCATCAAAGCTAAAAATAAAATGCATTATTTTATTCCGGTTTTGATTAAAAAAAAGGCCACTTGCTCTCTCTCTCATTCACTCTCACCGTGCCTCTCTCTCTCTCTCTCTCTCTCATCTAAAATATCTGAACTTCATATCTCTCTCAATCTCACTCTCTGCTCACTGCCTCTCTGCTCAATCTCTCTCCAAGCCCAATCCTCACCGTCCGTTCCTCTCTTCCTCATCACCACCACCCACTTCCCTCCACCTCCGTCTCTCTCTCACCCACTTCACTCTCTCTCCACCACCACAACAACCCCACCCGCCACTTCCTCACCGCTTTCTCCATCGCAAACTTCGCCGTATCATTCCCCGGCGGAGACGACAACAACAACAATGGAAACAGCGGCGGAGGTGGTAGTAGAGGAGGAGGAGGCGATGAGGGGTCGTCGGCGGAGGACAAGAACAGAGAGGAGGCTTTGATGGTGCTAGCGGAGGCTGGGAGGTCGTTGAAGAATTTGCCAAAGGACTTGGCGGCGGCGATCGAGGCCTGGAGAGTCCTCGGCGCGGTGGTGTCGAGGTTTTTGGAGTTGGAGAAGTCGCCGGTGTTGCGGTGGTTGATGCAGTTCGGCGCGGTGGTTGTTATGTGATACAATTAAGGTTCGGCGTTGTTTCCACTAGCTAGCTGTGATAAATTGCCAATTGGGTTTTTTGGGTTTATTTTGTTTTATGGTTTAGTTGTCAAAATCACTTCAATTTGGCCAAGTTAGCTTGTGTTTGATTTTTTTTTTTTTGTGGTGATTTGTGTGGTGGTTTTTGGCTAATTTGGATTTTTGGCCGTATTTGTGGGTGGTTGTTCTTGGCTTGCTAGTTGTTGTTGGGTGGTTGTGGGTGGTTCTTGGTTGGCAGTGGTAATGGATTTTGCTATTGATCGGTTTGTGATGATTTTTTTTGGTAGTAGGATATATTATTTTATTGTAGAAGATATATTATTTTATTGTGATGTTTATATTATTTTATTATGTTAGAAGCTAAAATAGATCCACTGCTGCAGCATGTGTATAGGTAAAATAGATAAAGTAACTTTTGGTGGAGTTAAAAAACTAAATTTTTAGCTCCACTGCTGCGAATGCTCTTAGGAAGAGAACATGTCTTGCTATTTGGTGAACCCTATTTGTAGGAGGAAGTATGCGACTCGACAATTCCAAATTCCAAAGAACAAAAAGACTGGTAGGTTGTACGTGCCATCTTTTCAATTTCAAAAGTAATGGCATATTTCATTATCAACAATGTCAGTACAGTACAGAAACGTTCACACTTTGCCTCAATTATTTTGTGAGTCAAGACTGTATTGTTTGTCTTCACTATGATATAGGCTCAGTATTTTTTCCTACCACTTAATTTGTCACATAAAACAATTGCGGTAAAGTGCCTATTTATGTGTTACGAGCATTGTTGCTTTCCTGTGCCAAACTTTTTTTGTTTTACCTTACGCCAAGTGGGACATAAATACTTGACACATTTTAGAAATAAATGATTTCTTTCCAAAAATAAATGCTTATTGTGTTAACGAAAAGTAAATAAGCACCATAGGTCTAGCCCACACTTGATAAAACACCTCATTAAAGAGGTGATTGGACAAGTCACAAAAGTTAGCCTGTTTTCTTCTTGGACGGTGACTTAGGTGTGTTGGACACGCGGAGGAGAAAAAGAAGATAAGAAAGGGGTTGAAGCAAAGTCAAGGCAATTGAGTTGCATTTATTGTGATTTGATGTCAAGAGTATGAAAAGAAGAAAAGAAGGAAAAGATGAAGAAATAAGAGGGGAACCCATTCGGCCAATGAGCAAGAAGTGTAGTCTCAGAGAAAGTCAAGAGGGGAACCCATTCGGCCAATAAGCAAAAAGTGAAGTCCCAGAGAAAGTGAGGACTAAGTGTAGTTTTGAAGAACTGTGTGAGTGAGTGAGCAAGCAAAAGAGAAGAGAAAAATAGAGAGAGTAAGAGAAAATTGTGAGAGATACATAGTGAGAGAGAGCAGTGAATGAAAAGAAAATGAGAGTTTTTTTTTGCTCAAGTTGTATCTCTAAGTATTGTAATCTCTATTTAATAGAGTGAAATTATTCGGAGTTTGTCCCCGTTTTTTCCCTTCAAGGAGAAAGGATTTTCACGTAAATCTTTGTATTCTTGTGTGGTTGTAGTTTCGTTGTGCTTGCTGAAATTTATTCACAGTTATATAGAATTTTTCCCAAGACATTAAACTAAGGTAGGGCCGGGCCAACCACGAGGACGATGTGTTAAAAAAACTACATTAAATTTTGCCGACACATATGTATACAACAAACAATTCTTCATGTCATGGCTTCTACAATGATGAACTGAAAGGTCCTATTTATATGTATCATTGGTGATCTCCGATTATGAACATCAGATAAAATTACCAACTCTTATCATTTTTTTTTGTTTAGAATCATATCAAATTACCAACTCTTATCATTTTTTTGTGCAACACTTTTACAACAGTATACTCAATGAGGCCTTTGCCATCCGGTCCTTTGTTTAGGTGTTATCCAGGGTAAGGGCCATTTTGCATTTTACTGACTTCCTAACATCTAATGGGCACCTTTAGTGAATAGTTACTGCCAGACTACTTTGTGCTTAGCTAACTGCAACTCCAATTACTTACACATGAACTTTTTCAAGTCCAGGCACTGTACTTAATTTGGTGGATACAACGATCACAAGCAGTTGAAGATGAAATAAGTAAAAGTTTTGTACAAAATAAAAAGTAGAAAAAAAAATAAAATAAAAAATAAAACAAAGTACTCGACTTTGTTAAGCTTGAGTACTATAAAGAGGTACTCGACTTTCGTAATATCGAGTACCATATTACTTTTTAACTTACACAAATTCCAAGTCAGCAATGCCACGCTGGCGACTCACCTAAGAACTCAAGATCACTAAACTTGAGTATTATTTAGAACTCAATTTTGTGAAACTCAAGTACTAAAAAAGTGATAAATTGCTAAATATTTTCAAAATAGTGCTAGTTTGCCACAAATTTTGCCAAAACGTGGTATTTGGCTATTTTCGCCCGGACTTTGATTAGGAAACTTTTCTTTTTGACTTTGGATTAAAGACTTAGCGTGCGTTTGGATTGCGTTGGGATGAAAATTTTTTGCATTTGCTGAAAAAATTGTGGGTCCCACAGTATTGTTCATGCATTATTTGATATTATTTATTGGCTTCACTGCATTTTTTGATACTATTTATGGACCCCACTATACTATTTCAACTAACTTTTACTTTTATTTACAGTACTTTCAGTAAAAAGTTTTTAGTTTTAGCAATATAAGCAGTATTCAAAATAAGTGGTTTTCAATTTGGTAATAGTGTTTAAACAACGAAAATCTTTGTTTAAATACCACAACATGTATTTTCACAAACTTTTTCATCCACACGTATTTCTACAAAAACTTAAATAACATTACTAGAAATTTCTTACCAAACGGACCCTAAGTTTTGCTAGGTAATGCTACTTTTTAATTATCTTTTTTGAAATAGAGCTACTTTTTAATTAAATGGTAAAAATGGTTTACCTTCCCTAAAAATAAATAAAATAAAATGAATGTTTCACGTACCCCTAAAACAATAAAATTGAATGGTTCACGTTCCCTAAAAAAAAAATTTGAATGGTTCATGTTTTTTGTTTAAACTGATCGATTAATAGTTTTTTTTTTTTTTTTTAGATAGGGATCGACTAATAGTTAATACTTTACATATGCGTGCAACACCTTTGTAGCTCAGACTATGTTATCTATCAAATGGTGGGTAAAGAATAAAAGTTCCAATCCTATCAAGAAATGATAATCTCATGTGCCAAAGCATACTGGCCCTCAAAGACAAAAATCTGAACATCAAAATAATTGTTGACAGAGAAGAAAAATGTGTGTGGCATGTCATTTTCTACCAATCTAATCATCCTTCCCAATTACCATATCACCAAATACAAATTGCCAAATTAAAAGAAAGCCCGATCTTTGTCGCAAATTTGATGCATATATAAGAATTATGCACTTTTTTTTAATGAACAAAAAGAATGGATATAGGGGGTGATCTGAGTTAGCATCTTTCACTTAGGTGTTGTCATAGTGATACTCTATTTGTTGAGTCTCGGCCTTCAGAAAATCCGGATGAGTCATATATAATTGTTAAGGGCCTAATTTCTTATAAGTCAAAATAAAATAATAAAATTTCATACTGAAACCAACCCCGACTAAAAATAAAGGTATTGTGAAAAAAGAAGTGCAACATCCACAATATTTTTCACAACACTTTTATAACAAATCATAAGTGGTAAATTGTTATTAGTTTAAATTTAAACTTACCAGTGAAACAACTTTTTCGCCCACCAATAACAATCTGTAACAACTTACTACTTATGATTTGTTGTGAAAATGTTGTAGACATAACATTTTTTTGTGAAAATATTAAGACATCTTGTTGTCATAACAATATTTTCAAAACTATTGAGCTATCAATTCTTTACAAATAAAATAAAATATAACAAAATTATAAAAGTATTATGAAAATGTTGTGTTTTTAGAAAAAATTTATTGGTTTAGTCAGCTTTGTTGAACTAAAATTCATTGTTTTACATACAATTTTCTTGGGTTGACTTTTGTATTTTTTTTTTCTTTGCGCACCATTTTAAGTTAAAACACATAGTTTTACATACAAAAACAAAAACTTATGATAAAAAAACTTTTCATCCTTTAAATTTGGGGTAGTTTACAATTCGTCCTTAAACTTTAAAATCAAGCAATTTTTCCCTTAATATTTTGGAAAAAAAGCAAATATGTCATATTGTTATTTTCTTAGTTAAACCCTAATAAAAGCTCATTATTCTTAAAATATTTTTGTTAGGTTTTAGACCCCTATAAATTAGATTGTTTAACCTAATTAATTAACTAAGTGAATACTTAGGTTTACTATTCAGATCTAGGTTAAAACAATAAAGTCATATCATGTAAAGTAACGGAATATAAAGAACACAATGATATGATGATCCGGGAAAATCAAACCGGTAAAAAATCTGGGGAGGATTTAACCTAGCAATCCTCAAGGTAAAAAGCAAATCCACTAGAAAGAATTAAAATTTACAATAAGAGTTAGACCACTAATATCCTATTCTTACTACACATAGAACTTACTACCATGACCCCATGATAGCTCCAAGTTCACGGACTACTTCTTTCCTTAGCCTTTGCAACACAAGCACCTACACTTGTGATAAAAAAAACACAAACTCTCTTGTTTGTGACTCCAAGACCAACCTTGAAAGTTAAGATTTTCAACTATTGTTGATCTTGAGAGAGAGCTTTTTGGATACAAAACCCTAAATACAAAAGAGGCATACTTTTTTCTCACTGAAAAGCTTTTTAAAAACGTACTTAGGATTTCCTTTATATTCTAGGAGAAGTAGATCTGAAACCCTAATCCTTTTTGGGCTTGAACTGCTATTTGGACCGACTTAAAATTCTGCAAATACGTGTTTCAATTAGTCAAGCCTGTCTTTTGATCGGTCGAACCAGGCAGATTCTGAATTCTTCTTTCTACAACTTGTATGTTTTTGAATTTTGACTTGAATCACCTTGAACATTATTTAATAATACCTATAGACTCTAAGATCTATATCTAGACAAGTTTATGTTCACGATTTGCCAATTGTTCTAAACATTTAGAACCTAACAATTTTATTGTGTAATGTTTAAAATACTCTTACTTTGTTTCAACATCCTAAAAATATTCTTCACGTATTTTAAGTTTTAGATGGTTATAATTCTTGAAAAGTTGGAATGATGATATAAGGTGTTTTATTTGTTATCTAAAGAAAATTGATTTTCAAGGTTTAAATTTTCAAAACTTATAATTTATCAAATAGAAAATTCAATGACGCATGACTTTTTTTTATCTTTTTTATTTTCTAAGTAAAACTCAGTTGTTTATTGTTGAAAAATGATAATATTCGTTATCATTCCTAGAAATTTTTAGTGAGTGGATATATTGACTTTAGGAAATAGGTACTAAAAAACTATTATAATAAAATAGATATTTATATGTTAGATAGCTGCCCTAACTTTGTGATTGTTTAAAATTTTTATACGAATAAGATTAACTTTTATGACATAATTATTAAAATTCTTAAAATTAAAGTCTCTTTTGATTAATGTAAATCTTTATGTACTTTAAATGTCAAATGATTTATATCTTTGTTTTGTAATACAAATAAAATCTATAATTGACATTAATCACTACTTTTTTTCCACGGCAAGCATGTGCCTTGCATGTACTGCCCTAACGAGTGATATAATATACTCAGTACTTGACTTTTCTCTTTATATATATATATATATATATAATCTTTTAGGATAAATTTGAATGGCCTTTTCTCAAGCTAGTGTATTATTATGTTAGTATATTTATTTTTCAAGATGTCTTTATCTTGTATAAATTTGCTAAAATATTTTAAATAATAAGAGAATATTTTTTTAATCTTTGTAATAAATTATGAAAAATATCATCTTATCTTTTGAGTGCTTGACTTTTCTCTCTTTTTTCTATATATTTTTTATAATCTTTTAGGATAAATTTGAATGGCCTTTAGCATATTTATTTTTTAAGATGTCTTTATCTTGTATAAATTTATTAAAATATTTTAATAATGAGAGATTATTTGTTCAATCTTTGTAATAAATTATGAAAAATATCATCTAATCATTAATCAATATATATTTTAACCTCTTTTTTTATTAAAAGATAGAAATATTTTAACCTCTTTAAATATTATTTTAGTTAAAATTGCTAAATTTTGTACCTATATATTTATTTATATTTTAAATAATTATTAAATTAATTATGATGTTATCAAATTCAACCACCTTAAAAACCTTAAATCTCTCTATTTTTTGATTCTTTGAATGGTCCGGATTTCAAAACTATGTTAATGATATGTATGTTAGAATGAAGAGATATTGATGATAACTCTTTTCTAATCATATATAAATTAAGGGACCATCATTGTATTAAAATTAAAGTGTTTCTTTAAATATAATTTATTTTTAACTTATTTAAACTCTAAGTCATTCCAGTCTCCAATTGGAAAAGCTAAGGTCCCGTTTGGTAACGGTGTTTAAACAATGAAAACTGTTGTTTAAACATCACAACACGTATTTCCACATACTTTTTCACATACACGTATTTCTACAAAACTTAAATAACGTTACTAGAAGTCTCTTACTATACGGGCCCTAAGTAATAGATAATAAAAGATAGGGTTTTAAAAAGTTATTATTAAAAACTTTCGTTGTAAACCGTCCTTTCAGAGAGTCACCTCATATTACCGTAAAATCAATGGATTTTACGAATGTACAAATAAACTAGCGTTAAAGGGATGTGAGAAGACAAATATAGTAAAAGAATTTAACTGTTGTCCATCTTCTTCATACAACTTATTTGTTTGGAATATGAAATTTTTGTTGTTGTTGTTGTTGTTGTTGAATGTTTGGGATATGAAAGTTGGGACCCTTAGGAAATGTCTCATGGATAGCTACACTTGTAAAAATGCTCTTATAAATAATAATAGTACCCTGCTTTCCATTAAAAGAAAAAAAGATTGTCACCTCATAGTTTCGGTTCCTACACTATGTATTACGGGCTTTGTCCCTTACATTATTTGATTGGTGCCTTTGAAAAAAAAGTGCTTGTCAAAGCATAATGTTAGAATAAAAGAGTAGATAAATGATGTTTTCCTTTCATAGCACACAAAATGGACACGACTCCTCTATTTCTTTTGGTATTTCATTTTCCCACTAGTCCGAAAATCTTATCCTCAGAGATCTTAGGCAAGAAAGTTCTGGTTTTTATTTATTTTTTTTTTTTTTTATGTGTGTGGCTTTCTTTGGGGGCTGGAAAACTACATGCCACACTAAGGTTTATTTAGATGAAATAAGGAGAGTTTATGACACAAAAAATTTCACAAAATTTTATAATATCCTTGTTTTAATTACGTGTGCCTTAGGTATAGTATTATTTTATTTTATTAACATATAATGAGTGACATTCCAACTTTGTGAAAATATTGTGACATGTAGCGTAGAACAACGATATAGAAATGAATACTGTGCCAACTAGTTTTGCTAAGATCATTATTTTTTTTTTTTGGGTATGTTTTGGGTTTGTATGATGGTAAATACAATCAAGCAATAGAAAAGTATGGGATTAATGAAAAACGAGTCCAATAGAGTGGGAGGTGTTTTTGGAATGTCACATATCATTATTCAACAACAAACCAATACACAAAAAACAAAATAAAAATCCAGGGCGATCAATTTGTGAATTCAAGGTTTTATTCAAATAATTACTTGGAATATGAGAAATTTAGTGTTTTTATGCAAGTCAAACTACCAAAAAAAAAAAAAAGAGTTTCTTATAGCTCATTCTTCAGGGTGGGAATGTCCAAACACAAAAATGAATCAATTTTCTGCAAAATATTTTTTTTAGAAAACAAGTCATCTTCCAAAAATTAAAATCTTTTTATCAAAACAAATGGAGTGTTAAAAATTAAACAAAAATTTTATTGTCACACAGAATATAATGTAAATATAAACATTAGTTTATTTTCTTAAAACACTGTATCAATTAGAAATATTAAAAAAAATCAATATATAGTCATCAACATAATAACTTCAACGAACAATACATTCATAAAGAAGCAGATACTAAGACTAATTTGATTATTTAAGAGGTTTTAAGGTTATTTTGTTCATTTGTAAGTTTGAGGGTAATTTAAATTATTTAATAAGTATTTTGAGTGTATTTGCCATTTTTGGCTATTTAAAGGCTCATTTTTGTCAATGGCTTGCACGCTTGTGAGATTCTTAGACGTGTTGTTTATGCCATATATGTAGCTCATATAATTGAGTTTGAGGTGTGATTAGTATTAAGATAACTGTTTCGTAACCCATAACCAGCCTGAAATTTTCTTGACCATAAAAATGTCAATATTTAAATAAACATCATTGTCCAAGGCGAGGCAAAGAGAGAGAACAAAATGGTCACATTCTCAACCTGCATCTTGAGATGAGAAAATACTGAACTTAGCTAAGGAAGAAACTAGGAGTTTATGAATTTGGACAAAACTCATCAATGTTCTTGTCCGAACTGCCACCCTCACTAATAGCCTCTATAGCTAAACTCCTCCATTTCTTAGCATTCTCTTTCATTTCTCTCCCTCCATTACTTCTCTAATGCAAAACTCAATCTCTTCTCTTCCCACAATACCATTCTCACCAACCTTAGACCTCACTCCCATCTTCCACACATCCTGAACAAACTTGGAATTTGGAATTTGATCTGTCCATTGTGGCATCCCCACCAAAGGCACTCCCAAGCTCAATGCCTCTAAGGTTGGATTCCAACCACAATGGGTTAAAAAGCACCCAATAGCCTTATTTGCTAGCACTTCCAATTGGGGGCTCCATTGCACTACCAACCCTTTATTTCCTATATCTTCCACAAACATTTCAGGGAGCTTTGCCTCCTCTGAAGCCTTAACTAGTAACCACCCACAAGAAATAAAAATTGCTTCCTTTTAAAGCAAATGCCAATTCCTCCATTTTTGCTTGTTGCTTTAATTGGCCATGCTACCAAATGACACATAAATAACAGATCCTTTGGCTTAGTGTTGAGCCAATTAGTGCAATATGAGTCTAATACAAAAAGGTTTAGTCCATATTCTGTGTCATTTTCCACACGGTTGTCTAGATCGAAAGATGGAATTGTTGGCCCAATTGATAGTAATCGACAGAATTTAGACATGGAATCCACCACCTGATATGAGAAAGGACAAATGAACAACATAATCAAATTTCGGCCGGTACAAAGGTTACAGAAACATTCTATATGCAAATGACTCAAGATCAGTTGTAAACTTGTCTTTTGCTGCTTGGAAATATTGATATATATAGTCACAACATCTGAAAAGTAAAAAAGAAAAGCAACATCTCTCAAAACATTTATATAATGTGAATGACAATCCAGTTAATTAAGGTGAAATTGTTTACTCAAAAGTAGAGTAACAAATAGTAAATTTCTAACAATATGGTTATAAAATTGATGTTATTCTATTACATAATTACTCACCTCAACCTCTAGCTCGTAGAAGGTGTTGACAAGTACGGCATCAGCTTTCTCCGAGTTAGAAAATTGATTTACCAACCGCTCAAGGTAAGATGGGTATGAATTAGACATACTAATGAAAGATGGCATGTCTTCAAGCTCAAGCACAGGTAGACCAGGAATTGAGATGGGTGTGGAAGTAATTGGCAGCTTCAATAGTTCACAATGCACTTGATAGTATATGAAATTCACAGCACAAGTTTGAGTAAAGAAAGCAGCACCAAATATTCCAAAATTTTTAGCTACTTCCAAAGCCCAAGGCACAAAAGGGTCATAGATTATGCAATCAATTGGGTTTGCTGTGTTTTTGTGCTTTATAATGAGGTCAGCTAGTGTTTTTGAGCCTATAGCTACCATACAAGTGTGATATTCTTGGATGTTTTCTGCTTGGGTGAACCCACCTTCATCATAGCCATCTGATATTGTATCAAATTGGAGTGAGCCTGATGATCGGGGTTTCATGGTGTTGTGGATGAAAAGGGTTGTAGCTAGTGTAGCTTTAAGCCCTTTGGAGACCTAGCGTTTAGAGAATTGGAGCATTGAATTTATATGTGACCTTGGCTTGGATATGGTAAAGCTAAGACATGGCCTCTGTATACTTTGTTTTCCATCTTTCAATTGGGAGCAAGCTTATAACTATAAGTTTAATTTCTTTGTAACTTGAGAGCTATCTTAGGAAGAGAGTTGCATATCTTGCAATCATTTGATGAGCCCTGTTTGTAGAAGGAAGCTAAGTATGCAACTCAACATTTCCCAATATAAAATAAAAAAAGAAAAAGACGTTTAGGTTATGTTGGGTAATAGTTTTTGTTTTTTTTATTTTCAAAAACTTGTTTTTGGAAATATAAAGAAAAACAATTTTGTTGTATTTTTGAAATCAAAAACATGTTTAGTTAGTTGAAATTCAAAAAACAAATTTGAAAAAAAAAATTGAAAATACTAAAATATGTTGTTACTAGGATTTTAACTCTAATGCTAACTCATTAAATGAGACAAATTCATTAAATTAAATGCGTGTTTTCATTAACTTTTGAAAATTAGAAACTGAAAACAGTCTTTTGCATGTTTTCAGTTTTCTTCACAAATTGAGTTTTGAGAACAGTTTTTACTTTTTATTCATTTTGGATTTCCAAACAATTTTTTTAGTCTCAAAAATAGAAAATTGTTTTTGGAAACAGAAAATAAAGGGAAAAAGCAATTACCAAACATGTCCTTAGGTTTTCTCTTTTCAATTTTAAAAGTTGAGGCATATTTTTAATTTCGAATACAATTAATAAGTGCTCATTTGTTAATAGACCATTTTAAGAAATTTTTTATACAACTTTTATGGAAAATATAAAATAATATAAATAAATTAGTTTTTTTTTTCCTATAAAAAGTTTCTAAAAATATTATTTAAACCAATGCCCTTACTAGGCTTAATGGGAAATTATTCATCTACCCCATCTTCTCCCACTTACATTTGATTTAAAGTTGGTTTTTTCTTTTTTATCTTTCTTTTTTCAACTTTAACATTTACTTTTTTTTTATTGACAACAATTTCTTTTTCTTTTAAATATTAATTTTTATGTAAAAGGGCATGAAAATCAATTTATAGACAAACTATATTTTCTATTATCTCATTTTTCTTCTCTACCAAACAAAAGATTTTTTATCTCTCTATTTTTCCATCTCCCAACCAAATAAAACTGTACTAGAAATTTTACACTTTTACTGCATAAAAGACAATCTCAAGGTATTAAGATAGATAATATTAATACCAGGAGATTATTATCTATATTAATACTATGAAATTGTCTTTAAGATAGCTAACAGAAAAAGTCATAAACGACTATTTTAACTAACATATATACAGGCCAATGACCATATTACCATTACATAAAGGTTACCATAAAAAATAAAAAATAAAAGGTAATAAAAGACAATCTTACTCTATATATGACTTATGTATATGTTAGGTAAAAGAGTCCTTTACTCCTCTATGACTTTTTTCTATTCATAGTCTTTATATTAAGTTTCTTGTTGTAACAATATCAAAGACAATGATGGTAACTATTTTCTAATAAGGATCTTGTTAACGAATGTCCTAAGAGTATTTGTTAATGAACCATTTTAAAATATTTTAATAATACTTTTATGAAAAATATAAAAAACTGTCAAAAAAATCAATTGTTTTTTTTTTCCCAAAAAAAGTTTCTAAAACCGGTTCATTAGCAAATGCCCTTAGGGAATTTATTAACATTTCCCTTCTAATAATATGTATGTTATGTTATAACAAAACGGATGATTGGATCATGGATGATCCTTTGTATAGATGCTTGTATGCATAAAAAAATTAGGTACAAAACTATTGGAAACCTATGTAAGACAATCTCATGGTAATCCTTTGGTTTATGACTCTTTCTATCAAAGTTCACAGTATTTGTAATAAGTTTAAAGACAATCACGTGATAACTCTTTACTAATGATATGTGTTAAAATAAAGACATGTTGATGATAACTCTTTTGTAATGATATGCATTTTGAGAGACCATCATTGCATTTAAATTAAAGTGTTTCTTTAAATATCATTTACAACAAGACATATTTGAATTCAAGTCTTTGAAAATGGAGAGGCTAAGCAAAATCTAATAAAAAAATAGGGTTTCAAAAGTTACTTAAAAACTATAGTTTTTACTTTTTACTTTTTAGCCGTCTTTCCATTGTTTCAATTCCTACTTTCCTACATTATATATATTTATTTGTCTATATATTACGTGCTTTGTCCCTTCCATTTTAATGTGTATGATGTTTTATTTTTTGTATAGAAGAAACTTGAAAACTCCATTAAGAAAAATGAGCCAAGACGTGCAAAGCATGCCTAGCAAAGTTATGAGTTACAAAGATAGAGCTGCCTTCATGACCAATATGAGAAAAACTAATAAATCTAAAAGCCTCTATAATATTTTTAGCATCTTGTATCAGGTGACCAAAGGAAGACAGAGATAGCTCTTGATGGATGATGTTTAATTTAAAAAACAAGATGGACACAATTCCTATTTTTCTTTTGGTTTATGATTTTCCCACATAACCTGTTGATGTGGTGGCTTGACACTACAACAAAATATATTTTTGGTGACGAATCTTAGTGCGGAAATATTTTTCATCACTGAAATCTTATATATAGCGACAAAATATGAATTTTGTCACCAATATTATATATAAAAAATAAAAATAAAAATAAAAACATTTGGCAATGAAAGTTGAATTTCGTCACTATTTGTCATGGTTTTAAAAACCAAACCAGTCATCGAACCGTTTTTTTTTTTTTATTTCCAGTTTAACCCCGATTCTTGCCCGGTTTTTGACCGGTTTTCCTGTTTTTGACCGGTTTTTGACCAGTTTTAGGAGTTTTAACCGGACCGGACTGGCTCTCGGTTCCTGGTTGAACCGATTGGACCGGCCGGTCTGGTACGGTTTTTAAAACAGTGCTATTTGTTGATCTGAAATAAGGGTGGCAAAAGGAAAAAAGTGGGCATGAATTTAATTAATCTATGGCAACGAACTATTTTGTTGTTAACAATTTAACTTTTTAGCAACTAAAAGTTTCGTCACTAGAGGTGTTGCTGGGAACATTATAGGCGACAAAATTGATTTTGTTGCTAAAAGTATCCAATAGCAACGAAACAAAGTCGTTGCTAAAAATAATGACATAAATTGGGGAACTTTTCAGCGACGAAAAACATTTTGTCGCTAAAGGTCATCAATAAGTCATCGCTAAAAATATTAAAGAGAAATTTTAGGTGATGAAACCGATATTCATTGCTAAAAGTAGCCAATAGCGACAAAACAAATTTCGTCACTAAAAATGTTATATAAAACCCCCTTTTACTCTCATTTTTCAGAAACCCACTCCCTTATATTTCTCTCCCCTCTTGCACCGTTCAGTCTCTCCACCTTGCCACTACTAATCCACACCTTGCCAATCCACACTATGTTGTTCACCACTCCACCTCCCCACTGCCATGCCATTAACCTCCCCATCTTCACCGATCGACACCGCCACTGAGCTACAACTCTTGTTTGTTCATCACCACCTCCCTCCGATCCACACTGCCGACGAGCCTCTCACTCCGTTGTTGATCATCACCCTCACCCTTGCCTCACCATCGAGCCTCTCACTCCTTTGCCGCCAATCATAATCCTCACCCTTGCCTCACCACCTCCCTTTTCCTTTCAATTCGGTGTTTGTCCCTTTCAATGGGACTCTTCCAAGCTCTCCATCATTGCTAACCCATATGTCACTCTAGCATTCCTCACATTTTATTTTTCCTTTTTTTAAAAATATAAATTAGAATTTTTTTTTTCTAAACTTCAAGTTGTGCTCTGTTTGGTTGCTCATAATTTATTTGTTTATTTTTTAGGGGTTCAATTTAGTAAGTTTGTGAAGAAGAATGTAGGGAAAAGAAGCAATAGGGAGGGAAATTTATGATTTTTGCAGTGTTGTGCTCTGTTTGGTTGCTCTGGATTTCTTTATTTATAAAAGTGCATATTTGTATTTAGGTTCAGAAAATGTAGGGAAATAAGCAATAGGGATTTTGTGGTTTGGGATGTTAAGTTATATGCTCTGTTTGGTGACGTTGCACAATGCCAAATGAGGTTCTAGAGTGTATGCTTCTTCCATAACATTCTTTTGTCTTGTTCCTATTGCTTCTTAAATATTGGTGATTGAATGCAACATATGCTACTCTAATTTATTTTCAAGATGGAAGTGGCAAACTTGCATAAGCTGCTACTTAGTTTAATAATAAAATCCCCATAAATCATAAAAGAAGGAGGGCAGTTTGAATGTCATATTTTAATAATAGCAACCCCGCCATTGAAACAAGAAAAATTACAAACCATCACTTACACGTCAACGCATTTTGTGATATGGAAAAATGATTTTGTTCTTTCCCATTCTAAGATGCTTTATTATGGACCATGGTTGCGATAAAGTCCATTCCAAATTGTTGTTCAACTAAGATGGGAACCTTGTGGCAATAGAGATTTATCTAAGTTGTTATCAAACTAAGATGGGATTACAGGTTGTTTGCCACATAACCTTAGTTTTTATAGCTTTTATAAACCTTGTAGCTAATGTATCACTCTTATCTATAGGTTAACTTTTGATCAATTCTTTACAAGTGACATACTCTAGTTTGTGCTCTTACAATTGTTTAGAGGCCCTATATTTCAGATTTAGTTATAAGAGTCTATAATTTATGAAGTGAGGTTTTCAGTGGGAGCTATCAATGTAGGCTTCTTTCTCCCAATTCTTATACTATCACTGTGGTATTTATTATGACTTTTTTTTTTTATCATTCTTTCAACAATCGTGCACTTATAGAGGACTTGGGGATTTTGTCCCCATTTTTTTCCTAAGGCAATTTTGAGAAATTCAACTAATTGTGAGTAATGTATCTCTAGAATATAAGCACACCATAAATGATTGATGACATGTGGCATTTTTTAATTTTTTAAGGTTTATGTGTTTGATCAGTTTGTTTAAGATTTATGTTTTGGATTATTATAATTTTTTATTTTTCTAGTATTGGTAGGTTGGACAATTTTTATTTGTTGTCACTTCAGATTTCTTTGGTAGAGGTGTGCACTAGCTTGAGCATAGTAAGTAATTTGTTATTAAATTCTAGTAAATTTCTATATTTTAATGTTGATAATTGATATTATAGTGGGTTGTTGAGTTGGAGCAAACAGGTGGCTTGCATAGTATTATAAGGTGGTTTAAATTCATATTGAAAGTGTTTCTTATTTTTTGGGATTATGGATGGATATTGTTGAGTTACTTTTGTTTGATTATATTAACGTTTTTTTTTTTTCAATACTTGTAAGCGTTTTATATTGTGATGTTGATAATTGGTATTGTGGTGTGTTGTTGAGTTAGAGTATGCTGGTGGCTTGCATAGTATTTTGAGGTGGTTTAAATTTATATTGAGAGTATTTCTTATTTTTTGGAATTGTAGATGGATATTGTTGAATAACTTTTATTTGATTATACTAACGTTTTTTTAATACTTGTAAGCGTTCTATACTGTAAGGTTGATAACTCATTTATGGTGGGTTATTGAGTTGGAGCAAGCGGGTGGCTTGCATGGTATTATAAGGTGATATAAATTGATATTATGAGTGTTTAATTGTTTTATGTATATTTGTTTAAGTATTAAGGTTTATATAGACTTGTGCATTCTTGAATGAGATATGACTTTATCTAAGTAGATTCTAGACTTGGATGTTAGAATACATTATGCATGAGTTGTCATTATTTTGCTAAAGTAACATTTACTTTGCATTTGTAGTCCAACATAGATAAAAGTTGGATGACACTATGTAAGACACCTGATAGCAGATTAAGTGAATCATATATTACTGGGGTCAATTCATTTATTAATTTTGCAATGGCGGTTGTGGACTCGAGTGATAATATTTTGAACCCGTGTATTCCATGTGTAAATTGCTATCGAAAATCTCTTTATGTTGTGCATGTTCATTTGCTTCATCGTGGGATTATGCAATCTTACAATAAATGGTATGATCATGGAGAATCTCGTGTATTGAACGAGAACATTCATGATAATGAAATGTTGGATGGTGATCAAATGGATGGTATCGATGCCTTGGTGGGTGACCGAATTAAAAGGGAATCAAGAAATGCAAATCAAGATGAGTAAGTGCGTGATTTTGACAAATTTTAGGAAGATGCGAAGTGTGAGTTGTATCTGGGTTGCATTGATTATACTATATTGAAGTTTGTTATTGAGATGTTGAATGTAAAGGTAATGACTAACTTGAGTAACAAAGGACTTGATATGATGCTAGAATTGTTAATAAGGCTTTTACCGAAAGGTAACTTGGTTTCAAGGCTTATGAAGCAAAGAAGATATTATGTGACTTGGACATATCATACAAGCATATAGATGCATGCAAAAATGATTGTGCACTATTCTGGAAGAAAAATGAAAACCTTGATATATGTCTAGTGTGTGAGTAGCCTAGGTACAAGGATATACGTGCTTGTGGTAAGAAGATTCCTCATAAGGTATTTCATTACTTCTTGTTGACACTAATATTAAGGAGATTATACATGTCAAGACAAAGAGCTAAGGACATGAGATGGTATATAAACAAACGTGTGGACGATAGGATAATGAGGCATCCGGCTGATAGTGAGGAGTGGAAGGAGTTTGATTTGCAACATCCTGATTTCACCCTCGAACCTCGCAATGTGAGTAGCCTAGGTACAAGGATATACATACTTGTGGTAAGAAGATTTCTCATAAGGTATTGCATTACTTCCCATTGACACTGATACTGAGGAGATTGTACATGTCAAGATAAGGAACTAAGGACATGAGATGGTATATAAACAAATGTGTGGACTATGGGATAATGAGGCATCCAACTGATAGTGAGGAGTGGAAGGAGTTTGATTTACAACATCCTGATTTCGCCCTTGAACCTCGTAATGTGAGGTTAGGGTTGGCTACAGATGGATTTAAACATTTTGAAAACATGAACAAAAACTATAGTATGTGGTCTGTCATACTTATCCCCTATAACCTACTGCCTTGGCTGATTATTATGAAAGAGCTACATTTTATATTGTCCTTACTATATTTTATATTGTCCTTACTTATTCTTCCTATCAACTTAGAAATAAGATTGATATTTACTTGAAACCATTGGTTGACGTGTTAAAGAAGTTGTGGGAAGAAGGTGCAGAAACTTAAGATGCCTATAGTAAAGAGTATTTCTAGATTCATGCAACTTTGTTATGGATAATACATAACTATTGGTTTTGGTAACGTGTCTGGGTGGAGGACATAGGATTATTATTCTTGTTACACTTGCAATGACGAATCATATTCAGAATCTTTGGAAAGTAAAATTGGATTCATTACCTATCGAGCTCATTTGTCTATGGAACATCGTTGGTGAAATAGTCGGTTGTATAATGGTTTATCGAAAAAATGGAAGAGATCTTTAGAGTTACTGGCAGGAAAGATACAAGAGCAGTTAGATAGAATGCCAAATGTAATTTTAGGAAAACATTCAAGTAACAAGAAGAGACCACTCATTGGGGAGCCGAATTGGTCAAAGACAAGTAGTTTGTACTAGCTACCATATTGGAAAAATAAGAAACTTAAGCACAACATTGATGTCATGCACGTGGAGAAGAATATTAGTAAGAGTACTTATGGTATTTTGTTGGGCATTGTGGGGAAAAATAAGGACACGGACAAGGCACAAATAGACTTACAAAATATGAACTTTAAGCACCCATTGCATTTGAAAAAAATGTCCTAATGGATCATATGACAAGTCTCGAGCTTTCTTTTCATTAAAACTTGATGAAAATGGATAGTTTTTATGACTTTTTGAAATTAGTCAAGTATCCTGCTTAAGGACCCTAAAGCAAAGTGACTTGGAGAAACTAGAAAAGTGTATAATTCTCATACTATGCAAGCTCGAGAGGTTCTTTCCTCTAGCATTCTTTGATGTTATGGTCCATCTTACTATTCACTTGTCTCGAGAAGCCATTCTAGGAGGCCCGATACAATATCGGTGGATGTACCCAATTGAAAGGTAATTAGATCCATTGATGCATCCATTAATTATATATTTCCCATAAAAAGAAAAAAAATAATTAGCTACATATGGTATAAAATACATAATTAATCATACTCCCAATACTTTTTCCTCGTAGGTATCTTGGGAAATTGAAAAGATACGTTTCAAACTGAGCCCGACCAGAAGGTTCGATTGTAAAGATTGTAAAGGCTTACATTCTTAAAGAATGTATTAACAACATGTCTTTGTATATTGATAAGATCGAAACTGTGCATAATTAGAGGGAAAGAAATGAAGATTTTGGTGAACCTAGCGAATGATTGACAGTTTTTTCACAAACAACCCAACTTACAGGGGTAAACGGAATTATGGCAACTAGTCTCGTGCATTGCTTGATACTGCTCATTGGTATTTGTTGTACAATAGTCCTGGACTAAAGCTTTATTTAAAGTATTTGATGTCATATTCATATGATGTTTAAGTTGTATTAAATATTATTTACAATGCTTAGCTGAACAATGAAAGCAAAAACACATTGCATAATTCTACTGGAGAAGCCATAACTCAAATACAACAACAAGAGTTTCCCAAGTAGTTCAAAGAACGTGTAAGACATTTTGAATTTTATCACACACTACAAAAAAATTAAACATTTATTAAGTTGTGCAATGCATCCAACATAGGAGAATGTTTAATGTCCCAGAAGTCAGAGATGGAGAATCCAACACATTCCAACAATAAGCAATTATTGATGTTGTCCCTATCAATATTGAAAATAATGTTGAGTATTGTATAGGTAATATTGAAGTTAAGGTTGTTCCTGAAGGTGGAACTTTAAGAGACGCTATTTAAAATGAAGAGCATGACATACCTGATGCTGATCTTGATACAAATTATGATATGTAGAGTTCATAATAATTGTCTTAAAGTTTTGTGCTTGTCTTGATCTTGATATAGATATTAATGTGAATTATGATATGTAGAATTCATAACAATTATCTTAAAGTTCTGTACTTAACTTGAACTTGATATAGATATTGATGTAGGTTATGATGTGTAGAATATTAGTAAAAATTATGTTAAAGTTTTGCACTTGTCTTGATCTTAATATGGATAATGATGTGTGATGATGCACGAAAATCGCTAATGAGTTAATGGCTCTTAAGAACCAAACAGAAGGCACTGGTGGAGTACCGGCCAAAAACCATCCAAAGGTTAAGTCAGCGAATGAGAAATCTCTAAGAACTCTATAATGAGAGAGCTAGGGATTTTCTATGTACCTAGGAAAGGAGGAGGCATGTTGCTTATATAGTTTTGTGGAAGAGACCTAGATCTCAGGAATACAAGGATTTTCCTTTTAAGGAGAATGTGGAGTTAATACCCTTAAGATCTTAGGGATACTCTCCATTCTAGGAAGGTGAAAATCTTGTGGTAGGGTCTTTATGCATAGTGCACAAGATGTTTTCATATGTGAATATGCGTGTAGGCCACATAAGGCCATGTAGGACTCGTTGGTATGCTTCTCCGTCTGTCAGGGTCATCCGTTGGTCTGGAAGAGAGACGCACCCGTTAGCTTCACCTAGATCTGTTCATGTAATCGTTGGCTTCTTGCTGGTATAGGGTACGAAGTCCTGAATGGATCCTTTCTGAAACCGACGGTTTCTTTGGGGCTGACGATTCTTTTGGAGTTGTTGGCTTTATTGTTGGTATAATACCTTTTCTTTTGACAGGCTCAGTCATTTAAGAATTCTGATCTTATTACGAAAATACCCTTATCAATGTGGATTATGATGTGTAGAATATTAGTAACAATTGTGTTAAAGTTTTGCACTTGTCTTGATCTTCATATGGATAATGATGTGGATTATGATGTGTAGAGTTAGTAGCAACTGTTTTAAAATTTTGTACCTATCTTGACTTTGATATGGAGAATGATGTGGATTATGATGTGTAGAATATTAGTAACAATTGTGTTAAAGTTTTGAACTTGTCTTGACCTTGATATGGATAATGATGTGGATTATGATATGTAAAGTTAGTAGCAATTTCTTAAAGTTTTGTATTTATCTTGAACTTGAAATGATATTGATGTGAATTATGATGTGTAGAGTTAGTAACAATTGTATTAAAGTTTTGCACTTGTGAATTGCTTGATATAAATAATGAAAGTGGATTATGATATGTAAAGTTAGTGGCAATTATAATTATCTTTCATGTCATTATATACTTCCAAAAAATGCCCAAAAAGACTAAATATACTCATAATATACCGAAATATGAGATAACAATATTGGATAGAATGAAGCATAACTAAGAGAGAATTGATGCTTTGGGATTGGAGCATTTGTCAATTTCTCTAAAGGATTTTGCTCATCCCAATTATGCAAATGGTAAAAGAAATAGAGTTAGTGTTGTGGTAGATGATGATGACTATGTACTACCTATTGGTGACGATAACAATAATGATGAGTCATCTAATTCTTTAATCCATAAGATATTATATATGTGACTTATCATTTGCTACAATAGACATTATTGTTATTAGAATGATTAGATTAGATAATAATTTTGTTGTTCCATTATTTGTAATGACTTTATTCACCTATATGTATGTTTGTTAGTTACAGATGGCACCAGGAAGACTAACACGCTCGAGAGGTGAGGCATTTTTCCCAGTGGTCTTATCTATGAGAACATCATCGGGGCCACCTTCTGAAGCAAATCCTTCCACCCAAAGTTCTTCTAGTGTGGAGATGCAGCCTATTGGCACTGTAACAAGCACGACTGGTAATTACATAAAACACTTCACTTAATTACAACTTCATCCCGTCTTTAGTTTTAGCAACAAATTTTTCCATCACCAAATATAACAAAATTTTAAAAAAAAAATTGGCAACAAAATATTTTGTTGCCAAATATGGAAGAAATAATTAAAAAATGGCGAAAAACCACTTTTAATCCCTACATTTTCAGGCGATTCCCATTTTAGTCCCTATATTTTATTTTCACCGCTTTTAGTCCCTAAAATAAAAAATGTATTCTATTTTAGTCCTTACCGTTATTCATTTAATAGAAATATCTTACATGGCAAACAGTCCAACAGTAAATGTTAACGTGTCCATTAAAATAATATAAAAATTATTTAAAGTTTTAAAAATGCCACATCAGCAATTTAATTTTAAAAAAAAGTCATATCAGATAAAAATAATATAAAAATTTCTAACCTAATTATTTTATAAAAAAAAAAAAATTAGTTAAATTAATTTTTTTTTTCTTATTTTTTTTGGAAGAACATGAAGAACTCAGACTATGTGTTCTTCAAAAAAAAAAAAACCTGATTAAATTAGATTTCCATTAAGGCAGATTGAAGGCATGAAGAGGGAGAAGAGGAGAAAAAGCATGCAAGGTATAGAACCAGTGACCACACACCCATTTAATGTCTCTATCCAACACAATAACCACTGAACTGATAGGCTTCCTTGTGCCATATCGGAAAGTTATATTTTATTTATTTTAATTGTACAAGATTAATATCTATGCATTTTATTTTATCACTATTTACTTAATAGTATTTTCTAAATTTATTTTTGTTGAAGAATTATGCTTTTACATCACTAAATATGAATATAAAATTGGCGAAAAACCTATTTTAGTCCCTATATTTTCATGCGATTTCCACTTTAGTCCTTATCTTTTATTTTCATTGCTTTTAATCATTCTTTTGAAAAATGTGATCCGTTTTAGTCCTTACCATTACTCATTTAACAAAAATATCCTACATGACAATCGGTCAAACAGTAAATGCTAAAGTGTCCACTAAAATAATATTAAAAAAAATTATTTACATTTTTAAAAATGCCACATTAGCAATTTTTTTTTTTTAAATCCACATTAGATAAAAATAATATCAAAATTTCTAACCTAATTATTTTTTAAAAAAAGAAAAGAAATTAGTTAAATTAAATTTTTTTAAATTTTTTTTTTTTGGAAGAACACGAAGAACACAAAACTATGTGTTCTTCATTTTCTTTCCCAACTAAGCTTGCTCAGAAAATTAAAAATTTACGTTTCTTTTCTTGCATTTTTTTAGCAACCAAACCCATAAAATCACTCAGATTTACAAAATAAAAAGACATGCCCATAAAAATTTACAAAACACAAACATTCAACAAGATTTTCTTATGCCTTGAAACCAAACATAAAAAACACAAAAATCAAACCCAGATTTTCGGCCTCCATGCACACCACAAACCCATAAATCAACATCGAAATACAACATTACCACAAACCCACAAACCCAAAAATCAACATACACCACAAACCCACGAACCCAGATCAATAAAACTCACAACCCACAAACCCACCGTCGGAATACATATCTCCACCACGATCTGCACCACTGAGCTAAGAGATAGAGAGATGAAAGAGAGAGACTTACCGATCTGGGATAGAGAGACAATGATCTATGAGTTAGAGAAAGTTTGAGCCATTTGGGTCTGAGTTTGAGTGGAGATGAGATTATGAGATTAGAGAGTTTGGGGTCATCTCGGCTTCACAACCACTGATCTGGGCTCCAATACTGAATCGGTGACTGGGGTTTCATACAACGAAGCCATATCAAATCAGTGGACCTTCGCAGTGGGCTTTCTTTCTTTAACGGCAGCGGCAACCTCACGGAGTCTTGAACGAGTTCGACGACAATGACCTCATCACTAAGATTTGAGAGAGTTTGGGTCAGATTGGAGTTTGGTAGTTGGTGGAGATGAGATTTTGAGAGAGTTTGGGTCTGAGAGAGATTTCGTTGAGGGTGAACAGAGAAAGAGAGAATTAGAGATAGACAGAGTTTAGAAATGAGATTAAAAGAAAAAGAAAAAGAATTAAGGTTAAAGAATATTTGATTTGATATGAGATTTGGGAAGCTTATTTTTGTGTTTGTGTTTGTTCTTTAATTAGATTTTTTTTTTCTAAACCGCTTTTCAATTAGATTTAAGTTTTGTTTTTTAATTTATTTTCTTTTTTGGTTTAAATTTTCTTATGTGACTTTTTATAAAAAAATTAAAATGTTGACATGGCATATAAAAATGCCAAATAATATTTTTTAATAATATTTTAATCGCCACATTAGCGCCATGTCAGCTAATAAGGTGTTCCGTCTGCCACTTAGGACTTTGTCATTCGGGCACTGACGGTAGGGACAAAAACGAGATCACTTTTTTGATTTTAGGGATTAAAAGCGGTGAAAATAAAAGATAGGGACCAAAGTGGGAATCGCGTGAAATTGTAGGAACGAAAATGAGTTTTTCACTTATAAAATTTGTAAATTTATGTTAAAAATGATTTTGTTCTAAATTAAAATGTTTTTTATTTGAAGAATTAATAAACACAATTTTTTAAAGCTTGTTTATGTTTATTATTTTCTATTCACTTTATAAAAATAACGAAAATTCATTTGAAAGTTGTTTTAATTGCTTTATATTTTTCTAAAGGTAAATTTCCATACTTTTACACATTTAATATATTTATTTTTATTTAACTAAAATTAAATTAATTTTGACATCATCACTGTTTGATCTCGATTGAACCTCGGTCCAACCTTAAAAACCTTAAACCTCTTCCTTCTTCGGTTCTTTGAATGGTCCAGGTCTGAAAATCATGCAAAATCGTAGTCAATCAAACTCAATAAAACAAAACAAAACTAAAACCTCTTCTTTTTTCTCTTTCTTTTTTTCTTTCAATGAGTTCCTTATTTGTCTTAGCAAAATCATAGTCAATCAAACTCAGTATCAAAATAACATCCAACCTTCTCGTTCAATCAAAAGTTTTCAGTTTTGGTCATCCACAAGCAAAATAAGTTTAAAGTTCTATGCATTATTCCACTTATTAGAAAGACTACAACAATAAGAAATATATGAGTGCAAGTGAGAATAGCCTTCATGAATTTAGTCTTAGTCTTCAAAGCAAGTATGAAACTAGACATCCCTCAGAAATACATGACTAGCTGTTACTAAGTCAAAACCTTACCACCGGTCTGGGTTCATAGCTGTTTGGATATCACCTTAATACCTTGTTGGCTTTATTTGTGATGTTCTAGCTTGCTTACTTTATTTACATGATGGCTTTCACACTATCTTTCAAGAGTATATATAAGACAATATGACATTAAAGCACAACTGCTGATCTGCTAATTTTTATATTTATTTTCTTTTCACAATACATTTTTATTTTTTTGGTGAACTTATTTCCTTTTCTCACATGATAGGTAGCCCTTTTCACATACCCATAGATTCATTGGTTGCTTTCCAATGCGTATAGAATTCTCTTCTCTCTTTTTTTCCCCCTTCTTTCCTAGCCAACCAAATGATTAATGAACACTGTGGTCATGGTTCATTAGTCACACATTTTTCATGCATTTCATTAAAAAAAAAAAAAAAAAAATTCCCTACCTACTTATCCCACCTGGACTTTACACATAAGGCAATAGTGCATAGGGATGGCAATAACAACTCGACTTGGTTAGCCTAAATGTAAAATTACAAAAAAAACCTACCTACATATATATATATATATATATTTTTTTTTTTTTTTTTTTCATAAAACCACTGTTATTTGAATACACACAATAATTAGATATTTAGGCTTCCAATATTCTCAGCAAATTGGTGTCAAAGCTTCTGCTTTTACAGCATAACTAAATCTTATCCTAGAAATGTTACATCATGGTTGCATTTCATCACTAAAATTTATGTTCTCTTTTTCTTCTTTTGTGGGGGCCGGATGACTACATTTGATGCTAAGGTTTATTTAGGTAAAACGCAAAGAAAAAAAATTTATGGACACCACACGTTTATAACATCCTTGTTTTCAATTATAGTGGGTCTGAGTATAATATTTTATTACTTTATTTAATTTAAAACAACTCAGATGCAGAAATGAAAGTACTCATGAGTCATGCCTCCTAGTTTTGCTGAGATCAATGTTTTGTATGTTTTGGCGTTTGGTATAATGGTAAATACAAGTCAACAGAAAAACATATAGGGTCAATGAAAAACTACTCTGATAGGGTGGTAAACAGTGTTTGGAATGTCACATATTCAACAAACCTATACAAATAAACTCCACTTACCCAAAAAGGAAAAAAAAAAAAAAATCCCAACCATAATTTATCTCTCTTATCTCTTCGCCATATCCCTTTCTTTAAGACTAACCATTGACCATGCTCACCAATCATTGACTTTTTTCCAAATATCAAACAATCAAGAGCATTTTTAAAAAAATCCCTTAATTTTGAATTCACAAATCCAGATATATTGTTATATTACTTATATATTCTATTAATGAGTAGCCAATTTTTAGAGCTAGTTACATGGTCACTTCCACTAAAAGTTTTTATGGGTTTAATCAAGTGACCCAGCTATTTTCCTATCTACCATTTTATATGTCTCTTTTAAATTGATAAGTTAGACCTTTATCTATTACAGAAAAATAAAATAAAGGAATTGTTTGTATTAGTTCATAATTTGACTTATATATATAAAATCTATTTACCCGTTTAAGATGTTTAAGAGAATAAACAATGATAAGTTTCAATTAGTTCAGTTGATAAAGTTTCTTATTATTCCAGGAGCGTATGTCATTAGTTGAAACTATAAAACAATAAACAATGTACATTTTAAACTACAAAACCTTCCAATCAATACCTTACTTTATGAATAATTATTGATATACCCCCACTATTCAAATTGAAGTCCGCTTCTTCCTCCAAAAAAAAAAAAAAAAAAAATTCAAATTGAAGTCCTAATTAGCAGTACACATTATAAATGCTCTCATAATTTGTACGACGCAAATTCTCTCATTTTTAAAGTTAAATAGTTACCACAAAAAATGTTGAGTTTGATAGTAATTTAGACATTGGTGAAGATTGCAATCTAACATCGAATTAGGGTGTTGATTGCAAAATTTTAAGGTTTAAAATGCACATTAATGCAAATACCCTAATAATTTATTGTGGATGATTGTAATTAACCATGATAATTAGTTGCTGTGATTTCATTTGTCATATTTGATTTTGATGTTCTTTCTCTTATTGAGTTATTCTCTGTTTTGTTTTCCCTTGCCAGCATGGCACTGTGTGGTCTATATAAAAGAAGTCATCATCAAACCGAATTATGATTATAATTTAATTTTTTGTTACGACAAACATTATTTTAGTTGCGATGATGAATTTTTTTTTTGAAACTTGAACTTTTGAGTTTCTTTTTCTTTTTCATTAAAACACTATTCATTTTCTTTAGAAATAATTACATAAATTTCTAGATTTTTATAATTAACCTATATTAAATCTTGGATTTTTAATTGTTGCAGATACAACCCCACAATTGTGGGTTCCAGTTAGCTCAACTGGTAAAGTCTCTAATGGTTGTATAAGAAATCTAGGGTTCAATCCCCGCCTACACCAAAAACTAATTGGTGTCTTGGTCTGATGATAAAGAGCTATCATCAGGAGCGGACGTCATAGGTTGAAACTCTCTCAAAAAAAAAAAAAACCCCACAATTTAACTCATACTGCATTTTCTTCCATCTTATTCATTTTGGTCGTATTACCGTCATGGTGAAAGCCCATTGATTTTTGACAATGTGAATATTAAGCAAAAAATTGAAAATCGTTTGATATTTGATATATCAATGGGCAGTGAAGAGGCCAATTCTAAATCCCCACAGCCAAATTCATATGACCCAAAAGTGAAATTAGATACTTGATAAAGTCAAGCATTCAATAATCAATTAAGTTCCAAACCAAAAGTAAAACTAAGTTCCTAATAACATCAAGTGTTCATTAATCAATCAAGTGACAAACCAAGGGAGGAATTAAATTCTTAACAGAATCAAGTGTTCATTAATTAATCAATTAACAAGCCAAGTGAGGAATTTGAATATTGACAAAGTTAAATAATTAACTATTGATTAATAAATTATTCTTGATAAAGTTTATCTCCTCCACAAAGTTAAATAATTAATTATTGATTAATAAACTATTCTTGATAAAGTTGATCTCCTCCACCACATTCTCACATTTAGGCTCCGCTTGGGAGGAGAGAATGGAATGGAATGGAAATAAATAAAAAGAATATTTTTAGAATATTTTTCCCTTCTCTTGTTTGGGAGTTTTAATGGAAGGAATGGAAAATTCATTCATTTGTTTGGGAATAGAATAAGTAGGAAGGAACATTCATTCCTATCTATTCCCTTAAAATCTCAAATTTTCATTTTCCCAAAAATTGAGAGAAATGGGAAGGAATAGAATTAGATTTAATGATTTTTTTACTAAAACTCTCAAAATACCCTTATATATTCAACCCTTTATTTTAAAATAGGGGTCTAATAGTAATATTATCATAAAATGATTACATTTCATTCCCTCCATGTTGCTCCCAAATAGGATTACTTATATTCCATTCATTTTTATTCTTTTCCATTCCTTTATTTTAAAACATCCAATCAAGGTTACTTAATTCCATTCCATTCCATTCTTTTTCATTCCTTTCCTTAGTTAAATACATTCCATTTCTTTCCATTCTCTTATGATCGTCTCATTCCATTTCATTCCCTTATGAACTCCCAAGCGGAACCTAAGTGGGAGGGAATATAATGGGTAGGATGAAACACTCATTCCTCTCTATTCCCTTAAAATCTCAAATTTTCATTTCCCCCAAAATTGGAAGGAATAGGAGGGAATAGAATTAGATTTAATGATTTTTTTACTAAAACTCTCAAAATACCCTTATATATTCAACCATTTATTTTAAAATAGGGGCCTAATAGTAATATTGTCATAAAATAATTACATTCCATTCCCTTCATGTTACTCCCAAACAGGATTATTTACATTCTATTTATTTTTATTCCTTTCCATTCCTTTATTTTAAAACATCTAATCGAGGTTACTTAATTCCATTCTTTTCCATTCCTTTCTCTTACTTAAATACATTCCATTCTTTTCCATTCTCTTATGATCGTCTCATTACATTCCATTCCCTTATGAACTCCCAAGCGTAGCCTTAATGCCTTTGATATTTTCCAATATGCACATTACCAGTAAAAAAAAAAAAAAAAAAAAAATTTTTTTTTTTTTTTTTTTTTTTTTTTTTTTTTTAACTAAGAAAAATATGGGTAGGGAAGCAATTTATTTCACTTAGGCATGATCATAATGACACCCTACCCGCTAGGCATGGGCCTGTGAGAACATAGGATCTAGATAAGCCTCCACCTCCCAAACTCTTAGGAGTGAGCCCATGACTATTAGACCATTGACTCTTTTAACAATATCATTGATTCTTTTAAAAAGAATGCTATAAGCACAAAATTTTCTACAAAATTTTTATAAACTATTAAGGAGCAAAATCTTATTGATTCATATATAAGTCTACCATTTACATCACTTTTTTACTTGAGTAAGTCTACTACCACAATAATTTTCACAACATTGACCACAACTCGCCTATGTGGTGAGTTGCAAGTGGTAAAAAAAAAAATGGTAAGTTCACGTGAGTTTACAATTCCACCACTCACAAGTCACCATATAAACAAGTTTTGTAAATAGTTGTGGTACTAGACTTATTTTTTTACTTACCAATAATCATCCGCCACATTAGCAATTTGTAAAAAAATTTGTGACTCTAGCATTTTCCTTCTTTTAAAAGCCATAAAAAAAAAAAAAATTATAGATATAAGATCTAAAACAAAATATACAAATCCCAAAAAATTAGCCCAACAACATAAGTTACCAATAATAAAGCTAAAAAAAATTAAGCCTAATAAATTAAGGACAAGGATTTGCTGCAAACAAAGTTGCAGCAATTCCTACAAAAATGCACACGTGTCAATACCTTAGATAGACACCTGTCCAGACTTGTATTTTTTCATGTCAAGTCTGAATTTTTCACCAAATGGGGTCTATTTGAGGAAAAGATATTTGGTATCATATGATACCATGTTAGTGGTATCAAAATCCAACATGTGTGAAACATGTCAACAAAAAATAACTAACCCACTAAGAATTACAACACATGTCTCTCATTTATTAGATTTTGATACGCATGACGCGGTATTATTTGATACAAAATACTCTTTCCTATTTGAGGCAGTGACACATGTGCGTTTTGCAAGAGTTACTACAACTTAGTTTGTAGCAAATCCTTGCCCATAAATCAATTTCACCAAAAACAAACAACTTAGCCCTCTAAACAAAATAATTTTGTCATTTTCTAGCAACAAATGCACACTTCAAAGACAAAATAATAATAAAAACCCTTCAGCGGCTAAGCAGCAGTAGTGCCGAAGGTCGAAACTGCCACACATAGCTAGTAGTAAAGTCAGCCCCTAACTCTAAGTCCTAGCTCAGTCCTTGCCTTCCACATGACTTAACCAAAAAACTTATGTTTTTAAGTTTAAGTCCAATTATGTTGTATTAACCACTAATTATTATAATTATTATTCAATGTAAGATTTATTCACACGTCTATACCCAACATGTAGGACTACACATATATACAATAATAACTAGATACTCGAAGAGTTATGGATACTTTCATTTTCAAACAAATGGATGTTTGAAACTTAGTTGATAATATCACTTCTATGTGCAAAGGAAATGGGTGATTTGAGAAATGGGGCCACCAATTTTGAGTTTTGAGTAATGAAGACTAAGTTGGTACGAGGTGAGGTGAGGTATGAGAAATTTGCAACGTGAATTGGAGACAATTCTGATTGGAGGTAGTTGATTAGAATTACCAATAAAATTTCTATTTTTTTGACAAAAAGAAGATTAAGATAGTTTGATTGGTCCAAGTTTATTAGTTTTTCTTCTGCCTTGTGTTGTGTCTTCTATTTAGTTTATCTACTATGACAAATTTAATCTAAAAAAAGAAAGAAAAAAAATCCTGATAAAGTGAAATCACAAGAAGTCTTTGATTATGATTAGTTCAGATTTTTCTTTATTCAAAACTAGAAGAGAGAGAGAGAGAGAGAGAGCAGATAGGGCCTTCGATTTTAAATTCTTTCCACCCGATTCAAACAAAGAAAAACGACATCGTTTTTGTCTCATTCCAATTCCCAAAAAAAAAAAAAATCCCACCGAAGCACAGCACAGTAACATCGTTTCTTTCTCTCTTCTTCTCATTTCTGATATCTCTTCTTCTTCTTCTTCTTCTTCTTCACGCTCACACATCCACACCATTCCGCTCCGCCACCGACCTCCACCGTTCCTCCTCCGGCGACGAACTTCCAGGGAGCTCTCCAGAGCTACGGGCTTAGCCCGATATCAACATCACTGAAAATGAAGGTGATTTCTTCAAATTTCGTAAATCTCAATGCTTTTGTTCGTTTCGTGTTTGTTTGTTTATACATTACATGGTGTGTCTGTGTGTTTGTGTGAGAGAGAGAAAGAGAGTAGAGAATAATCTGATAGAATGTAAGTTGATAATGTGAATTTTGAAGAAACCCTCAATTTTGGATAATTATGGAGGTTTTTGGTTCTCAAGGTTTCCTTTTTAGGGTTTCGTCTTTCATGTGCTCAAATTATTGGGAAAATGGGAAGTGGGTTTTCAATATTGCCATGGGATTTTGTTGAAGTTGATGAGGTATAGCTCAAATGGCACTTCCTTCCCTTTTGAGAGTAATGTGGAGGGTGAGGTTGTAGGTTCAGGACTTGTTAGGTAAGTTTTGAAGTTACAAGTAAGCAAAAAAGTTTGAGGATTTTGTTGAGGTTTATGTTGGAGATGTATTTGGGATTCTGTTTTGAGAATTTCGAAGTTGAATTCTTGGGTGGAAACTTTTTTGTTGTGAGTTCCCGTGGTATGATTTGTGTGGGAGTTTTGAATCCCTATTGTTTCCATGGGTAAGGGATAATTGATAGAATGTCAGTTGTTAATGTGAATTTGAAGGGCGGGAAAGTGCTGGATTTAGGGCACTTCATTCTGCTGTGAGAGTAGGTTGGAGGGTATTGTTGTGGGTTCAGGACTCATTTTGTGAGCGTGGAACTTACCAATAGAAAATAAAGTTTTGAGGGTTTTGTTGATTTATTTTATGTTGGAGATGTATTTGGGATTCTCTTTTGAGGATTTTGATTTGAATTGTTTAAACTTGGTTGTGATTTGGTGTGGCATGAATTGTGTTGGGAGTGTTTCATATGGGTTGAGGAACTAAGGGTGGTTGAATCTCTATACTTGATCATGAAGGTCAGACTATGGTCACACGCATACGTGCACACCTTAAATTCTTGTAGCAATGTATTATTTATGTATTTATTTATTTTTGTGGCTAAATCAAGAATTGGGAAGGGGGGAAATGAATGAAAGACCTTATTGGTGTGAGTTCTATGCCCAGTAGATTTCTGTGGCTGAGTTGAAGAAATCATGGGTACTAAAATTGATCTTGTGTAAGGGGTGTTGGTAGGCGACATTAAAGGACCAGAGGAGTCTAATGTGCAGTTCAAGTGCTCTCTGTTAGGCTAAAATTCTGGGAGGATATATATGATTTTTTTTTTTTTTTTTTTTAACAATCTTATGTCCTTTTTTTGATTAGTAAGTTACACGTGCAAGTATGAATCTGGTTACCGTTACCTAATTTTTACTTATATATAAAAAAGAAGTTACACATGCAACTGGTGCCTGTTGGGCCTTGAACTTTATTATATTATGGTATCGTTTTTGTTATTTTAGATGTCAAGTATTAAGTAATGAAGATGAGAAAATTGAAGAATAGAACTTAGTTCCTTTACTCCATTTTCTTCAGGTATTGAGTTTATTGGCTTAGTACAAAGCACATGTGATTCGGTCAGCAAAAATGTCCCTTTTAAGTAGGTTCTTTTACAGAAGACCCCCAGATGGCTTGCTTGAATTTGTTGACAGAGTATATGGTAATGGCCTTCATTCCTTAATCTTGAATAAATTGCTATTTAGCTTTGTATTTTTGTGAATTATGAATCCATACATGTGTAATAATTACTTACCCACTGTTTGGTTTCATGAATATCTGCAGTTTTTGATTCGTGTTTTTCTACCGAAGTCTTGCCTGATGGAATGTACCAAATATACTTGCATGAAATCATAACTGAGTTACATGAGGAATTCCCAGGCTCATCATTTCTTGCATTCAATTTCCGTGAGGGTGAGAAACGGAGCCAGTTTGCGGAAATTCTATGTGAATATGATGTTACCGTTATGGATTATCCAAGACAGTATGAGGGCTGCCCTCTCCTTCCATTATCTTTGATTCAACATTTTCTTCGTGTTTGTGAGAGTTGGCTTTCACTTGGGAATCAACAGAATATTATTCTTCTACATTGTGAGAGGGGAGGTTGGCCACTCTTGGCATTCCTCTTAGCTAGCTTTTTGATCTTTCAAAAACTTCATAGTGGAGAACGCAGGACTCTTGAAATTGTGCATCGAGAGGCTCCTAAAGGCTTCTTGCAGCTCTTGTCTCCTTTAAATCCATTCCCATCTCAGCTTCGTTACCTTCAGTATGTAGCAAGAAGAAACATAGCTCCAGAGTGGCCACCACCTGAACGAGCGCTTTCTTTAGATTGTGTCATTCTTCGAGCCATTCCAAGCTTTGATTCTCAGAATGGCTGCCGGCCAATTATCCGTATCTTTGGTAGGAATCTCCTTAGCAAGGGTGGGCTTTCAACCCAGATGTTGTTCTCTATGGACAAGAAGAAGAAGAAGACCCTTCGGCATTACTGCCAAGTAAGAGGCCTTTTGTTCTATACATTTTTTTTTTTTTTTTGGGTTCTAAATATTCTTGCTTTAGGTTTGTTTTTTTCTGTATTAAGTTGCATTAACTGATACCAATATGATGGTTCTCTTATTGCAGGCAGACTGTGATGTGATTAAAATTGACATTCAGTGCTTGGTGCAAGGAGATGTTGTGTTGGAGTGTGTTCATTTTGACTTGGATCCAGAAAGGGAAGTTATGATGTTTCGAATAATGTTCAACACAGCATTTATCCGGTCCAACATACTGATGCTTAACTCTGAGAATTTGGACATTCTTTGGAATTCAAAGGAGCGGTATCCAAAAGGTTTCAGAGCAGAGGTGAGCATATCACTAACCCTCATTTTCAATCTTGGATCAAACAAGAGAAATTATAACTGATGATGCCTAAGAGAATTAAGATTATTTAGTCATCTTGGGACACTTTTTTCCCTTCATGTATTTTTGATATCCACAAAGAACCGAAAACTTCAATTGGATTCATGCATCCCCCACCCCCTCACACAAGCTCATCTACAAATATTAATCTGATCAAATAAACTTTCTAAATTCAGGTTTTGTTTGGGGAGGTTGAAAGCATCTCTCCCCCAAAAGCTCCCACTGCTATTTTGAATGGTGAGGAGAAAGGTGGATTGCCAATTGAAGCTTTTTCTAGGGTTCAAGAACTTTTCAGTGGTGTTGAGTGGGTTGATAGCAGTGATGATGCTGCCTTGTGGCTACTTAAACAACTTTCTGTTTTAAGTGATGTGAAAGAACTTTCAAAGTTGCAAAGTAAAGCAAGGTTATATTTATCACCTGCTGATTCTGAAGAAGACAATAATGCATCTAGCACTGCTGATAGTTCAGATGAAGCATTTGATGTTCCCAAATCTTCAACAAATGTAACAAAATTAGCAGCAGAGGACATTTTTGATTCAATTCCTTTACCATATGAAAGTGATGGTCAACATGATGTAAATCTTGCTTCAGAACCTCCTGATCAAGCAGCAGTTGGAAATGATCCATCATCTCTTCATGACCAATCAGCAATTCCAAGTAAAGGATCTCCACCTCCTCCTGCTAGTTACCCACCCCCACCACCTCCTCCCCCTCCTCCTCCACCTCCACCTGTTACTTCTGGCAAAAATATTTTGTCAATGCCCCATCAATCGACTCCCCCTCTCTCTCTTGATTCTAGTAGAGGGCCTCCGCCACCACCGCCTCCGCCACCACCCCCTCCTTCATTTAGCATTCCCAACAGTCATTCTCCAATACTTGCCCCTCCCACTCCCAATAGGGGTTGTCCACCACCCCACCTCCCCCACTTTCCTCTATATCTAGTCAACAATCTATAAAGCCGACAACACCACTAGCCACCAGTTCCACCACCGCCACCGCCACCACCACCTCCCCCCTCAAAATTGCCTCCTTTGAGTTCTACCTCTAATGTCACTTCCGTTCGTGGGGTGCCACTGCCACCTCCACCAGCTCCACCTCCACCTCCACCTCCTATTGTTGGTAACCGTAGTAATGGCTCTAGGCCACCTCAACCCCCACCTCCACCTCCCCCTCCGATTGCTGGTAACTCCGGTAATGTCCCTAGGCCACCCCCACCTCCCCCTCCGATTGCTGGTAACTCTAGTAATGTCCCTAGGCCACCTCCACCTCCCCCTCCGATTGCTGGTAACTCCGGTAATGTCCCTAGACCTCCTCCACCTCCATTGTCTTCAAGACCTGCAAAGCCAGGTTTGACCCCTCCACCTCCACCACCAGTACCAAAGCCTCCTGGTGCTCCTCCATTGCCAAGTCGTAGTGCAACACCAGCTCCTCCCCTGCCACCTGGAGCAAAAGGCACTGGTGCGCCTCCACCGCCACCTCCTTCAGTAGGGAGGGGGAAGGCTTCTTTAGGGCCAGCAAGTCTTGGAAGAGGTCGAGCAGCTGGTGGGGCTACTCTTGCCCCAAAGAAAGCTTCACTAAAGCCCCTACATTGGGTGAAAGTTACGCGTGCAATGCAAGGGAGTTTATGGGCTGATTCTCAAAAACAGGAAAATCAGTCAAGGTGTGCATAAAGAACTGAGCATGGATATTATATGTCCCATGTGATATCTTCTTTTAGATGTTAAAGTAACTTATGCATGTCTAGGAACTATTTCATAAGAATTAATAAAGTTTTTAGATCTCTTATTCAGTATACTGAATGGTAATGGCACTTGTTGATATGAATCAATTCATTCTAATCAAAGGCTGAGTATGTTAAATTGAACATTAACTTGAGAGCAGCCATTCTACCTTTAGTTTCACATTTTCTGTTTACTTTCTCTTTTTCTGAATGTAATACTATGTTCTCCTGTGTTTTTAGTTGATTTGCATTATTTTTCTGGTCTTTTGCTTTGTTCTATGTCTGTGTGTTGGGGGTGGGTTTAATTGGGTTTGCTCTTGTAACACTTCTCATATACTGTTGGAATTTTTTGTTAGGGCTCCTGAAATAGATATAACAGAGCTTGAGAGTCTTTTCTCAGCGGCTTCTGCTTCAGATGGGAGTGGCACTAAAGGTGGAGGTCGACGTGGTTCTAACATGAACAAACCTGAGAAAGTGCAACTGGTAAGCTCCTGTGTCTGTGTGTGTGTGTGCATTTTTGTATGTATCAAAGTAGTTTTGTGCTGAACAATTTATAACTTTTATGGACTCATTTTTAATTTTTTTGACAAATTTAATATTTATGATTTGCTATCTTTTAATGTTATTCAGTTATGAATGATCAGGAAAATATCTGTACCAAATATATAGTTTTAATGATAAAAGCACCTGTTTTAGGTTCTAAGTGACACAGACAAATCCTTAGAAAAGGAGTTAACATTGAACACTACAATTAGCCTGATGAAGTCCTATTTGGGATGGAAAATTTATAATTGCAGTCCTTGTTTGTTCACTGTGAGGAATTGATGCTTCCCAAGGAAGTTCAAGGACAATATCTTACCAAGGAAGTTCCTGAGGCCGTTGTACAAATAAAATTTTAAAAACTCCAAGCCACTTGACCCAGCTTAATGGTACCAAGCTTTAAGTTTCGGATCCTCCATGAAATCCTTTACGGTTGTCATGTGTTAGTCATGACTAAAGGAAGTAAATTAAGATTTGTATAAGAATATTTGAGTAACTACTTTCTGCCTGAATTTAAACCATAACATGAATATACAATGGCTGCAGTTAATTAGCATCCAAATGAATACCAAAAACAATTCTATTATGATGTGAATTGTATCATTTGAAACAAGTATATGATTCGCGTCTGATACTTTTAGCATTGGCAATATGAAACTCTTGAAATTGTGACATTGGCTATTTGAAAGATAAAGAAAACTCAATACTCAGGAGCCTTAATGATGCATAGCCAATATATCACAGCTGTTCACTTTATCAACTTAATTTGTACCTAGAGCTATGGAAATACCATCCAAAGATTCAGGACAAATGTGTTCCTTTGCTTTATATTTTTGCTTCTAAATTTGTTGTAGATTTGTTATTAAACCTTGTGTGCTTTGTTATTTATATTCAATACAAACAATTAAAATAATATTTTCACAAATATATGTATTAATTAATGTGTCCTCCCCATATCATATCATATCATCATAGTTTTTCAAGAATTCTTGTATCTGTATCATATCATACCATTATCTTTATTTGTGGCAAATATTCATTAATATCTTTTCATAATTGACTTTAAATTTGACCGTTTATTGCCGGAGTTCATAATAACTTTCTCCATCAACAAATCATATATGGTGTACCTAATGCTTTTATCTTCCTATTTTTGTTGTGTAATTGTTTTACTTAAATGTGACATTATTGTGATCAGTTATTCCATATGCATCTAAACTCAAGTTTTTTTCTTCTTTTTTTTTGTGCTGTTTTTCTTTCTGTCAGGTTGACTTGCGTAGAGCATACAACTGTGAAATAATGCTCTCAAAAATAAAAATTCCTTTGCCAGATATGATTGTAAGTTATTTTCTTTTACTCCTGCTACTCGTTCAACTAACTGAAATACAATTTGACAGTTCTTGGAAAGAGCTTGTTTGTAGGTCTTGTGGGTTTCTTTTTTAACTATTAAATAATGGCTGCATCTGGTTTTATGCTGTCTAATGAAAGAATCATGTTGGCTTATGGTTGTGAGGACTTGTTGAATGATTTAAGTCCTGAAAAGGAGAGGTTTAACTTGGGGTGGTAAAGAGGCGAAATTTTTTTTGATAAGCTATAAATACTGCATGTGCACAGCAACAGGAAATAAAAAAGAAGGAAAAGCTAATGGTATTTGATTTATAGCATTTTCTTCCCATAAGCAAGGGATGGAGGTGAGATAACAGTTTTAATCCTATGTAGCTACTTGAGTTATATTTACTAATCAAGGAGAGAAGGAAAAAGAAGAAAGTGAGAATCTTTTGAAAGTGAGAATCACAATAGGTATTCATGTGTTCCACAAAACGGAGCATTTACTTCTCACTTATGGACTTAACTTTCTTTGATTAAGATGACATCTTTATAGAGCCTCACTTTTCTTGTCCAATAAGGTTAGGATTCTTAATTTGAAAGGCCAACAAAAAAGTCTACAACTAAACAAAACTTACAAACTAATAAGTGTGGTCTTAAGTACCGGTAAATAAGTAAAAATAATCTAAACTAAGAAATAATTAAAAATAAGCTAATTCTTTAAATAATTATAGGTTGTTATCAATTTGATTAATAAGATTATGTTTGATAAATAATTATAGTTAATATTTCTATTAAAGCTAATTTAGCTTAAGAAAATGCAGTCCTTAAAACGAAACAATTGATAAAATAAAAAATTAAAAAAATATAAGTTACAAGTTTTTCTCTCCTAATTCTTGAATTTTAGTTTCCAATAGCAAGTTCTATTTGCCCAAACACGTTTCATGGGTTTGAGTGCAAGAATCATACAATTTTAGTTTCCAATAGCAAGTTCTCTTTGCCCAAACACGTTTCATGGGTTTGAGTGCAAGAATCATACTCCAAAAATTGGGCCTAAGGCTGTCTACTAACCACCTCTCTGAGACCCTACTGAAACAGGAGCCTTGTGATATGAGCATGACCTTTTTACTCTCTCTCTCTCTCTCTCTCTCTCTCTCTCTCTCTCTCGTAAATTCTAGTTCTGAACTCTCTCAATCGCGTCTTCATAGCTTCCTTTGGCTTTAGTACTAGTCAACCCTCATATTGAGTGTTATGTGAAATTTTGTTATTATAAATATTCGAATCAGAATCTGCCCTATTTCTAATAACTGAATCTTGGAAATGTGATGTGAAATTGAATAAAAAAAAATTATTTGGTATAATAATCAGATCCTAATTTGGTGATCTAGTTAAATGCAAATCCCCAATGGATCAATTGTGAGCCCTAGTTTTGGGACCTTGGAGAGAAGAGATTAAACAAATGATAACGTTGCATGTTCTCATTGTTGAGGATTGAGTTGAACCACAATGTTTGAGTGCATTGGACCTCATTAAGGAAAACTAGCATAATGTAATAAGCGGCAAGGTAATTTTCTCAAATAAATGGGCTTGTCTTTGTTGCTTATGTATGATTTTGTTATCTTTTCTGGTTGCTTAAGGGGGAATTGGGGATTATGGGAGTGCATTTCTGTTTCACTTTTTATGTTTTCTTCAGCTTTTTTTGTAAATCGTAAAATTTATCAAAATAATAGATGTTTTCAATGATTTCACAATTATCTCATTGATTTTGCTTAATTTTCTAATACAACTGTTATCACGCCTCACATTGTTTCTATATATGGTCAGGAGTGACATCTATTTGCTTTTGATTTTCTTAACACTCTCTAAATTATTAGACTAAGGAATCAGGTAATATTAGCTCACAATTGTCTCATTGATCTTGATATGTTATATTAGTATACTGGTGTGCTCTTCTTTAGTGAAGTTCGTTATTTTGCTTCCCTTATATAGTCTCAAGGCTCAGCCCTTTCTTCTTTTTGCTCGCAAAGCTTAACCTTTTTGTGAAACTTTACTTGTTAGTTGACTGTCCTACTTTTGTCATCTGTGGCCCCAGAGTGCAGTTCTGGCTTTGGATTCTTCTGTTCTAGACATTGATCAGGTTGAGAATCTTATTAAATTCTGTCCCACAAAGGAAGAAATGGAAACGCTTAAGGTAATCTCTCTCTCTCTCTCTCTCTCTCTTATGCTTGCATTTAACTTGAAACTGAAGTTATGGTGTCCCTTGTTGCTTTCACAATTAGGAACATAGTTACTATGCTTGGTTTGTTAGATGAATAAAGAAATCTGTTTAAAGAAAAGAGTGACTTAAGGTATACTAAGCTGCAAGGCCTAAGCTGAAAAGATTTAGACTCCAAAAAAAAAAAAGGATGGAAGGGCTAAGGATATTTCCTTAGAAGGAAATAAAAAAAAGTTAAAACCGTCAGCTTAAAGGTAGGAGCTCTTCTTTCTTGAAGATTTTTTAATTATTTGGCCACATGCAAAGGAACCATAGAAGGCAATGGTGCTCTAGCCTATCTAAGCTATTATTCTTTTGTCCTTGCTACTTCTTCTGTTCGCATTGATCCACCACCTCTAAACAAATTAACATTGAATTCAGCATCAGCAAGGTACCCCATAAGAAATCATTGATGGCCAAATTGTTTACCAATCTGAGGACGAAATAGATTTATAGCAATTTATTAGTCTAGTGAATTGCAATTTATGATAGTTGTACCAAAAGATGGTTCACTTTTTCTTGGTTCAGTTTCTTTTTATATTACATCGAAGTAAACTCCTTGGTACCAATGGGGAGGAATTGGAGGCCAAGATGTAGCCATTGAAGTAGACAACAGAACGGATTTGTAAGATTTTGAAATTATGGATGCAAAGTTGAGCAAGAAAAATATCCAGACTAAATTGAGGCTAAAGAGTTCAAAAACAGAGTAGTAAGCTTTGAAATTGTGGATACAAATTGAGGGTAAAGAGAAGGTTCAAGAGAATAAAGGATGCAAGACAAAGACTTAAGATTGCAAAGGAGCAAGAAGAGATCAAACGTTATTTCTTTTTGAACAAGACATGATCAAAGATCAGTTGTTTCGTTTGTGTTCGGATTAACTTTTTAAGCTTATTTGCTGAAATTTGGCAAAAGTACAGTCATACCTAGAAAAAGTGAGGTTTAAAAAAGTTGTACATAAGCAAATAAACAAAAAAACACTAAAAGAGAAAAGCTAATCCAAACTCACACTCATACTATTCAAATCATTGCATATGTCATTCCAAATGAACCAGATAATGTAGAGAAAAAATTATGTGTGTCTATATACATATATATATATATATATATATTTTAATGAACCTTGTTTTCAAAAGCAGAAGAAAAGTCAATGCAAGTTTGTAGTTTGAGAATTCTTGTACTGCAACATTACAAAACTAAGTTCAAGTTGCTCCTACTCAGGGAGAATATTTAAGTGTTGTCTTTAGAGTGATATGTTTGGCAACGTAGAACTATTGATGTTTGTGGCCCACATGTGGTGTGATGCGGGAGACACAAGAAGATTATTATTTAGTATTATTTATGTTTGCAAGCCCATTGTATTTTTATGTTTTAGGTCATATTAGTTTATTGGGCTTTTAGTTATTGGGCTTTTAGTATTTTAATTTAGAAGTAAGATTATTTTTGTAATAAGGCAATTAGGGTTTCTTAGCTAATTAGAACTAGAGTTTAGCAATCCTTTATAAGCATCCTATTGTACTCCTTGAGAGTTAGTTGATATTTTGATGAATGAAAACAATGGCCGTTTGGTCTTTCTTTGGTCTGGTGCTAACTCCAGGTCTACCCTAAGTGCTGACTCCTAGTGGTTTCCCCACTTGGTGCTGACTCCAAGCATGACTTAGATGCTGACTCCTAGGTCATATCCCTTTATTTTTCTATTGTTTAGTTTTCGTTCTGGTTGTCCTGCATCATATTTGGTATCAGAGCAAACATCAATCTATTTGAAGCATCCCGCAATCAATCCAGAACTAGAAAAAATCACCAAAAAAAAAAAAAAAAAAACCATCACTGCCGTGTTTCCACCACTAGAAAGTTATCTTTGTCATTTTTTTACTTAGTACCAGAAAGCTGTCCTATAGTTGCGTTACTGAACAGAAAACCAGATATTCAAGCCAACCGAAAACCTCCAATCCAAAACCTGCAATCAAGTCTCCAAATCCCTTGCAACCACAAAGACAAAGAAAGAAGAGAGAGAGCTCATCGAGTCATCGCTGCTGTCACACCACACCACCGCCAACAAATGCCCAGAGTCAGATCTGGTCGAATTATTTTATGAAGTTTGCTTCGCACGCCACCACCATCCCTTTCTAGATGTTGCGCCAACATCACCCTCACTTGCCCAATGCTACCGCCGCCGACGCAATCCCACCAACAGCCTCATAAGGTAATCGTAACCAAGCTCTTTGTTTTAAAAACCCAACGCATTTGTCTCTCAAAATTCTACCTGACCCATTAGCCACTCAAACACAATTTTACCTGGCCCAAATAAAGACCCCAACACAGCCCATTATAAACTTAGCTCAATCCAATAGCCCAGCAACCAAAAAAAAAAAAAAAGTCATCCTATTGCAAAATCCACAGCCAAATCCACATTGATGCCTTGGTTTTTCTATTGGTGTTCAAACTTCAACAGTGAAGCTTTATTTGGTTAATGCCATGACAATCCCTTCTTTAGTGGGCCATACTTAGCAAGTCAAGTTGGCAAAATCTTTTTGCCCAGTGAGCTATGGTAATATCCGAAGCACCTTATTTTGATGGTGATAATATTTATCCACGAGATTTTGTCAACTGGATGAATGGGATGGAGCAATTCTTTGAGCAAGCAAATTGGGCAAATAACAAAAAGGTTAGGTATGCCAAGTTGAAGTTAAGAGGCCATGCACAACGGTTTTGGGAGAAGCTTGAATATTTCCGCTATATGGATTATGAACCTGCCATCAGTGTGTGGAAAGATATGAAAGAAAAGCCTTGTGATGAGTATTTGTCACCATACTATTGAGCTAAGTATTTACCCCAATCTCAATCTCAGTGTGATACTTTTCAAGTTGAAGCAAATACGATGAATTCTCATCATCATCATCCTATTTCATGTCCTCAACGCACTTTTGAACAATCTACCAAGTAAATATCTACCAGGGAAGTAACAGAATTAACTGTAAAGCTCATGACAGATATTCAGGATAGGATTGCTCAACACAAAAAGACTCAATCCGATTCAATTAGGAAACCAAGGACACTAGATCACAATGAACTTCTTGCTGCCCCAATAGAAGACAACATTGATGATGATATCTTGGTCGTTGAGAATCCTCCATCAACACCAAAGCCTAATTTTGACACAAACGTACATGCCTCGACAAGTGTTGCTTTAACATGCATGAAAGGAAATGAATCTATTGAAGAGCAGCAAGGTGAAGAGATGGTGCCTAAAGAGAGTATTATGTTAGAGGATGCACATGATATGAAAGTTGAAGTTGTTGAATGTGCTTCTGATCAACCCTCCACAGTCCTTGAAGATCTACATCTTGGTGAAGTCGAAGAGGTTAAAACTACAGTGCTTCCTATGGTTCATAAGGTTCAAGACAAGATTATACTAGTTCCACACATTGATTTTGTTATTCCAAATAAGTTTGATGTGGTGGAATTCAAGGTTTTTCTTTTCCCTGTGCTCCCTAAGGTGATTCCAGATTCGAAGCAAGTGTTATTTGTCAACATTCTAATCCCTCAACACTTTAGAACTCGAGGTCGAGTTTTCTCCAACCAGAGGAGAATGATGCGGGAGACATAAGAAGATTATTATTTAGTATTATTTATATTTGCAAGTTCATTGTATTTTTATGTTTTAGGTCCTATTAGTTTATTGAGCTTTTAGTATTTTAATTTAGAAGTAAGGTTATTTTTGTAATAAGGCAATTAGGGTTTCCTAGCCAATTAGAACTAGGGTTTAGCAATCCTTTATAAGCAACCTATTGTACTCCTTGAGAATTAGTTAATATTTTGATGAATGAAAACAATGGTTTGGTGCTGACTCCAGGTCTACTCTAGGTGCTGACTCCTAGTGGTTTTCCCGCTTGGTGCTGACTCCAAGCAAGGCTTAGGTGTTGACTTCTAGGTCATATCCCTTTATTTTTCTATTGTTTAGTTTTCGTTCTGGTTGTCCTGTGTCATGGTGTCTTGTCAAGGAGTTTTGAAGCTTTATTATAAGTGTCTTAGCGTTTCAAACAGCTTTAAACTTTGGTCAGGGGTTGAAATAGCATGTTTTATCTGCAAGGAAGAACTAGATTTTATATATATATATATATATATATATAACGCACCTTTGCAAAATTTTATATTTTCTTAATTGGTGTTGTCAAGTACTTTCTAGTTTTAAGTGTCCTAGGGGCATAAAGTTAGTCAGTTGTTTCATCAGTTTCTAATCTGGTGTCCCAGTCTTTGCAGGGAGAGATTAAGTCAAGAGTATGCTTCATTCATAAATTGTATCATTGTTATCTGGTGAACAAATGAGGATTTTATAATGTGTGTAGTATTGTAACTGGTTTAATAGGTCACCGAAACTGTGCTTGTTACTAAATGATTGTTTCTTGTTGATTATGTTTGTTTCAGAATTATACAGGTGACAAGGAAATGCTTGGAAAGTGTGAACAGGTTCTGCCAGATGCCAATTTCTTCAATGGATTCCAAATTCTATAATATGATTGCTCACAAATATTGAATTTGATATGTATTTCAGTTTTTCCTTGAGCTGATGAAGGTTCCGCGAATAGAATCTAAGTTACGAGTATTTGCTTTTAAAATCTCATTTTCTAGTCAGGTATATTGTTTGAGGATCTGCTTGTTCTTTTATAGGTGACAAGGTTTTGCATGCTAGTACTGTTGATAACTGTGGGTGCTTATAGCCTTGTTGTTGTTCAGGTCAATGATCTGAGAAATAATTTGAATACAATTAATGGTGCTGCTAGAGAGGTACCACTGAAATTAATTGTCTTTAAATTGGTCTATATGAACATATGTTTGTCCTACATCTTAAATGTAATACACAAATTGCAGGTAAAAGAATCCGCCAAATTGCGACAGATAATGCAGACTATTCTTACTTTAGGAAATGCCTTGAATCAGGGCACTGCAAGAGGTACCACTATATAGTATTTTGTTTATCGTAATATTTTAATGATTTTTTTGCTGTTGTGATGCTTGATTGATGTTTCTTTTTTGGATATTGCAGGATCTGCCATAGGATTCAAATTGGATAGCCTTCTTAAGTTATCTGATACTCGTGCAAGAAACAGCAAAATGACTTTAATGCATTATTTGTGCAAGGTAGATTTTTTTTTTTTTTTTTTTTTTTTTTTTTTTTTTTTTTTTTTTGATAAGTAATGTGTGCAAGGTAGAATTTTTGAAACTTCGCACAAAATATTTGCTTCGTGGTTTGATAATATTGATGCTATCATTAAATTATCCCCTATAAAAGGTGAATATAATTTAAGATAAAATATATATATGAATGGAAAATATGTCCATTTTCTTGCAAATTGGTATTGCTGCAACTTTTGGTTTCTCTGTCACTATGCAGCACTCCATTTAAGGGTTGAGGAGGATGGTGGTGAAACTCTACTTTGATATAATCTCCACCTTTTCTCCTTTCACATTATCCAATTCTGACACCAGGAACTCCCATTTAAGCTCTTTCTTGATTCTGTCCTTTCCCATGAAGGGTCTCTTTCTACTCATCTTTGGCATGACAATGTACACACTCTCTCTCACTCACAGACACACTGCACAATATTGACCTGTGGCTCCGCTATCATCAGATTTGAGGCAGAGAGGTCTTGTTCTTTTCTTCTTTTGTCAGTCCTGGATATCTTAATCTTTCTTTGAGGAAAATATCCTTAGTATTTTTCTTTTCAATGGTTGTTCCTGGCTGCTTGTAGTGCTGCCAAATGGAATTTTCTGGTATTTGAGCTCAGGTGTGCTGAATAATGACTGGTTTGGGGTCATGCTCAGTTTGAGGCTTCCTTTGATACATTTTGTGATTGTTGTTTGACATATTTATCTCAATGCTTTAAAATCAGTTTTTGTGTGTGTGTGTGGATGACTTGGGGAACCTTTTTAAAGAAAATCCGGATGGACTATAAAACCTACGGCTATGGGCAACTGACCCCACCCGCCTAAACCAGTTTCCGGGTAATCCAGGGGTATTCACCCCTCATGCCCAGTATTATACTCTCTTTTAAAAAAAATAAGTAATCAGCACTATACTCTATTGTGTTTTATTGCTCAGTTATGTTACATTAGAAACCTCCTGCTACCCAAGACTCCAAGTCAGTATAGGGCATGCCTTTTAGGTATCAGTTTATATCAATGCATGACATCTGGCATGTTTGAGTAGTATTGTTGATTGATCCAGAATTCTCCAGCATTAATGAAGGAAAAAAGCAATGTCTTGGATGAGGTGTGAAGTGTCACTGCTTGTCCTGACATACCACAATATGTGTTATAAAGCTATTATGTTAATGATAGTGTAATAATGTGAAATGTGATTAATGAATTCTTTCTATTAAGAGATGAGGGAAGGAAAAAAAAAAACCTTAAACATATACCTGCTTCTGTCTCCTTAAGTGAAAAGAGTCTTTGTTGCGAGTTACAATGGAGTAATTGTTTGCACTCTTCCTGTCACCTATTGTCACCAATTGCCATTTGTGGGGGTGCACTGGCAATCTGAATATTATCTAATTGGGTACTTGTTAGAAGTATTGGTTAAATAATTAAATTTATCATATCCTAATAGCTTAAGCTTTTGGAAGAATCGGTAATTTAACATGGTATTAGAGCATAAAATCCTAAGTTCAATTTTTGTCTCCTCCACTCTACCTCCCATTTAAATTCTCATGTGTTGGGCCTCATCTATTAAAAGGTAGTTTTGGTCCGCATGTGAGAGAGGGGGGGGGGGGGTGGTGGGGGTTGTTAGAAGTATTAGTTAAATGATCAAATTTACCATATCCTAATAGCTTAAGCTTTTGGAAAAATCAGTAATTTAAGAATACTAAAAGTTGCTTTTTTTGAGTGACCCCCCTCCATCTTAAAAACATGAACTTACCCAAATAGATGGCAAAAGAATCTTCTGATTTTTAAGAAGAGGTGTTGTGTTTGCGAACTTAGCTATGAACACCATAAGCATATGGTTAAATTCTTTAACATCCAAATTTTGTTGGCAGTATTATCATAGATCAATACTCTGGAGAGTGGAGTAAACTGTCTGTTTTAAGATATTTTTATTTGTCTAATTATTGTTGTTGACGTTTCAATTTCAAAATTTCAGCGTGGTCAGGTTCCCTTCATTATTTTACTCAAATTTTTTGTAGAATTATTTTTGCATTTGGACGGAATTTTTATGCTTCCATATTAATTTGTTTTTTTTTTTTTTTTTTTCGTCATTAGCTCCTTTCTGAAAAAATGCCAGAGTTACTGGATTTTGATAAGGATCTTGGTCATTTAGAAGCTGCCGCTAAGGTCTGTTTATTATCTTGCTAGTTTTGGCTCCTTTGTTTCTTGTAACTTTTTAATGGGCGGTTTATAGCTGACCTACATAACCTTTTGCTTGGGCCTTCACAAATGACTAGATTCAATTGAAAGCTTTGGCTGAAGAAATGCAAGCTGTCAGTAAAGGTCTTGAGAAGGTTGAGCAAGAACTCGCTGCTTCAGAAAATGATGGAGCTATCTCTGTGGGATTTCGAAAGGTGAGGAATATCAGGAAGATGTGTGTGTTTAATTGTTATAAACACTAGTAAACTACTGACATTATGGGATCAAATCTGTGTGACTTTACCCTACAACTGTTGTTTATAGGTGGAGGAGATGCTATTTGATCAAAGATCATTTAGCAAGAATGTTTTTCTTTTTGTTAAACACTCCCCTCTAGGATTTTGTTCCTGGAGATCACCTTTATTTCTGTGGTTCATATCGTCAAATACTAATTGAATAAGAATATGAATATGGATAGTGGATTTAGCTGCACATTGGAAGAATTTTCTTCTTCTAGTTAGAATATGGTGACCAGTCAAATATGCAGGGTTGCAGGGGAATTTCCTTTTTATATTACATCCAGATAAATTTCTTGCTCCCTTATAAACTAAATTTAATACCTGGATAGTCTGAAGCATTTCCCAGATTTTTTCCATTTAATACTTTTTTTAAGTGCTAAAAAAAAATTTGGCTAATTAGTTGGCTTGCTTTTACTGACAGCCCTCTAAGCTATAGCATGCTGATTTTATCAAAGATAAAGCATCCCTGAAGACATTCTTGACTTGTATGACACTGCTATCATTTTTATTTGTTTATTTATTTGCTAAGTGGGATGTGCAAAGCAGAAGAATTTATTAAAAAGGGATCACCTAGACTAAGACTTCATGAACATCACCTATTTTTGTGGTTTGTTGAAGAAAGATGTCTCCACCCTGCCCCAAACAACCCTTAACCTCCCCCCCCCCCCCCCCCCCCCCCACAAAAAAAAAAAAGGAAAAAAAATAGAGGCACTTCCTCTCACCCCAATAATAGGATGGAGAATTAGGTTTTCGGTTCAAGTCCCAAGGAGTTCCTATCCTATCAATACACACACCTATATATACATGAGACCCAAAATTTAAAATTATGTATCACCAAGTAAATCCTCAACAATAGCAAAATTTATTGAGACTGGCTAGAGTATATTGTATTTTGGTTCTGACAAATGTCAGCAAAAAATTCTCTTGTTTGGTTTTTATTGATTGTGATTGAGTTTCATGTTAATATTGTTATGTCATTTCTCGTTGTAATTTTATCATATGTACTTAGTGTAGTAGCATTAGGGCATTAGTTTTTAGTTTTACATCATTTGGTCTTTCTTTTGTATCTCTTGAATATGTATCAGTAACCATTTTGCTCAATCTTATATTTTATTATCTCTGGCTCTCTGGCATTGCATCAATATAATATATTCACCTACACTTTTATTTTGATGTCTTGTAAATTTTGTATTTATGTAAAAATTAAATTTCTATGAACTTTAATTGGCAAACACCAACCAACTAGTGAACAAATGAGACACATCTGACTAAACTTGTGTGTAGCTAGTGTTGAAACGACTTGATACTTGTTTTAATTCCACGGTTTTGGATTTTTTGCTTCTTCCACAAATTGGAAGGTACAGTGTTAATTGATGCTTGGGATATTGTAGTGAGCAATCCTTTATTTTCTTCATCTCTTTGATGGAGTAGCTTCTTTTTAGTACAAATTTTTCTAACCTATCAAAAAAAAAATCTATTGTAGTCAGCAATGGCACCACATTACAAATAAGTTGTTTGTATAGCATTATTTTTTGGCTTGGACCTTTAGTAGGTTTGAATACCAGAAACTCCTCATTTTCAGGTGCTGAAGAATTTTCTTGACACCGCAGAAGCTGAAGTTAGGTCACTTATCTCCTTGTATTCTGAAGTGGTGAGTCCTGTGCATAGTCATAATTATTCTTAGACACTGCTGCCTGTGACTGAAATCCTAAGTATTGCCTTGCAGGGAAGAAATGCAGATTCATTGTCCCAGTACTTTGGGGAGGATCCAGCTCGGTGCCCCTTTGAGCAAGGTCTGATTTGTTTTTCTCTATATGCGTACACACACAAAAGCAATCATCTTTCCTTTTGCAGACTAGTAAAATTTCGTTGTTTGATATTTTACATCCTTCACAAAAGGAACTTGCTTTTCTCGAGGAAATTAGAGCTTACCCTCATTTCGTTTAATCCATGGGACCAGCATGTAATCAATATTAACTGGCTTTCTAACATTAAGGAATGTTAGGAATTGATGTAACTTTTATGGTTTCTCTGAAATGAAGCTCTGATTGCTTCAATCTTTACTGATTCTCATAAAAATCATAACTTCAAAAGATATATCCGGTTACTATTTGGTCCATGGTGTAATATATCTCCTTTGAAATGTAAAACAGAGATTATGACACCCCCCCCCCCCCCTTTTATTTATTTATTTTTTTTTTTCTGCCTATATAAATATTGGGTTTGTTATATGAACTGATGAAACCTGTTTGGTGGCTTTTGCATCAGTGACACAAATCTTGGTTGTCTTTGTTAAGACGTTCAATAAGTCACGAGATGAGAATGAAAGGCAGGCTGATGCTGAAAAGAAGAAATTGGAGAAGGAAGCCATGAAAGAACGGACAGCAGCTAATTCATCCACTAGGAGAGATGGTGTTCAACAGAGCGGCATGAAACAGCATGAAACCCACATAAATTCTTAGGAAGATGCAAGAGGCAGATTACTTCTTGACTATGTCAGCCCAGCACATTTGGGCTGACATTAATTGATGGAGGTTGACTCATGCATTCAAATTGCACCAACCCAAAATCAGACAGCTGAAGTGGCAAGTCGCTGCTTTTCTGGGAATCACTTTGGCAATGCAGATGTGTCTCACAATGCACAGTTTACTTGTCCAAAATCACGCAACTTCAGGGAAAGTTAAAGACACATTTTGCTATTATCAGGTACAGCCTTTTGCCTTTCATGTAAATCAATGACATTATGGTCTGCTCAAATTGTATTCAATCTGTATATAATTTAGGAAAGGCACACTTAGCATTAGCAGAGCAGAAGCCCTCTCCCTTTCTTCCCAACAAAATTTCTCATGCTATATAGATTTAAAATTTTGTAGCAGCTGCAATAGTTGCAAGTTTAGCCGACCGGTTGATTCTTTTCTTTCAGATGCTGGTTCATGATATTACATCATTATTCCCTTCTTACAAAATAGAATGGAGTTTGAGAATGGCATACATTTTAATAATACCAAATTAATCTCCAAATAAATAACCCCTAATTAACTTAATAATCTACCTAAAAAATACCCTTAGTTGAGCTATGTGAGGGGTATTAGCCATTAGCCACATTTTCGGTCATCCCTTTAAGGAAATATTGTTTATATTTATTTCGTTTCAATAAAATATTAAAATGCATGCTATGCAAGTGCAAAGTTGTGAATGGCACAAATTTAATTTAAAAAATAAATAGATATAAGCATCTTTCTGAAACACACTAAGTTGGGATTCGTGTGTTTGATACCATTGTTTCCCATACTTGCATCCGTCACTGTTTCTTGGATATTTTAGAAAGATTGTTCTGCTTAATTTGTTTCATTACAACGCATGCCATTTGCAAACTCTTATCTATTGTGGAATTTAATGGGATGAAGGAAGCGTTATATTCTTAATGTTGACAAAGAGAAAAACAAAGTATTGCCAATTGTATCAATATTCTTATTGATGAATGCAAAGTCTTCATCAAAGTGAAAAAGAGAATATTGCCAAATGTATCTAAGATATTAAGAGTTTGAGTGAAGTCTTCATTAACGAACCTTTTTTTAGTTTTTTGTTTTAGTTTTGGAGTTCGAACCAATGTTATTATGACAATGTTATTAAACTCTTTTTAATGCCAGTTAAGTGTTAACAAAAAGACAAGTGGCGTATAACTTAATGAATGACAAATTAGTCACTATTCAAACATGAATGGTAGGATTATTTTGAAAAGCAAGATTAAACTAGATGAATTAAAATGAAAAAAGAAACATCTCAAAACTTTAAAGATCAAAATGAGTACAATTTTACACAACTTAAGTCATGATCTTGTATGGATTGAATTACAGATTAGTCACTATTTGTCATTAGTCACTATTCAAACATGAATGGTAGGATTATTTTGAAAAACAAAATTAAACCTAATGAATTAAAATGAAAAATGAAACATCTTAGAACTTTAAAGATCAAAATGAGTATAATTTTACACAGAATTTAAGTCATGATCTTGTATGGATTGAAGATGGACCTAAATTTTTGAGTGATAGCTTGAGAAAAAATAGAGAGTTATGTAACTGATAATTATCTATTTAATAAAATCTCAATTTTTCTTATAAAAATAAAAACTTTTACTCTACTAAGAAAGTAGTATTAATAATAGTTCAATAAAAAAATGATATTTAACCAATTATAACTTATTACACTATGATATTTTATTTTATTTTATTTTTTCTGTTGAGTCCAGAAACTACTCCAATATTGCTCCACCATAAATTTTTTTTTTTTTTTTTGGTTCAGCTCCACCATAAATTTTGAGACAAACCATAAATGAGAATAAATCAAAGAATCTTCGTGACAAGGTAAAGGCCACAAGAGCAAAATAAATGAAAAGGACCCCACCATGGGTTTCATAGTTCTGATCCACAAAAAACTGGCCCCACCTGAGTCATCACGTGGGAACCCACCTCTGAATCACACATCACTCCTTTCCCGTGCTTTGCTGATCAAAACTACGATTCATTCATTTCATCATCATTTTTCATTTCTTCCATTCCCGACTTTTCCAAAACGGACCGGCCCTTTCTTCGTCTTTTGGGTTTTTTTTTTTTTTTTTTTTTTTTTCACACTTTTTCGTCGCCGCCCCACTTTTACACACAGTCTCGCTATTTCAACTCACCACTTGTCGAGAAACTATTGGTTGCTTAGCTTTGCTTGCTTGGATGGTTTTGTGGGACCCGAGCTAGGAGGGTCCCCCTCCACCACCCACTTGTCCAACTAGTTGTTCCTTAACACCGACCATGTCTCTCTTTATTTTCTGATTTCTCATGTTGCCTATCTTCTCATCCCCATGATTCTTTAACATATCTTTCTAGTTTCTACCTTAAGGCTACACATTAATATGTATTTTAATATTTTGTGAGTTCTAGTTACAAGAGATTTGCGGTTTAATTAGTGCTTATGTTAAAAATTAATTGGTGTATTAAACTTAATAATAAAGAGCTATTATTATGTTACAAATGTTATACATTATAATTCTATTATATCTTTTAAAAAAATTTATTACTTTATTAAAATGGTGTTTTAAATATATTTAGAAAAATGTAGTTAAATATATATATAAAGCTTAAGTTGAGAGCAAATCTAATTAGATTTTTTTTTTTTTAATTTGCATCACGTGTCTGTTTTATTATTATTATTATTTTAGTTAAGTGAGTTATTGGGTTCAAAATTCAAAGAGATTATCCATAACTTTGATCAACAATTCTTAGAAACCTCCAAATTCTTTCTCTCTCTCATACCCATTGATCTCTTAAAGGATTTTTTTTTTTTACATTCCTCATAATTATCTACAAAGGTTGTCCATCTTCCCATCAAACACAAACACCAAATATTTATCCCTCTTTTACCTCTTTCAAGTGCCAAAGGTCTCTAAAACACTAAATTTCTACTCCATTTTAAATCATAACATGTTACTATTGCTAATAGAACAAGAAATAGTCACCAAATATAAAAAAAAAAAAAAAAAAACACAACTCAATTCTTTTTACAAAAACAAGACGCAAACTAAACTATTTCAATTTGACGCACTTTATTTTTTATTTTTTAAAATAATATATATTAATATTTAACAAATCCTGTGCATTACACGAGTTACATGCTAATAGTATATAAATATTAAGAAAACACATATAATCTTAACCAATTTGTACATGAAATAGATACTAAAGTTATTAATAAAAGTATTTTTGTTTCATTTTTTTTTAAATATGAATTTATAGCTCATAATTGAATATGTATTTTTCTTACTAAGACCCTATTTATAAATGCACCTCGTTGAACTTGAGGCAACATTATTTTTATTTTTGTTTTTGTTTTGATTTTGTGTGTGGAAGGAATCTAACATTATTAATACAGTGTTGAGGATTGTATAATGAGTTGGATGATATTTCTTCAAGCTACTAATTTAAGTACATGTGGGTAGATGAAATTAATGAATCACATCCATGATTGAATTTGACAATTCATGTAAAAAGTACAAATTCATTGATTTTTATTTTTACTTTTCATATGTCAATAGTTGGATGTACAGGGATTTGAAGTTTTGAATCTTAAATGTTTTTGCTAGAAATACCACAAAATGATAGTTGAATTACAAAATTCTTGACAATTAACAATTGAATTCTAGATAATGAGTTAATAGAGATTTTCTAAAGTATAAACTAAATTTATTCCTTCATACTAGGATATTAAATTCATCGCTAAGCCTTGGATGGAATCCTTCGAGTTCGAGAAATGCATACATTCTTTTCCAAGCAACCATATAATACACATACCTTAACCAATACTTCAAGCCAGAAACAAAAGCTAAGATATTATTTCACTTTTAATATTGCTATTTAGTATGAGAAGGACCAATTTTTCCTTTGAACTGAATTGAAAAAAGCTCCCCAAAACAATTACAGAGCATTGTATAAGACCCTAATAATATGTATCATTTTCAATCACATAACTTGTTTGACTATGAAAAGGGTTATGTCATATGTGATTATAAGATTTTTGTCCATACAAAATTCCGACACGTGAATATTCTTTTCAATATAATAGTATTCATAGAATAATGGGTTTCATTGCTAAATTCTTCATCAATATAATAGTGTTTATAGAATAATGGTATTCATTGCTAAATTCTTCCTCCTTTTTTTATTGTCCTTGTCACTTAATGAGGAGAACCAACATGTTCAACCCGTAAGATTACAACACTTGTCCGTAAAATTCTCACCCTTTGAAAAAAGAAAAATTAAAATCTAATCAAGTAGCAATAAAGAATAAATTAATCAACCAAACCTACTTTTTTAACCATTACGATTATGATTCACAAATAAATACACTTTACTGACCGCCACATTTATTATCAAATGTATGATTTTTCAAAGAATCGAACTAAGAAGAGCAAGTGTCAATTACTAGTCCACAAGATTTGCTTTTGGCTAGGGACAAACTGTGAAATGCTAGTATATTTTACCGACCCTCTATATTTGCTAAAGTTTAAAGGTATGGATGTCAACGACTCTAACGTACCCTTGAAGTATAGGACAAAACCCAAGTGATTGATCAACTTGAGTTATATAATATATAGAGGAACTTAGCCAACAGCCAAGAGCTAGAGGACCACTTCTTGTAAAATAATAACAATCAAAATCATCTGACTATGATTCTTGATGTTTTATAACACCGCCGCACTGATAGTTTTGTTTCAGAGGTTTGATCTAAATTATTTGGAGTGTACTTTGATAGTAAGATAAGTTTAAATTTGTAGAGATATAATAAAATGTGGAGATATGACGTTTGCTTTATAATAATTTCTTTTTATCACTCGGTTTAATGAATACAGTGTCATGTTAAACCAAGTGTCAACTCTCGCTAAGAATAGGTTACACTAATTTCAAAGACATAGGAGTGCACATGCATTAGGTACCCAAGAGAGCAAAAAACTCTAAATGGTAACCCCCCAATGAAGAATGGTACTATAAACCTAACTTTGATGGAGCTGTCTTTTTTGGAGTAATAATCTGGGAATGATGGTTGCAAGAAGAGCAGCCCAGCTCGCACTTGGCATTGGCATCACACGTTCAATCTTTGAAGGTGATTCGAAGATAATTATTAAAGCTCTACAGGATTAAACAACTTTATTTTTACCTTGTTAATTAAGTTTGTTAGAGTACTTTGCAAAGTTATAATTCTTCTCACATAGGTTGACAAGGCAATGAGGTTGCTCATGCCTTGACCACAAGAGTGAGATTATCTTTTCCATTATTGGTTTGGATGGAGTCTCTATTGTTTTTTTTTTTTTTTTTTTTTTTTTTTTTTTTTTTTTTTTGTGTGAGGGAATTAGGATTTGGTAAGGATCTAGTGTCATGGCCGTATGGTTGTTGCACACTACCAAAACAAGGGTGGAAAATAAAAATAAAGTGTTAAATAATTTTTTTTTTTTGACATGAACAAAAGTCACAAAATTATGTAATTTTTAGTTTTTTACACATTATAAATTTTTTTGTTTTGAGTTGCTATAGTATTTAATAGCTAACTCATAACGGATATAGACAACAAGGTTCAAATCAGAGCAATATATAATCTTAGGATGGAATCCAAATTTTAATACAAAATATTGTAAAATCAAAATAGTCACTTCACAAGTATAAATGCTTGTGGGATATGGGGGACAAAAGTCAATGTTTAAGTTTCCAAAAGAAAGTTTCACACACATATACACTTAGATTAGGATAAAGTAGAATTTCTATATTATATATATAAAAAAATGATCTCACACTTAAATGATACAATTTATCATTTAATCTTAAAAAATGATTACAATAATTCCAAGAAAAATAAATGGCTACAATGATTCCAAGCAATATTTGATGCGAGTCATAAGGAGTATGAGTTAGACACAAGGGTCTTGTTCAAAGGAGTGAAACTTTGTCATGAGTCAAAATCTAAAGACAACTTGACCCTCTTAAACGGCTCAAAATTGGGTAAGCAATGAAAAAGCAAAGGCATAGCACCTTAAAATCGATGAAGATATTATTTTTGCCGACAAGGGTCTATGTACAAAGAATGAGTAAGAGACCTTTTCATGAGTCCAAATGTCAAGACAAACTTTTTTTTTTTTTTTTGGAAAGGGTCAAGACAAACTTGAGTCTGGACTCTTTCAAACAACTCAAAATTTGGGAAAGAAATATATAAATTAAGAAAGCCAGTTCTCAAGGCATAGCAGCTTCAAATTAATGAAAGTATTTTGTCGAACTTCATATAGTAATAAATAATAAATAAATGTGTTAAAGTTATGTTTGGAGTTTGGACCTTCCAAGAGTCTTTTTCGCCATGTTGTTCTCAAGCGACATGTGCTTCCTTTGACAACTGCTTGTTTTGTTAGTATGCAAACCAACATTATTATTATGGTAACTACTTAACTCACTACTTGTTATGGTGATAATTGGTGAGGAGTAAATAATCACTTTCAAATAGATTTATCATTAATTTCATTTTAATTCTGCACAACTTCAACCTATTATTTCAATAAATTATGAAAAAAATTATAAAACAAATCGTGTCATTAGACTTGTTCTATAACAAAACCAAAATTGTTTATTCAAACTTCTAACACCTTGCCAATAAATTGTATTTTTTTTTTATACATCGACAATTGGGGTTAAAGGGGATTTCAACCATGAATTTCTTGAAAAATTAAAATATGTCAATCAATTGAGTTACAAAACTTTTGGTACCAATTCTTAAAATTCTCAACCAAGTATTCCTCATTAAAAAATTAAAGTTAGTTAATTTATACTTTTAGTCCTAATAGCCAAATCAAAATTTCTCTTAATCTTATAGTATTCTAAGTTTCTAACACCCATAAAATGCATAACTAGAATAGCAAATTCCGTCGGCAGATTGGTGCTATTCACTTTGAGCATACTTCTCTTTCAGTCTGTTTCACAAAGCTAACGTGGAAAAGATTATGGAAAAGTACGTAGCACATACCATCATTGAACATATATATCTTGAAAGTGGGGATAGAAGATATCCATATTAGAGAAAGGAACAAGCCCCTAATTTTGAAAATGTGCACCATTATCAGCAATGACTTTGCTTGTAGGTAACCAGAACGGATCAAATATTGTTTTCAACTCCTCCTCCATTTGCAATTTTAGTAAATCTCAAATTGAGAATTAACCTTTTTATGAAGCAAATAAATCCAATGAGAGAAGATTACTTGCGATAATCGAAAGTATAAATTTTGGAATTCAATATATATATATATATATATACACGCGCGCACACTAATTTTATGACCGAGTTAAACTTTCTATTAAAAGCTTTGTAATTCAATTAATTTATATATCTTGACATTTATAATTGAGATATCTAGTATTCAAATTCTTCATCCTATCGTGTAACTATCGAATAATCAAGGCATCCCCAAAGAAAAGGAAAAAGGGTAGTGAAGTGAGTGAAGGGAATATTCCACAGGTTCCTTAAGTACAAAGATAGGTACCCAAGTAATTCTATGATATAATTGACAAGCTACCAAAAATAACAACAATATCCAACTCCAGCCCACATAGACTAAAGGCTCTTTAATGAGCTTGCATGTACTTAGTCGGCGGCACTGTAACTTTACACCTATACTAGTTGGAGTAGGTTGGTGTTTTGCTGCTGACTTGGAGTTTGGTATCTTTTTATTATTTTAGCGGAAAATTATTAAGTATTGTCAGACTACTATAAATATATAGTCTATTCTCTCACATGAATAATGAATCATATCATAAATTTAATTAGTGGGATTAATCATTCACATGAGATGGGAGGGTATGCATTTATAGCACTCTAGGCATACACAATAATTTTTCTCTTTTAGTTGAGTTTAAATAAGATTGTATTTATTGTTAGATTGTTAATTTATTGTGTGTAATTTTGGGCATAAACTTAATTTTTTTGAGTACTTTTTATTTCCATCTTAAGTTAAGACTACAGAGTACTCTGAGCTAGCACAGGTGAGGTTCCAAGAGACAGCACAATAATAACAAACTGTTATTTTTATTTATTTATTTATTTATAATATTACGACATTCTTCATTTGTAAATAAATTTATTTTATAGTTCAAATTAAATATATCATGAGTCTCAACTAGTTGGCTTGTGTTTTAACAGAGACATTTAAGATTCAAATCTCTATACTCCTAATTATTGAATTATAAAAAAATTATTTAATATTATAAATCTAAATGTCTACTAAGTGTCAAGTTATTTAAAATTTAAATAATGTAATACACTACAAATTTTCACATCTATAAAATCTTAATCGTGAAATGAAGCTAATCAACTTAACGTGAATGCTTTCTCAAAAAAAAAAAAAAAACTTAACGTGAATGCATCCTAAACTAAGCAATATACATTCTTCATCAAAGGAATGGAACCATGTCTAATGATTCAAGAATAAATAATATATTATGATTTAAGTCTAAATTAATATATCATATATAAAACTAGCATTTATCCAGTGTTACAAAAAATTGGCGAAAAGGAAAGACACATATATTGTTTTCCATACATTTATCATTCATTAAATGAAACTCAATATTATTTTTAACTTCAAAAGTCATCTATTATTGATAATATGCTAATTTCATAACAATTTGCTTTCTATTTTACAAATTCAAAAGGCCCTTTAGAAAATCATATTTCTATTTGCTGTAAAACTTAATTTTGACAATATTCCTAACTAAAAAGTAAAAATTCCCTTTCCATACTTATAGTCAAAGTTGGAAGAGTTCGTTAAGTATAACTACTGTGTAAAGTGTAAACAAGTTGTTAGTTTATTCATCTTCTACTCCTTACCTATTGTTGACACAATCCTAAAGAAAAAAAAAATGATGATGAATCAAAAGCATACATGTGATTCAAATTTACTACAAGTATACAATCTCTTTATAAAAAAGTAATATTCAATATAATGATAAAAAAGAAGTACAAAAATAGTAAATAAATAAGAGTAAAATTGCTTAAAGACCTTTAACTTCTTTCTTCGCAGAGTTCTTCATTGTTTTGCGGATTAGGAAACAATTCTTGTTGTATAAAATAATCACAAAATAAAAAAATTAGAAATTTTTTTTTCAATTTTTTTTTTTTTGGGGGGGGGGGGGGGGGGAGGGGGGTGGGGGGGGGGGTGGGGGGGGNAACACAAAGAAGCAATGGAGCCAAAATAATTTTCTTCTAGTAAAATATGCTCACCCCCAAAAAAAAAAAATTTAATAAATAAATAAAAATCTTCTAGAACTTAGAAACTATTAAAAAAAAAAAAAAAACCCACCCGGAAAACACTGATTAAAACTGCATCAAAGTGATTTTAACTTCAAATTTCACAAGAAAAAAGAGAAAGCAGCTAATCAAACCGAACAGAATGGAAATAGTTATGAAGGAGAAGAAATTGGAGGTACCTTAATGAAGAAGTAGATACATCAAGTGATTGTAGGAAATGGGTCAAGATTTGTTTATGGAAAATGCAATGAAAAGACTGATGGGTCTGTGAGTATTTGTGTGTGTGTGTGTGTGTGTGAAGCAGAGCAGAGTAATATAGACAAAGATTTTAGTGAGAGAGAGGAGGAGAGACGTGTGCCTAAAACAGGAGGGAATTGAGAGTAGGAGTCTGTTATTTAGTGGGGGAATGAAAGGCATTAGTTTTGGTCTTTAATGTCATTTAAGTCCATTACTTACAGTAGCTTTGTTTCTTTTTCTTTCTTTCATTTTTATCATCATGGTTGTTGTTGTTGTTATGGTTATTTGTCATCTCTCTCATGGTATATTCAATTATTATCTTCTTTTTCTTTTCTTTTTTTAATTTAATAGTTGGCGGTGAGAATTTATTTGAGATTTTGGACATCTTTGTCAGAAAAAATAAATGTTATTCTTACCATATCTTCACAATATTTTCATAACAAATCTTAAATGAAAAATTATTATTGAAAGATAAAAAAGTAATTTTGATAATGGATTTAAATTAGAACATAAAAAAATATTATAAACATAACATTTCTCTTATTAAAAAAAATTAGAAAAACGAAAATATTTTATGAAACTTTTCTCTCATAACATATGGGACCCGTATGTGTGGGGCTCATACACCTCTTTTAAAAATGAAAAAATATCTCATTAGATTTTTCTCTCATAATATGTGAGACCCATATTTATAGGATACATAGCTTATGAGATAAATATAAATCTTTGCATTATTTTTTGTGTTCTATTTCATTTTACTAATCACAATTTATCATATATTTATTCAAGCTTTCTTATAAAATACTCAAACTTGTGATTGGAAAAAAAAAAGTGGGATAGTATAGAGGATTTGAATATGAAACCGTTTTGTAGCATATTTTATTTTTAGAAATTAGAATCACCAAAAAATTATTATTTGAGTTAATGCTCTTGGCCATTGAGTTATTGTCCTTATAGGACTAAGGATAATAAACTACTATTATCGAAAGAGGATAATAAACTACTACTATTTTTATGGCTGAATTATTTGTTAAAGCTGAATTTTGTCTCTACAATATAGAATGGACCAATTTTATTTATTGAAGTTTCGGAGAAAGTATACCACTTGCTGTCAAAGTTGACTGTTGAAATCATAAAAATTGTTCTACATTTGATTACTTTGATTTATTTGCAGGGTCTAGAGCTTTAAAAAAAAATGAAAATGACATGCTACAGTTTCTGTTTGTTTTAATATTTAATATTTTCTCTCTATTATCTCCAAAAAAAAAATTCTATATACTAAATCATTTTCTAAAAAATATTTCCTTAAAACTATTTAATTTTTCTATGTTTAGAACTAGAAGCAACCTTAAAATAAATTGTAAAATTATCTATTGACCTCTTTTATTTAGCAACGCGTGAGATAGAATTGTTTCCTTACTTTGCTTCACCTAAAACAAAATTGTTTTTTAGAAAATTTTAGTAGAAAACAACTTTACTTCATATCAAATTAAATAAGGAAAGTTAAGAGATATTTTTCATTTGACCTTCTTATTTTTTTTAATACAAATAAAAAAAGTACGGAAAATTATCTTCACATAAGATATTCTATTAAAACAAACGGAACTCATGTATAAGACAATTTTCATGAACATTAGTCCATACCGAAAGAAATTGAGGGCAAAAGGAATATTTAAACCCCTTTAGGTACTAAACTGATACAATCGATAATTTAAGAATAAAATTGACTATAACAAAAAGTTATGTACCAAAATCATATTGCGAAAGAAAGAACTAAAAGAAATAACATTTTGAGCATTTTTTTTTTTTTTTAAATTCCACTAACTTGATAAAATTTAAGAAAATGGTAGAACAAAAAATCGACCAAAAAAAAAAAAAATATATATATATATATATATGACAACGAATATCAGATTCAATTTCAACAACCCACCCTCCCATGCATAAATCTGAAATTCCATATTCTCTCCTCACTTCCATTTTATCCATATACAAAAATTTAGACTTTATGTATTACTAAATGTCTTAATCATAAGAAAGGAAAAAATACTACAGTGGACTTATGCATCAAATAAATATCATGCATTAATCATTGAAGGTTAAGAAGTTTCACACTCCCAAAATTTAGAATCTAGTAAAAAATTGTATCTTATAAATACACTAAATTTTTTAGTTCAAGTTAAATTGTTTTGGAAGCCAAGCCTAGCTTTTATGAAGGCCATGACAAAGACTTAATTTTTTTTTTTGTAATTTAAAACGTATGTTTTAAACTTAATGAACACAATTTCGAACTAGAATGAAATCTTGCTTACCTCAATTTGTTTTTAGGGAATTAATTTGATTGGAGGCCAACAAAATTCCAGGACAGTGAGGAGCCAAAGTTATAACGTGTTCATAGCAAGCCAAGGATAAGTGCCATCCTTCATATATCTGGTGAAATTTGAGGTTAGTGAATGGCACCAAAATACCATATTGTGACAAAACAAAATAGTGGAGGGTGGAGCCAGATAAGATTGAATCTTACCAAACCAAATTAGAGTTAAATGGCAATGACAACAATTGGAGAATCGGAGAGATTATCAATGCCAGATTTCATAATTATATAGAAAAATCTAGAATTGGACTTATAGCATAGTTATTAAAAGTGGATCATATGCTAAATATAGTTCAATTATAGTTTTAATCAGTGTTTTCCGGGTGGGTTTTTTTTTTTTTTTTAATAGTTTCTAAGTTCTAGAAGATTTTTATTTATTTATTAAATTTTTTTTTTTTGGGGGTGAGCATATTTTACTAGAAGAAAATTATTTTGGCTCCATTGCTTCTTTGTGTTTTTATTTTAATAAAAATAATACCCATCAAATATTTTCCCTAAAAATCAAATTAAGTTCGTTTTTTTAAAAGTGTGATTTTTTGTTGGAAATTGAAATACATTTCCACCTTAAAAAGTTAGGATTTTTCTCATCAGAGAAATTTTATATAGTAGAAGAAAAGTTTAGGACTTTTACTTGAGGATGCTTTTGTTATTATGTTTTGAATACTATGATTGATTTGGGTTTTGATTTTTGTGAAGATATTTGAAGGGGCTTGTTTGGAATATTATTAATAACTTTTTTAAAAATTTGATTTTCAGGTTCTATAGCTCTGTACCATAAAGCTTCTAGGAAGAATTGCACAAATCTCAAATATTTTTGTGTGAGATTTGCTGCCTTTTCTGAAGGTAACTCTCCCCATCTGGTGTGTATGTATTTGATTGCCGAGAAACCTTTAAAAAGTTAATTAAATTTAACCCACCTGTGATTTGGGTCAAAGTTTGATCCACCAAAGAGTGATTTACCCACTTGGGTCTAATTTACACAGATTGTAATGTCTACACTAAACTCATGACTCATGAGCCAAAACTAAATACAGTTAGACCCAGGTGGGTTAAAGTGTAAATTTTTGAATCAGGTTGTTTAATTCATACTTGACCAGAACTTTTCCCCAAAGGAAAATAATTTTTGTAAGACTTGGAGTTTTTTATTTATTTTCTTATACTTCCTTGCCATTTAAGAAATTTCTACCATGTAATTATCGTTTGTTTTGTATTAATGGTTGACTAGCTGCCAAGCTTGGTTTCTATATAAAAATTCCTTTTAATTCTTCATATTCTATGGATATCATCTATGTGTAATAAATAAAAAGGAAGTCTTATTTATTATTTATTTACATATTATGCATGTTCTTGTAATCATTATTCAATATGTATCATTTGCAAATGTTTAATTGTTAATGTGTGTGTGAATGTGGACTTTTGTCTTGAATTTGACACTTTAATCATTATCGTAATCTCCAACTACTTTTTTTTTAATTACTTTTGTCATCAATGGAATAGATGCTATAATCCTTGTATGTTTTCGTTTGGTACTTTTATGATTAATTCTTTTTTTTGATAGGTAAACTTTTATGATTAATTCTTCTAACACATTCCCTATAAAGGTTACAGTATGTATGCGCATTTCAATGTCTAAATTTGTGTGAATGGCACATGGAAGGTTTATGGAAGATTCATTTAAACAATTAGTTATAATTTTAAGTAAAGTATCTGGTTAGGGTGGATTCTGAACTTTTGTGGCAAATTAATTTAAGGTTTCCTGGTATTGATTTTTGTGGGCATGGAAGAAATCTGTAACCTCAAAGCAAAGCAACTTTATGAATGTTCTACAAGTCATAGTAAAGGATGTATGAAATTGATTCTTTTCCTATTTGATAATATGGGGTGTTCTGCTTTGTTTGTTTACTTCTGTTTGGCATTCCTTTTCTGAAGAAGTTTGACATTATGATGCAAACTTTAGATCCCATTTAAGCAACTATATATCTAGATTTGTTTCCAACATAATCACTGTTTCATTAATATCATCGTCAAATACCATGCATGCTATGTTCCCTTTGTTTCATTGATACTCTTTTAATATCATTTTGAACTTTAGCCACTTGCAATTAATTGACACTTCTCATAATCTGTTTTTATCTTGTATGCAGATCCTTGATTAGAATTTGATAGCTGTGTAGTGCATAATACCTAGTATTTAATGGCTTCATCAGATCTTGACTATCCCTGGCCATCCTCAACTGGTGAATCCTTCTGTGGATCTTTTAATATACACCTAGAAGAAGATAATCCAGCCGATATTTTACCTGTGCTGGAAGTTCCCTCCTCTTCTGTATCCTCTAAATGTAATATTCCAAAACCACCTTCTCTCCCTAGTAAATCCTGTATTAGAATCAAATATTCCAATAGGCTTTCAGAGTGTAGCTCTGTCCCCAAGGAAACAAAAGATACATGGGACAAGCTTTTCAAGGAAGGATATGGTTCAGATGTCTATATTATTACAGAGGAAAATCATATATTCTGGCTCATTCCAGTATTCTGGTGAGTCGATTGAACTTCCTTTATAATTTTGAGCTAGCCCAATTTTTATTGCTGGTCCTGACTTAATAGTGTAAAGACATTCACTTGAAAATATTATACTGACAAAGTTGCAGCCTTTTCAATTTCTAGAAATGGTGGTTTAAATGAGGCAATGGGACTATTGAAACTATAATTAATCATCACATGCAAATTCTGGAATTTCTTTATTTTAGTTGCTGAGGAATTTTTGAACAGGGATGGGCCTAAAGGCTTTTTTTTATTTATTATTTTTTATTTTTTTTTTCACTATGCAGAGTGTTGCATCTCCTGTGCTGGGGAATATTCTACAGCAATCAAAAGTTAAGAATGGTATGAGATACATAAAGATTCCCGGGGTGCCTTATCAAGCTGCCTATGCTTTTATTCGTTTTATTTACTCGTCCTGGTATGTTGGAGTTGTCCTTTTCCATCTTTTTGCATCCCCATCTCTCTCTCAGATAGCGATTCTAGCTAAAATGCTCAAAGTTATTTCTTCTTAATATATTCTAATGCAGCTATGAAGAGGATGAAATGAAGCAGTTTGTTCTTCCATGGTCTTTGGTTTTATCACACTCCTACTCAGTCCCATCGCTGAAAAGAGTTTGTATATATGTTCTGGAGCAGGGCTGGCTGACCAAAGAAAACGTGATAGATGTACTTCAATTGGCAAGGAATTGTGATGCACCACGGCTCTCTTTCATTTGTGTTCGTATGATTATCAGAGACTTCAAAACTATATCTTCAACTGAAGGTTGGAAAGTAATGAAGCGGGCTAATCCTGCACTTGAACAAGAACTTCTAGAGTGCCTTGTTGAGGCAGATTCAGTAAGTCAGTTCCTGTTCTTTGTTCAAGGAAAATTATATCTGTCATCATGAACTGAGCATGGAAATTTTAATGGATATATAAATATATGCTTTCTATAATTTATGTACGTTAACTATCTGTTGAATTTATAACATTAAGGCAACAAGGAAGGTTTTTGCACTGGTATGTGGTAGATCCCTGGCTCAACAACCTCCTAATGGATCCACAACATACTAACTTCCTGGTTAGTTAACTTTTAAGCCTTGTAAAAAAAAAAAAAAAAATCCTACCTTTACTTTCTTACTGTTGGGATCTGCACAACATATCCTGCAATGGACTATCTACTTGGTCCTAGCGTGTAAAAATATCCAAATCTATGCCTTTCATAACATTAATATAGAAGATTATTTACTTTCCCCCCCTTCCCCCACCCTTCTCACTACCCTTCACATACTAGTACAAGGACCACTCCATTTGTTGAAAACTACTCTTATCTTTTTTAATCAATGGATTAACTCTATGTTTTTTCCCCTCAAATTAGGTAAAGTACATTAACTTCCCTTGTGTTTTGGGGAAATGTTAGAAATCCACTTTGATTTTTAAAATTTACACTTACTCCTTGTAGTTTTAATTTTCTTCATATAACCAATTTGGATAGTAAGCATTATATTGAGGTTATCCTGGATGAGAATTTAATTTGAAAAACATGTATTTTGACTTCATTTGTAATGGACATAAATGATCTTAAGGACTTATTTGTTAATATAAATCAAAACCTCAAAGAGGTGGATTTTCATTTATAAAAATAAGCGGGTTTTTCTTACATTTCCCCAAACCTTGAGGGAGGCTATTATAGTTTACCCTTTTTAATTTTAGGTCAATTTAAAATTATTTACATTGTATACTTGTCAATTTCTGACTTTCGTAAGTAGAAAGCTCATATTCTTTAGATCATTGATAAACAATTTGTTGGACNGTTTTTCTTACATTTCCCCAAATCTTGGAGGAGGCTATTATAGTTTACCCTTTTTAATTTTAGGTCAATTTAAAATTATTTACATTGTATACTTGTCAATTTTGACTTTCATAAGTAGAAAGCTCATATTCTTTAATCATTGATAAACAATTTGTTGGACAACGAATTTTTTTGTTCTCAATCATCAGCTTACATTTCTTTCATAATTATTTTGTTGATTCTTTGTTTCAGAGAAAAGAAGACCGATTGAAGAAAATGGAAGAGAAAAAGGTGTACTTGCAACTGCATGAGGCGATGGAAGCCCTCCTTCACATATGCAGGGATGGGTGTAGAACAATAGGGCCTCGTGACAAGGTTCTGAAAGGAAGCCAGGTTGCTTGTGGTTTCCCAGCTTGCAAAGGGCTTGAGACTTTAGTCCGTCACTTCTCCAGTTGTAAGACCCGAGTTCCTGGTGGATGTGTTCACTGCAAGCGCATGTGGCAGCTGCTTGAATTGCATTCTCGCTTGTGCAATGACCCTGATTCTTGCAAGGTCCCTCTTTGCAGGTAAGCATGAAATTTCTATCTTTGCCTCTATGCCCTTCATTGTCTGGGGAAAGTATATGATTAGTCCAATCCCCACTTCCCCAAAAAAAGAGTAATGAAAGATGTAGAATGTCATGTTGTGCACATGTCAGCCAAAGTCTCAGATTAACATTTCCTCAATAAGATCATTATCAAAGGTGAAAACCTCCTATTGAATGGCATTCAGGTTGAATTTCACCTAAGTTATTGACAGACATTAAAGAAAAAAAAAATCTATTCTAGAGACTTGAGAGTAGTTAGTTCAATCACTTGGGCAATGCTCAGTTGGCATTGAACCAATTACTTGGTAACTGGGTAGTGCGCTAACACTGGCAGAATCCTAATCTTAGTTGTGTTTATTTTGAGTGATTGATTTGGGCAACATTCCTATATGATAAATTTGATAATTGTCTTAATAAGATTATTTCTGTTCTCCTGCTTCTAGGCATTTCAAGTAAAAAATGTAGCAGCTCATTTTGAGTGATACATGTGGACAACATTCATATATTATAAATTTGATGATATTGTTAATAAGTTCTCTTTTTTCCCTCTTGCTTCCAGGCATTTCAAGGAAAAAATGCAGCAACAGGCGAAGAAAGATGAGGCTAGGTGGAGACTGTTGGTTAGCAAAGTGATATCTGCAAAGAATTCACTGGGGCCATTCTCAGGTCGGCGCTCTGCTTTTTTATGACCTTCTATATGAAATGCACCTTGTATATTCTAAAGAATGTGAGGTGATTAATGAAGCATCTTGGATTTGTTGGGGGAAAATGAATTAACGGGAGGTGCATAACCCCGGTCCTCGTAAGAAATAATGAAAATTGTGGAAAAAATTAATTAGATTATGTGTCCTTGTGGACAAAGAGAGTTTGTTTGCATGCAAGTCTTTTGGGGACTAAAGTTATAAACCAAAAAGGTTACCAAATTAAATTCAGTTCAGGTTGTGAACCATTGACAAACAAACTTATAAAATGCTTGTAATGGCAGCACAAGTGTCTGATTTTGTTACTGCATGATTGATGATGTTAAATTCTGTTGAATGTGCCACATACCAACCTGAGGCCATATTTCGCTTGACTTACGTAAAGTGGACAGAATAAGTTTATTTATAAGGCTAACACTTAAATACAGTATTTTAGTTCAAGTATTTTAGGTGTTGTAACTTGGGAAATTTCAATTAAATTCAACTTGCTAGCCATGGAAGCTGTAATTATACTCAAGGAAGTGCATTGGCCAAAAGTCCCATGATTGTGCTACACTATCGTATACGTAATATGGTTGAATTTATTTATAGAACCAAAGATATAATGTCTTAAGGAAATATACCAAGTTTTACCTTTTCTATATAATTACAAAACATGTTGAATTTATTTATAGAACCAAAGATATAATGTCTTAAGGAAATATACCAAGTTTTACCTTATCCATATAATTACAAAACATGTTTCAAAAGCATCCACTATGAAACTTCAAAAAATTCAATTCCTTTCGTATATCTATCTTCCTTATGCAATATGATTTTTCATGAAATTTGAATGATCCAAAATGGAGCATAAGGATGCAGGGGAAAACTGGATGTAACTTATGTATGCAACAAAAGAAGCTTCAACATGTTTATTTAGAGGAGCCAGTTTAATTTGCTTTCCAAACAAGCCATCAAGGTGCAGCCTAAGTGGTTGGAAGCTTGGGGTGAGCTATAGACCCTGACATCTTAGGTTCGATATTCACTAATGGTTCTTTTGAATTACTTGATACACGGCTCTGGTGGGTGGGAACGCGTATCCATAGTTTACTCTCTAAGAATGGGTCCCTAATAGTTCTTTTGAATTACTTGATACACAGCTCTAGTGGGTGGGAACGCGTATCCATAGTTTACTTTCTAAGAATGGGTCTAAAGGACCTTGCCTTTGTGAGGTTCTACGTCAATTTATAAAATAAAATAAAAATAAAAATAAAATAAAATAAAATAAAATAAAATAAAAAGCACTTCCCCAATGGAAATATATATGAGAGCAAACCTAGCCTATTTACGGTGGTATTATACCCAGTGGGCAAAATACTTAGCGGCCTATAATGAATAATTGATCCATACTGTTCAAAATACATAATGTATAAGCATGGCTTTCAGCATCTTTGCAAATCCTTACATGTTGAACCAGACATATATGCATATGATAGAATAGATGAGTAAAATAAAGAGCTAAAATGCGTAAGAGATATACTATACATAATGACACTAGTTCCTTTTGATGTCCCGTTTTGAAACCACATTTCTTCAAAGTATTACTTTTTAAAACTTCCTTTTTCTTTTAGAAACAGCTCTTTTAAATGGTCCATTTTTAAAAAGCAAAAGAAGTAAGTCGTAGCTAATAACTACTAAATCATATATAGGAATTTGAACCATAGTTTTCCTAATAATTAAAAACAAGATATACTATTGTGTTATAAAGTAAATAAAATAATGAAAAACAAGATATACTATTGTGTTATAAGGTAAATAAACTCAAATTCTTTAATTATTATATACAACAAGTTAATCTATATCTATACCAATAGGACAAAACTTAAGTACAGTACCTTAGGTGCTGTTCCTTTGGTTCTTTTTTTAAGATTCTACCATGTAACTACTTGCTTAAAAAAATACACTTTCTTCTCATGAGAAAAAATTCAAATGGCAAAATCTTAAAAGGAAAACCTAAGGAACAAGATCTAAGTAATGTACATAAATCTTTCTTATACCAATATTATCTATATCTAAAAGCTAAATTGCAACACGTTATTGTTGCTACGTTTCGGTTGAGTCACATCAGTGGCTATTTTATCATTTTCTTTTCATTATTTCTTTAAAAAATATTTATATAAATATCAATATATGTAATAATGCATTATGCCTTTACTCCATCCCAAAACTAATTATAACTTATCAATCATGATATGATAATCAACTTTCACAAGCTTGTCTTTGCACATTCTTCAACCTCAATTTAACTATAATAGAAAATAGGGATAATTACAATTTACCCACCTGTGGTTTGACCCGATTTCTATGTGCCTACCTGTGGTTTAAAGTTTGACACTTTGCCCACATGTGCTTGTTACCGTTACCCAGCCGTAACCCACCTCTCCTTCAGCCGTTACTCTAACACATGATATGTCAAAAACAAAAGCCTAAACAGATCAAAAGACTCCTCACATGAAGAACATACACAAATATGAAGAACATTAACCCAGCAAACTAATACAAATCAAATCAAGTAATATCATCCAACTTGCTCACCAAATTAACTTGCTCACCAAATTAAGATCCCAGATCCAAGGCAGTAAATTTATAAATAAATAAATAAATAAATAAATAAATAAAAAGCAAATTGCAACAGCACCCAAAAACAAAAAGCAATTTCCAAACCCCATTTCAAAAATCATACATTACAGCACAGAGAAAGAGCGAGAGACACACAGAGAAAGAGCGAGCGCGAGAGAGAGAAAGAGTGATCTGCAAAACTAAACCCAAGCATGGACCGCCTCTCGGAGAGAGACAGAAGAAGCAAGCGCACCAGAGACGATCGCGACCGAGACCACAAGCACCGATCGTCTCACCACCACCACTCTTCTTCTTCTTCTTCTTCTTCTAAAAAAAAAATCTATTCTAGAGACTTGAGAGTAGTTAGTTCAATCACTTGGGCAATGCTCAGTTGGCATTGAACCAATTACTTGGTAACTGGGTAGTGCGCTAACACTGGCAGAATCCTAATCTTAGTTGTGTTTATTTTGAGTGGTTGATTTGGGCAACATTCCTATATGATAAATTTGATAATTGTCTTAATAAGATTATTTCTGTTCTCCTGCTTCTAGGCATTTCAAGTAAAAAATGTAGCAGCTCATTTTGAGTGATACATGTGGACAACATTCATATATGATAAATTTGATGATATTGTTAATAAGTTCTCTTTTTTCTCCCTTGCTTCCAGGCATTTCAAGGAAAAAATGCAGCAACAGGCGAAGAAAGATGAGGCTAGGTGGAGACTGTTGGTTAGCAAAGTGATATCTGCAAAGAATTCACTGGGGCCATTCTCAGGTCGGCGCTCTGCTTTTTTATGACCTTTTATATGAAATGCACCTTGTATATTCTAAAGAATGTGAGGTGATTAATGAAGCATCTTGGATTTATTGGGGGAAAATGAATTAACGGGAGGTGCATAAACCCGGTCCTCGTAAGAAATAATGAAAATTGTGGAAAAAATTAATTAGATTATATGTCCTTGTGGACAAAGAGAGTTTGTTTGCATGCAAGTCTTTCAGGGACTAAAGTTATAAACCAAAAAGGTTACCAAATTAAATTCAGTTCAGGTTGTGAACCATTGACAAACAAACTTATAAAATGCTTGTAATGGCAGCACAAGTGTCTGATTTTGTTACTGCATGATTGATGATGTTAAATTCTGTTGAATGTGCCACACACCAACCTGAGGCCATATTTCGCTTGACTTACATAAAGTGGACAGAATAAGTTTATTTATAAGGCTAACACTTAAAGACAGTATTTTAGTTCAAGTATTTTAGGTGTTGTAACTTGGGAATTTTCAATTAAATTCAACTTGCTAGCCATGGAAGCTGTAATTATACTCAAGGAAGTGCATTGGCCAAAAGTCCCATGATTGTGCTACACTGTCGTATACGTAATATGGTTGAATTTATTTATAGAACCAAAGATATAATGTCTTAAGGAAATATACCAAGTTTTACCTTATCTATATAATTACAAAACATGTTTCAAAAGCATCCACTATGAAACTTCAAAAAATTCAATTCCTTTCGTATATCTATCTTCCTTATGCAATATGATTTTTCATGAAATTTGAATGATCCAGAATGGAGCATAAGGATGCAGGGGAAAACTGGATGTAACTTATGTATGCAACAAAAGAAGCTTCAACATGTTTATTTAGAGGAGCCAGTTTAATTTGCTTTCCAAACAACCCATCAGGGTGTAGCCTAAGTGGTTGGAAGCTTGGGGTGAGCTATAGACCTTGACATCTTAGGTTCAATATTCACTAATGGTTCTTATGAATTACTTGATACACGGCTCTGGTGCGTGGGAACGCGTATCCATAGTTTACTCTCTAAGAATGAGTCCCTAATAGTTCTTTTGAATTACTGAATACACAACTCTAGTGGGTGGGAACGCGTATCCATAGTTTACTCTCTAAGAATGGGTCTAAAGGACCTTGCCTTTGTGAGGTTCCACGTCAATTTAAAAAAAAAAAAAAAAGCACTTCCCAAATGGAAATATATATGAGAGCAAACCCAGCCTATTTACGGTGGTATTATACCCAATGGGCAAAATACTTAGCGGCCTATAATGAAAAATTGATCCATACTGTTCAAAATACATAATGTATAAGCATGGCTTTCAGCATCTTTGCAAATCCTTACATGTTGAACCAAACATATATGCATACGATAGAATAGATGAGTAAAATAAAGAGCTAAAATGCATAAGAAGATATACTATACATAATGACACTAGTTCCTTTTGACGTCCCATTTTGAAACCACATTTCTTCAAAGTATTACTTTTTAAAAGTTCCTTTTTCTTTTAGAAACAGCTCTTTTAAATGGTCCATTTTTAAAAAGCAAAAGAAGTAAGTCGTAGCTAATAACTACTAAATCATATATAGGAATTTGAACCATGGTTTTCCTAATAATTAAAAACAAGATATACTATTGTGTTATAAAGTAAATAAAATAATGAAAAACAAGATATACTATTGTGTTATAAGGTAAATAAACTCAAATTCTTTAATTATTATATACAAGAAGTTAATCTATATCTATACCAATAGGACAAAACTTAAGTATAGTACCTTAGGTGCTGTTCCTTGGGTTCTCTTTTTAAGATTCAACCATGTGGCTACTTAATTAAAAAAATATACTTTCTTCTCATGAGAAAAAATCTACATTGCAAAATCTTAAAAGGAAAACCTAAGGAACAAAACCTAAGTACTGTACCTAAGTCTTTCTTATACCAATATTATCTACATTTAAAAGCTAAATTGCAACACGTTATTGTTGCTACATTTCGGTTGAGCCACATCAGTGGCTATTTTATCATTTTCCTTTTATTATTTCTTTAAAAAATATTTATATAAATATCAATATATGTAATAATGCATTATGCCTTTACTCCATCCCAAAACTAATTATAACTTATCAATCATGATATGATCATCAACTTTCACAAGCTTGTCTTTGCACATTCTTCAACCTCAATTTAACTATAATAGAAAATACATGTAATACAAATACCTAGGATGGCGACATCATTTATTTATTTTTAGTTTATAGTTACTTTAAAAGAAAGTCTCATTCCATAATTGTATTCATATCTGTATGCTAATATAGTATTTAAGGCCAAGTTTTCTAGTTTCGCTCCTATTTAGAGAACCATATGTCATTTTTCAATAACTTCAAGAGATAGAGATAATAAAGGCCAAATGATTTTATTTTTTTTCATTTCTTTTTGTTTTTGTATAAAATATTACATGCAAGTGGTTTTCCTGATACGCTTTTTTGTGGTATACCAACATTCTCTACATCTTTCAAAAAAAAAAAAAAACTCTACATGTAACTAAATTTGACTTGAATAAAACCTTCAACAAGTACATAGAATCATAAATGCATACATAATAATTTAGTTAAAAATTTGATTGATGTTACTTTAACAACAAACCACTTCCATCATGTTGGAATACATTACTTATCACATATTATGGTTTTTACATCACTTTATTAATATAATTATTATTAATTTTTTTGAGTTATGTTTACTAAGTACGGTTTGGAATTTGGTCCAATTCGGTCAATTTCGGTTCATTCAGTCCACTTTGATCAATTAGGTCCATTTTAGTTTATTAGATCTATCTTGCTCCATTAAGTTCATTTTGGTCCACTCTGGTGTACTTACTTAAAAATGGGAGAAAATAGGTTTGAATTAAGAGTGCTATCAGTTATTTGAGCAATATCAATTTTAATTATTTGATAAGTTTTGATTATTATAATAATCTTTTTAAAAGAATGAGAAATTTGAATAATAGATTTGAAATTTAAACATTTTAGTTGTACCAAAATAAATTAGGCAAATATAATGCATAAGAACAATAGCTAAAAAAATATGGAACATTCCAAAAAAGAATAAGATCAATAAAAAACACCAAAAATGATAAACTTATATATATATATATATATATATATATATATATTAAAAATAGAGTCATAAATTTCTTTTAAAAATTGTTTAATTTTTAGGGAGAACAAATTATTTACAATAAAATTTAGAGAATAAATCATACATTATACCCATCTCAAAATAATTATATATTCTTATATATTGCATAAGTTTGCGACTACGCGACTGGTAATCTATAACAACATTTCTTTCTCATTCTCATGTCAGTTGCAAGGCCTATAAAGTGGTCCTTGTGACATTGAATAAGAAAAATAATAAGAAATGAAGTGTGGTTTATTGATTTGTTCACAGTCAATGTATATGGCAATAGAAGAGTAAAAGACTATTAATTTTCATATTGCAGCAGATTATCATAGATTCTCCTCGTATACAATCATCTTTAACACTTACACCATTTTAACTTCTAATTTGAATGAAGGAGAGGGGGACAAAAAAAGAACTGACAAACATCTTGGCTTTAATCTAGCTTAGGCACCTAAAGCAGCGAAACCATGGGTTGCCTAACAGGAAAGCATATCTTTAAAAGAATAAAAAAATCCATATTAGAAAATTGTTGATTAAGTAAATTGTACACATCTCTAGCAATTAATATGAATAAAAATTTCAAATTCTTTAAAATTTACGTTTGTTTCAAACAAAGTAACTTCTGGTAGAAGATGAAATTGAATAAAGTCCAAGATACATTTTTTTTTTTTTTTTTGTTGTGAAAATGACTTGTTTTGACTAAGGGTGTACACAAAAATTTTATGCTTGAAATTTTTTACCTATTGACTATGATCTTTAACCATCAAAGTAGCCAACAATATTGAAGGGGTGATTAATAAAGATAACTAGCCATAACTAGCTTTAGGTCTAAGGATAGTTAAAAGGTTAGCAGAGAACATTCAAAGTCACATGATTAAACATTTTCTAGTATTCTTCCCAAGCTTTGAATGTAAAACCAAATGTGATGTTCCAAAACCATTTCCCTAAACAAGAGAGAACAATAAACATTCTCAAAGTCACCTATGATTAAAAATTCTCAAACCATTTCCTCTAATGTTATTTTTGGATTTCCTCTAATTTTTTTTTCTTTCCCTCAACTTGAATACAAAAGATAATGACTTTCAAGTAAAGGAAGGCAAAAGTTATGAATGTCATAAAAGTGTCTATTTACTTTTTAAAAAAGACAATATTTTGAACGTGGTGAATTGGAGTAATCCAATATACATCCATCCAACACATGGAAAGGGTATAACATAATGAACTCAAGCTCAGTGCAAAGAGTAGAGTTGTCAATTTCTTAAGTTCCAAGAAGTAGCTAACCTCTATATAGAGATCTAATATATATAACCATAGAGGATTGGCATTAGGGTATGGTGAATGGAACAGGTTAGGCACCAAAAATTGTCTAATTTGAAGATTAGCCTCTGTCAAGAAAAATAGCCAATTAATTCAACACACAATGGAATTATTTTCTTTTCTCTCTTTTGAGAATTCAATGGGTATTTCAAAAAACTAGCAAAACATAATAACCAATATTTAAAATTAAAAAAAAAAAAAAAAAAAAAAGAAGAAGAATGTAGAAACAACCCACAATCAAGACACCAAATTTTTACGTGAAAACCCTTCAATGGGAAGGGAAAAACCACGGGACCTAGTCCAGTAAAATCTTCCATATAGAATAATGTGTTTACAACAATCTTTCTAGAACAAATGCTAGAGTCTACAAAAACATTAAAAAATAAAAAAAAAAGGCCATTCTTGGATTACAAAACAATAACAATAACAACTAGAAAAGATCTCACGAAGTGGGTCCTACCATCCGTGCAAATGGAGAGGGATTTCAAGCAACACCAGTCAACATGAGGCTTTCTTTGTCAGGAACAACATTCTGAAACTTCATCAAAATAGGAGTTGACCTTCCAATTTGGCTTGAAAGTAGCTGGTTTTGAAGAAAAGTTTTATGAAATCTTCAACTCTAACAAGCAGATCAGAGTTTAATGAACATGAAAACACAAGGGAAAGGGATAATTCAAGAACTGCACAAATAGAGCTAAAATTTAAAGATACACAAAAGCTATGCAGTAAAATATGTTGAAAAATATGAATTAAAGGTTTGACACTAGACTCTTGGAAATCATTGGCAATATATATAAAGCAAACAAGTGAAAGCAAAGTGGAGAACAAATCATGAACATTTAGTTGACTTCAAAGTGAAAAACAAGCAGACACAAGGAGGTTTGAGAGACAAACCAGATTTAAATGATTTTGACCTTGGAGTAGGATGCATCAAAGGTTTATCTTATTCACTGGAACATGAGCAATTTTAGACCATTTTGTGCTAAACTAAAAGACCTCTAATTTGGGACAATGAAAGATCACCGGTATTTGTAATTTTGTGACACAATACACTTACACCACTATAGAAGATATTCTCACTATTCAGTTATGTGATTTTCAAATATGTTACTGTAGTGTTCAACATAGATGAAGAGTAGAAAAAAAATTAAGCCACCCACATATATAAGAGCCTATTTTACACTATTGACATGTTACTGACTGAGAAAAGACTGACTCTTGTACTTTTCCTTTTACAATACAAAAGAATTCCTCTGATTTTAAATTTTAATTGTGTATTGCTGGTAAGAAGAAATTCAAGTGCAACAAAGAGGTTCAAGATGCATCAGGGTTGACAAATTTTATAAGCTCCAATTACAATTTACTTTCTGGATAATCACTAATATCATTTATATATTTGTACATGTACATGTTTTAGCAAGGAGCAGCTTGCTCTATATATAATATAGTCCATTGAAGTACACCTCTAAGGCTGGATCTCTGATAATAAGCTATTGTTAGAAAAATTGTTCAAATGAACAAAAACCTAGTGTCATTTGAAGTGTATGTATTAGTACTATTTCAGAACTAGGCAAAGACATTTGTAAGAAAATAATAACAAAAACACAGTTTCTCATGCATTATATTATGAAAAGAAAAATGCCTTAGTAAAAAGGAGAGATAAGTACCTCGACTTGTTCCAAATAGATTTGAACTATCTCCCAGTTGAAAATAACTACAAAATAGCCCTTCAAGAGCATGATGCCCAAATGTTGTTAATAACTTAATAAAAGCGAGTATATCAGTGAAGAAATACTAGGTCACTTATTTTCATTAAAAAAAAAAATACTAGATCACTTATTTTATTAAAAAACAATACTAGACCACTTATGAAACACATATAAGAAAAATAAATAAAGAAGAGAGTAGGAAGTCAGCTTGTGAGGTGTTTATCACTTGCTTTCTATGATGTCTGTATTATTTGAATTTAGGCAATCTTAGGACACAAGATACCCTTTCCCTTGGCATATCCTTCTTTTACATGAAGGCAACTAGAAATCAGCAACTTTGGTGAACAGGTTAAGAAATACGGTGTGGCAATAAGGAAAAACTAACATATTCCAAAGTGAAACATTAGACAAAAGGGCATTGGAGAGAGTTTATCTGGATATTCAAAACAGGGAAATCTGAAGAACATTGTGCTGAAGTACACCTCGAATTAGGATATGAAGGATAATTGGCATCTGTAAGTAGTATAAATAATTTAACCTAGAGAAAAGGGGAATCTTAGTAGGTTTTATTGGAAGAGGTGAAGGAAGCGGGAGGGTAGCCTTCAAATTAGAGTTGAAGTACCTGCAACTATTTGTGCTTAAGTAGATCTCAATTCTCCCGGTAAAAAATGAGTATCTGAAACTATCCCTGCAGACACATCATTCCCAAATTTGTGACTAACTTCAAGGAAGTGGAATATGTTAGGAAAGATAAGCTGATATTTTAGTAATATGAAAAAAAATTGTTGAAGAAGGGAATGGAAGGAAGTCTGTTTTAGATTGACTTACCAGTGGATTTCTATGATAAAATATGAACAATCTTTCTATTTGTATTATATTTGGACAATCTTGGACCACCCTGGCTCTTTTCAGTTTTCCCTCGGCACATCCTTTTAATGGGGACAACAAAAATCTGCAGTATCCACTATATGGTGAGGCATTATATCAGCTTTTTGCAATCATAATTACAATAAGCAGGTCTTGAAAAGAACCTTCCTTTTCCTAATAGAGCAAAGTATTAGCACCATTAGTACGTAAAATTACTTTTGATAATTCCAAAGGAATTCTGATAGATTCAAAGGAATTCTAAGGAGTCAATGGGCTGGAAAATCTCCGGATGTTCTTGATCTAGTAAGGTGAGTCCTGAGAAAACAAAGAAAATCAGCAGAGAAGACCGGTGGTAGCCGGCCTTTGATTCTCCGATGGTAAAGTTAGAAATCTGGAGGATAGGAAAGCTTTCAGTGTTTTACGTTTCTCAAATTCTCTCTCAGGAAAAAGAAAGAAGAAGATCCCCTTACCTCTGCACAAACAGGCCTTTATATAGCAGTAGAAATTAGTTACTTCTGCCAATCGTTGTAGAGTTTGGAGGATTCAGTGGGTAACTTCCTTAACTGCCACAAGGGTTACCTCTTCAGAAACTGCGTTGAGACTTGAGCGATACAGCTTTTGGTTGAAAGGGTGCTTAGACTTGCTGTGAATTGACCTCGTCCGTCATTAATGATAGACGAGGTCTAGCTCTTTGTTAACCCATCTCGTCCGTCACTACTGAAGGACGAGATATGCAGCCCGCTCGTCCTACACTGAACGAGCGTGCATGGGTATTGGTGTAATGGAGGGACGAGGGTATTAAACACAGCTATGAGCACTGAGGTGGACGACCATAAGGACGAGTGTTTGAACTTGGATGTTTTCTGGCACCATCAACTTTAATTCCACAATAGCTAAAGAAATCTTTTACTATGTACAAAGCATGATTCTATGTCATGTTGATTCTAAATAACAATTCAACAGCACTGTGCAAACAAACACAAAAGATTCATGAGTTCACCATTTTATATATTGTGGCCAGGTACATCCATAAAATTTGGCAAACTTATTTTCTTCATGCAAATTCAGGACCACCTGGCTCTTTCCCTTCACACATCCTTCCTTTAGATTTGGACAATAAATGCTTTGCAGTTTCTGCAAAATGGTGAGACATTGTGTGGGTACAGATGCATCAAATTTTCGAAATCATAAGTAGTGTATGCGGGATATAAAAGATCCTTCATTTTTCTACTAAAGCAGAGTATTAGGGCTATCAGTAATAGATAAATTAATTTTAATTCCACAAGTACCAAAAGATCTTTCCGCTATGGTGAAAGCATGATACTATTTATTATTATGAATTTCAAAGCTCAAAGCATGATACTATGCCATGAATATTCTGAATAAATTATCAAATTTGAGAAACAATACAACAGAATAAAACTAGGCAAACACAAAAGATTCATGAGTTCACCATTAAAAATTGTATGTGGACATGTATTAATATCCAAAAACGTTGGGGAATATATATTTTCTCAAGGTAAATATCTAATCAAATCTCCACAAAATGAAAGAAGTACATAGTCTTGAATCCAAAGTGAAGAACAATCTTGTCAAGTCATTAGAAAATGAAAAAGTGGGAAAATTTTATGTAATGAAAGTATCACTCTAAAATCAAGAAAGAGAATAATAGTTTCTTCTTGACTTCGAAATTTCCTACACTTTATACATGGCTCTTAAAATCAGAAATTCACTGTTAATTAGTTGCGGAGGAGAAAAGAACAAGGTTGGTGGTGACTTGGCAGGTTAGATGGATAATTGTATTGCATATTTGCATTATTACAATACTATCTCAAGATATAGATTTCATAAAGGCTNAGTCGAGTAAGAGAAGGCAATTCTTTTAGAACTGGAATTGATATCAAATTAGAACAATCCCTAATTTCTAAATCGGTAAGAGAAGGCAATTCACGCATATCTGGAATCGATATCAGATTAGGACAACCAGAAATTTCTAGTCGAGTAAGAGAAGGCAATTCTTTTAGAACTGGAATTGATATCAAATTAGAACAATCCCTAATTTCTAAATCGGTAAGAGAAGGCAATTCACGCATATCTGGAATCGATATCAGATTAGGACAACCAGAAATTTCTAGTCGAGTAAGAGAAGGCAATTCTTTTAGAACTGGAATTGATATCAAATTAGAACAATCCCTAATTACTAAACAGGTAAGAGAAGGAAATTCTTTTGTATCTGGAATCGATATCAGATTAGGGCAACAGGCAATGATTAAGACGGTAAGAGAATGCAAATTTCGTAGATCTGGAATTGATAGCAGATGAGGCCAATGGTCTATATACAAATGTTGAAGAGACATACAGGATTGTAGCCCAGGTGGTAGAACTTCATCACTACAGCATAACCTTAAGCGTTGAAGAGAGGATGCGATACCTTTTATACTTGGAAAGGAACTCAGGTTAAGACACGCTTCTACATGAATATCCTCAAGGCAATGAAGGTTGCACAGTGCACGTGGCAATGTCCTCAGTTCGTCACAGCGAAATATATGGAGTGATCGGAGAGAGGTGCAGATGGGCCATTCATGGCCACGTGGCAAGATTGACTTCAAATCAGCACAATTCCATATTCTCAAATCCATGAGACTCCTATTTTTTTGCAAAAAATGCTCTGGCAGACAAGCAAGTTCTGAAATTTCCCAAATCTCGAGGGACGTGAGTGTGGTAAGCTCGCTAATAATCTGTTCAAATGCCGGGCCTCTGATTCCGGAAATAAATAATTTCTTAAGAGACGGAAAATGATGTGGAGCACTTGTTAGTTTCTCGCATCCCCAAACCTGCAAACGCTCAAGGCGAGGAAATATCATTCCTAATTCTGCTGTTGGTTCCGTCACGTCATTCCATTCTTCTAGATTACGCATGTGACCCAAAACAAGTTTTTCCAAAGCTGGGAACAACACGGTGCTGCCACTGCCACCTCTACTATTACTTGATCCCTCACCATTAGAACTGCCGTAAAATTCAGTTCCTATGCATCTCACGTTATACATTTCCGCTATTCCAAGAACTTTGAGACTGGGTAAATGTCCAAGTGTAGGAAGTTTTTCACACTTGCTACAGTAGCTTAAGCGAATCTCCAATAGATGATCGAAAAGTAACAAGCCACCCCTAATATTATCACTCCCCAATAGCCATGAAGGGAACTTCTCACCTTTGAAATATTTTATCTCTAAGCTTTTCAAATTTGGGTGAGGCTGAAAGCCTTCCAGTACATCCTCATCATTGTTGTTGCCTTCCCTTTCATCCCACCAAGACCAAAAGAATTCCAATTTGTGTACTTTTGGTTTTTCTGCTAAATTTGCAGTTTTGGCTTCTTCTTTATCTTTCACGTGCCCTAAATTATAAATACTCAATTCTCCTCTGAGTTGGCTTAAGCATCCTAGTTCTCCAATTTGACTACCAATGTCTTGACCAACGCCAAAGAAAGGCAGTGTTTGAAGGCAAGTCAACCGCCCAATATCAGTCGGCAATTTCATTCTGCCACAAATGCTGTCGTAGTTGTCAATATCAATATGTCTCAAGTTAATCAAGTTTCGTAGATCTTTTGGAAGCTCTTTGAGAAAACAACAACCCTTGATTACTAGAGTTTGCAAGTTGTAGAGCATGCAAACAGAATTGGGTATTACTTTGATGTAGGTGCCCTTGATGCGAAGAAGCCTTAAATGTCTCAACATACCGATGGACTCAGGTAGCTCTTTTATGCATTTCCCAGATAACGATAGACCACGCACGCATTTAAACTCCAATAATTTGTCTCCAAGATCAACCCAATTCAAAAAAACTGTGCGTAATCTACCCATGCCATCTTCAGATAATGGGATTGCAGGTGTCGTATGGCCATCGGATATAAGAGATAAACGTCGAGTATGAGAGACATCAATGTCATCCCCCAAATTGCCCTCCAAATGCAAGGTTTCCCCTTCTGAAATTGAGAGCGCAAGATCATGCACAAGATCATGCATCTTGCAGCTTCTAATATCACCATAAGAATCCCTTCCTAAATCTTGAAATAAGGAATTTGCCACTAAGAAATCAAAATACTTGTTACCAATATCCTCTATCACTGAAATACTTTGTTTAGGTGTTTGAAGGAACCCTTCAGCCATCCAGAGTTGAATTAGTAGTTTCTTTCCAATAATAAAATCCTTGGGAAAAATTGAACAATATGCAAAACATTGTTTTAGAGATGGTGTTGGGAGATGATCAAAGCTTAACTTTAATATTGGAAAAACTCCATTATTGTCATCCATTGAATCCCAAGTTTTACTATTTTGAATCAATAACCATTCACTTTTATCCTCTTTAAAGCGCATCATTCCTCCTAGAACACTTGCAGCCAATGGATTCCCTCCACATCTTTTAGCAATCTTTCTTCCAATATCCTCCAAATCTGGAGTTACTGGAATTCTTTCATTTGCAAATGCCTTCTCCTTAAATATTAACCAACATTCATCTTCTGATAGTTTTTCCAATTTATATATGAGACTTGTCTTCATGATTTGTGCCACATTGTCCTTACGAGTAGTTATGAGAATATTATTTCCATTATTTTGATTAATTCCCAACAAACTACTCCTTAAACTATCCCATTTCTTACGATCTTCATCCCACACATCATCAAGTATGAGAAGATATCTTTTTCCCTGCAACTTCTTTTGAAGGTTTTGAAGTATAGCGTTTTTATTTTCTAACCCACTACAATTATGGTCAAGGGCTTCAAGAATCTCTCTTAAAATCCTTTTAACGTCAAAATTTTCAGATACACATACCCAGATCTTTTCATCAAAATGTTTCTTTACTAGTTCATCATTGTAAACTAGTTTTGCTATAGTTGTCTTTCCGAGACCTGCCATACCGACAATAGGAATGACAGAGATAACTTGTTGATTGTTTGCCCCAATCATCAATTTGACAATTTTTAAGACATCATCTCCTCGTCCTACAACTTCTGAACCATCAATAAAAGAGTCTGTCTCCCGGTCCAGACCAGTCTGGGGGATTGGGTTCAAAGACGCTATAAGGCCAAGGACAGGTATATCTTTCTTAATTTCATCCAAGGATTCATTGATGGTCTTTATTCTTTTTGCCATCTTGACACGGAAAACAACGGGATTGGAGGATGAAAAGAAGCTGCGTACCTGGTTTTGAGTCTCTACCTTTTGTCGAAGAATCTCGTAGCCATACTCATCAAGCACATCGTCAGCTACATAAGCTACATCTTTAAGCTGCCGTAGCCAGATCTTCACAGACTCATCATGTAGTTGTTTTTTCTCAGCATCATGTAACAAAGCTTGAATCTTTGTTAATGAGACTTGAAGCTTTTCTATCTCCTCCTTGAAACCCCACACTGAACTGATATGCTCACTAGCTAGTGACGTAGCATTGGCTATTACTCCATCTACAACAACACTTAGGACTCGTTCAGCCATATTTTCCTGGTTGCTCGGTACAAGAGAAAGTGGTACGAAGAGGTTCGCAAAGTATAGAGTATGTTTCTGTGAGAAATAAACGACTGCTTTATGTCAATCACTGCATCCCACAAAAATTTATTGCAGAGCAGGTGTACAGAACGGCAATTTTGCCTACCCAGATGCGTGAAGATCGGTGAATATGAAGCAGATCTGAAAAATAAACCAACAAAATATTTGTTAGCAATTTCCTTATGTGAAGTACTAGAGAGAGATATGATCAAACTTATAAAATAAGAACCAGCTTCGGCAAAGAAAAAATAAAAAATAAAACCGGACCCAGATGCGTGAAGAACAGAGCAATATGAGCAAACTTTTCTCACCTTTCGGAAGCTGAACAGAGCAATATGTGAAAGTGAAGAGAGGAAATGAGAGTGAATGAGATGATTGTATTAAAGCTGAAATTGGAATAAGTGCATATAAGTTCTTTGCACTTGCTCTGCATGGGATGGGACGGGACTTGACCTTCGGCTGGGACCCACTTGACTTTAGTTAATTACAATTTTGCCACCATCACTCATCTCGCATGATCCGGAAACAACGGAAATGTGTTTTCATTTTTCATCGTTCTAAAGGGGTGTTTGGTACTTTGCTTATACACATCTTTTTAGTTTTTAAATAATACATTTTTATATATTATTTTTATTTATACATATTTTTACACATATTTTCAAATAACAAAACACATACTTTCAAACACATATACCTAATGCCCTAACTCATTTTTTGAGTCATAAGCGATAGAAAGTGAGAAGTTAAAACAAGGCTAAACAAGTACAAATAGTGTGGATTTCCCTAAAAGTGAGTAATGAGAATTTAATAATGGGTGATGAGAATTGGACAACCCAAATATGGCCTATATATATCTATAGTGGTGGTGCTAGATAAACATCTGTATGACAATAATTTCCTTCTTAATTTTTGATATTGTGATTATTAATTATTCCTCTTCAAATATTAATTTGTCTTCACATTATTTGGGTCAACTGGCTAACGCAGTATTTGATTAATGGGTCATTCTACCGTACCCCCTCAAAAAAGGGGGGGTACGGTACCCACCTATATCTGAGTCGTTGATTTATTATAGTTTTGATCTTGTCCGTTGATATAATTTTAAGGGTTTTGGGTTACCGGTTAAACAGGTTTTATTATATAAACAAAAAAACTAAAACATTCATCACGCTTCAGTCCTTTCTCCCGTTATCACGTTTGCTTCTCTACCTTTCTAGCTCGTTGCTCTGTTTGCCTCTCTGTAAACAAAATCCTCAAATTAGACAGTTGATACCACAAAACCCTCAGAGCCCGGCGCACCCACAACCTCAAATCGAAGGCGCTTCTTCTCATCCAATCCACTCGTCGGCACCGCTTTCTAGCTTATTCTCTTCCAATCCATATTCACATCAGCGGCGCACTCATATCCAACCCAACTCAGCGGCGCTTCTTCTCTTCCCGGACGACTCAGCGGCGCTTCTTCTCTTCCATTCTAAATCGGCGGCGCCACCCACAATCTTCAGGTTCTCTCTTTACATATGATTAACGCTGATATGGGTTTATATTATTTCTCTAAACTTTGTGGGTTTATGATATTATTGTTTTGTTTTTGAGTTTCGATTCTTATTTATTTGACAAATTAATCTTTATACCGAAGGGCTTGACAGTCCACCATTGATTGCCTAGATCTCTACTGCGATGTGAAACGAAATTGTAATAAGGTTGCCGATGCTTTGGCAAAGAAATCTCGGGTTGGGCTAAAATTAGAACGTCAAGTTTGGGTTGAAGACTTACCTAGGGACATTATCCCCCTTGCTCTGTTTGATTAGTTTTCTTATGTTTTAATAAAAGCATCGGTCTGTATCACAGACTGGTTTCTCAAAAAAAAAAGAAAAAAAAAACTTTACACTTTTGAGTTTGGGATGTGAGACGTGGAACCCTTATCCATAAGTTGGGATAAGATTAGATTTGGTTGGGAGTGTGGGGAGGACACGATACTATGAACCTACGGACTTAGGAGATTTTTTTTTTTTTCAACTGCCTTGGCAGTAAGAACACCAATTTTAGTGTTGGTTTCCAATTTTAGAGTTGGTTTCTCTAAAATTTAGAATTTGAAAGAAGCCTGGTGAGTTTGCTCAGAGTTTCAGGAGCAGATATTTTATCTGGATGATGTTCACCATAAATTGAAGTTGTAATAAAAACAGCCTTCCTAATTAGATCATCTCCTGTATCAAAATTGTGTCCCTCTTTTAGCATTAGTTTCAACAACAGATGCTGCACAAATAGTTTCAGGTTCAGCCCAGTGATTACTTTCAAATTAGGATTAGCTAACTATTTTTCTTTTTTCTATTTTAGTCCAGTTACTGTGAAAAATCAGGTTACATTATTTCTCATTGAGAGTTTATTCTAGCTTTGGTTTTTCCTAGGTGAGGTGAGGTACTCTGAATCAAGATGATACCGAATAAACGACTAACCATCATGATTGGCTTTATCCCCCTTTTTGAATTAAAAATCCAACTACCTGCAACACTTGCTTAATCAAAAAATTACATCACATCATCTTCAATCTGGAGCAAAACTTGAAGGTTTAATAAATTGCATGGTTCATCTTAGCGACATATATTATTATTTGGTTGTGTAATGGCATCTCTTTTCACTTCATCCTAGTTCTACCCCACAGGTTCTTTATATAGAACATCTATAACGAATGTGTAAAAGTTAGAATTATTGACTTTTTCCTCTCATGCTTGTCTTATGCACTTAGTACTTACAATTCAATTAAAACGCTAAGGTTTTAGGTGTGACAAACCAAATCAAAACACATCTCTCTCTCTCTCTCTCTCTCTCTCTCTCTAGCACGTGTTCATGGGATGTGCTTAGTGCACACATTTCATATTCCATAATGCTAAAGTAAAAAAAAAAGTGAACTGGTTATAGTTTCTCTCCCCTCTTGACTTTATGAATAAAAATCTAGGTAATGTAAGCATGATGGCTTTGTAGTTTGTACATCTTTCGTTATAGAAAGAGAGTTCATTTCTTTGAGGCTAAGAAAACAAACACTTTGCTGCATATTAGCAGAAAAGAAAAAACCAATGAAACAAAATGAGTTGGTATTGATACAGTAAAAATTAGAAAGGCAATAATCTACGCATGTAAGACCATCCAAAGCCTAGAAGTCAGAAATTGCGATTCACACATTTTTTTTTAATGCCTTAGTTGGTTCATTACTTCATTTTGCTTCCAAGTTTCAACTAGGTTCTGTGATGTTTATGGTTTACCTTTAATGATGTCTATGTGGTTTTGGTTCACCTAAATGGCTCAAAGAAGAAAAGAATGGAAAGGTGCATATTTTGTGGATCATGTAGGTTCATCCCTTGATAAACAAGATTGGAAACCAGCATTTATTGAATCACATGTATCACCATACCTACTACAGATTATCTAGTTCAGTTTGTCATTGCAAAATGTTTCAATATAAAACTATGATCTATGAATGACATGGTTGGACATATCCAATCTAACTTATATATGACAATATACTCAATAAGTGGCGTTCAGAACGTAATGCTTGACCAAATTTTAGAAAAATTTCCATCCCAAATCCAAACTTATCCAAATCTGCCCATTTATGTTGTTATCCTGAGAGAATTAGGAGCCTTTAGTTTAACTAGTTTTTTTTTTAACTAGTTTTAAAATTGTTGCAAACCCACTGTTTGATCTTGGCATCAATTAAATCTTAAAATTTCAACGGCACCAATTTCATATTATAGTTTTAAAATTGTGCAATCTAGATTCTCGGTGAAGTAATGCTACAAACATAATACCCTGTCTTATTTATGCTAGTTGCACTAGGACAAATACCCTGTCTTACAGTGCTTAAAATTTGTTATGTAAATCAGAGATATACACAAGCTTGTTTTGTTCTCATTCTATATTGAATGACATAGTAGGGTAACAGTATCAGAAATTGAATTATGACTGTCCAATACGAGGACATTCCCTAACTTCTCTGTATCCAAGCATAAGTTCATCCTCTTTAGGGCCAAAAAATGGTGCAATCTTTGCATGAAATCTTTTTTTTTTTTTTTCTTTTCCATTTCTATGCTTGAATCTGTGTTTGCTGCAAGCATCTTTTTTCCTTTGTTTTTCTTTGACTTTTGGCAAAGCGATGAAGGAGGTAGTAGAACAATCATAAAATGCCAGAATTAGATTCTTGGATCTCTCACCAATTTTTCTGCATGTACGGCTTCAAATTTTGAATTATAAAGTGTGTTGACAATATGTTGGACATATAGGGAGGTCACATTTAAGATAGAGGACATCTATAAAAAATAAAAAAAAAATCTTTAGATCATTCACTTCTAATATTCTGACTGAAGCTCTCTTTGAAGTGTCTGCACAAAGAGAGATTTCTTGTGGGATTTAAATGAGTTTCCTTTAATAAAATGTGCCAATAATTGAAACATATTGTGAAAATATTGAGAGTGTCTTGGACAATGTGTGCTAAAATTTTGAAATTGCGGTTATGCAACATCAGCTGTAGTCCAAAGGATGGCATCATGTGTCAAGTACTATCAGATGAAATGATATTCATTGAATATTTCAGCAGGATTTAATCACTTCTTTCATACCTTTTTGGGATTTAGGGAAAGCTTGACATTTTTTGATCTACCTAGAAGGTTTATGTAGATTACAGACTCAAGAAATCTGGCGACTAACTATGAGAAGATAATCCTAAAATATTCACCAAGTTTTCTTACCTGATCATATATTTCAGGTAAGAACTATGTTACAAACCCACTGTTTGATCTTGGCATCAATTAAATCTTAAAATTTCAACGGCACCAATTTCATCTTATAGTTTTAAAATTGTGCAATCTAGATTCTCGGTGAAGTAATGCTACAAACATAATATTTGTAACAATAAATTTTAGAAATATTAAGTTGTCAAGTTATTAGTGATTTTCATTTGGGCTCATCACTACCACCATTTTATTGTTTACCATTTATAATTTATCATCTTGATGGTTGTGAAAATTTTTGTGAAAAAACTAGTGACTTTAGACTTATTGTTTTTAGGTGCCTATTAACTAACAGGGTTTTAAATTGAATTTTTTAAAAGTAATTTTTTGTATATAAACTGAACTATTTTTTCTAGATGTAGTTTTATTTATTTATTAATTTACCTGATTTTCAAAAGGCTGACATTAATTTTACCAAGTGGGTACTAATAATCAATTAAAACTTAAAAGCAATTGAAGCTCACCTGAGTTACTCTTAAGATCCTTTTTTCCCCCTTCATGTGGATCCTAGTTATTTTAAGGCAATTTTGGTACCAAAATACCTCTTGCCATTCATAAAGAATTATTTTTAAGTCTAGGTAGGTCTTAAGTACAGCAAATATAAAATTTTATTGAATATAGAGCCATGAAAGGTTTAACTTGTACCAAGTAGAAACTAAAAGTTGGATATCTATATAATTGTAACTTTATAGTTTAATTTAAAACTAAAATTAAATATATGATCTCCTTGCTCTACCTTTTGTTTTTCATGAGGTATCTCTTTGATTATACTTCTTTTTACTTATAAAAAAAAATATGATCTCTATTTTATAATTCTTTCTTTAAAAAAAAAAACTGTATAATGACTTATTAAATTTACACATTCAACATGCTTGCAAGTCATACATGAATATTTATGTCAACTCATGTGGGTCTTCATGAATTAGGATAACAATTATTCCTCAGGATTTGTAAGTGCGTATATAATATGTACCTTCAGTTTATGGTCATGTCCTAGAGGATATATATACTTCTCTCTGCCGAACCTCATGTCTTTCTTCCAGTTTATGGTCATGTCCTAGAGCGTGATTAAAAATTTATAAAAACCTTTATTTGAGTGAGTGAGTGAGAGACAAAGAGTGTGGAACTTAAACAAAAAGGTCAAGATGGACAATGGAACCCCACAAAACCTTATCTTAGCTTATCCTACCCAGAAGCAAAACCCACCAGTCCACAATGGAAGGCCATTATATTTAAAGTGTACGGCTGGGAAGAGATAACAAAAAAAAAAAAAATCTTCTTTGTCCTGTCATATGGACAACAATCGAATATGTCATAGAAATCTCTTAAGCTTCAGACCTATTGGGTCATTGGCATTTTACATTATTTCCAGTGCTGCTTGTATTGTATCTTGTTCAACCTTTTTGATTATTGATAATCTGGCCTACTTTTTTCATTTCTCTCATTATTAGGGACCCTATTCATCTATTTGGGCTTCTGTTGATTCAAGATATATAAATTATATGGTAAATAATTCATTGATTGGAATATATGAAATATCAAAGTCAACTGTGAAATGTATTTAAGAATTATCAACCATTTAGAGTGAAAAAAACGTTTGTAGGATCTTTCAACTGTGAAATGAATTTATTTTTTAATGCATGTTATTGCTTACCTTGTTTTTTTTTTCATGCTATATTGCGATAGGAGTATGGGGAGAGTGAAGAACATTGAAGAGCAAGATGCCATTGAAGAGCAAGATGCTCTCCAAGTTAGGCCCCCGAAAAGACCACTTGGAGCATTTATAATTTATTAGTAAGATTCACGCAATTCAGTATATATTCTCTTGTTTTATTTATCCTATTGTTATATTCAAGAAAGTGAGTTTTGTTCAATTTGGATTTTTAGTAAAAAGCAAGTAGAAATGATGAAAGCTGAAGGCATTGTCAAGATAAGCAAAGCTGTAAGTTGAATAATACCTATATTTTTGTATGTTATTATTATTGTTTAGTTCACATGTTCATGGACATCATACTTGAGTATGAAAATCTAAAATTACAGGTTAAGGATGAGATTACAAAAAAGTGGAATAATCTTGATGAAGACTCTAAATTAGAGTATAGGAGGGAAGCACGTGAGAATTGTGAAAATTATGCAAATTTAAAACATAATATTCCTTGCAAACCACGTAAAGTAAGTATTTACCTATGAAACTTTTAGAATGCATCACTATGTATTAAATTTCGTTATAAATCCATTTTTATTCATTTTATAATGCAGGTTTCATTAGATACTCGGTGTACCCTTGGTCGCGTTCTTTCAATGGTTAACAAATTGAATCTAAGACAAAAATCTGTCATTCAAGAGTTAGGGTTTGGTAGTTTTTTGAATTTAAAGTTTATAAATTTGGATAGAGATTTATGCAAATGGTTAATTGATCATTTTGACCAAAATTCATGCGCATTGGATATTTGTGGTAAGAGGTTACCAATTTCCACTGAAGATGTAGAATATATTTTAGGAATAAAATCAAATGGGGTTGATATATCTATTGTTGGGAGCGCAGAAGAGATAAATCATATGTGCCAACAATATGGATTAAAAGTGGAAGGGGACATACCAATTAAGCTCTTAGAGGATGAGTTGAATAAGATGGAAACATTCGGAAATGAATTTGTGAGTTATTTTTTGTTGTTTATAGTGGGTACTCTGTTATGTCCCACTACAAAATCTTATATAAAACGGTCTTTTGTTTTAATTTGCCGCAATGTTGAAGAGACTAGAAACTTGAATTGGGCGAAGTTCGTGCTAGATTTTCTCATTCAAGGTGTACGCAAACATAAAGACAATAATCTTGTAGCAGTTGATGGTTGCGTGTTGTTATTAATGGTAATATGTAGTAAATAGTTACATTTAAGAATACAATTTTGTTTCTTAAATTTCTATGAATCTTGATTATAATTTTATAAACATTTTATACATTTGCAGTTGTTTTATTTTGAACACGTTAACGTTGAAATTGACGTTGAACATGTTTCCAAACGACTTCGACCACGTATTTGTTTTTGGGGAAAAGAGGAAGTTAAGCAAAGGATGCTGAAATTACAATCAATTGGAGGTTTTGATAGTCCTAAGGTAACAATTGATTTTTTTATAATGTTTGAATACTTATTATTCTATTAAATCTAGTGCTTATTTGAATTTTTACCGTATGTAGTTGACATTATTTATTTTATGTTTATCATAGTTAGTAATAACACAAATGGAAGATGGATATGAGACTGCTAGTATTCCATTGGAAAAGCAATGTATTAATCAGTCTCATGCTATGCCATGTAGGGATGAACACAAGCCAAATATGGTATCATTTCTACCTAATAAATTTTATGACTTTGATGATTTTTTGATAATGGACATGTTTTTATGATTGTTCCTATAAATTAATCCACAGGATTCTGATGAAGCAACTCGTACATTTGAGCAATCATTAACAAGTATTAGAGATTATATGCTAGTTTTGCATAACAGCGTGAATGTCATTGCAAAAAATATGGAAACATTTAAGAAAGATATTGTTTTGGAGTGGAAGAATGTCATTGCAAACAATATGGAAACATTTAAGAATGATATTTTTTTAGAGTTGAAGAATGTCATTGCAAACAATATGGAAACATTTAAGAATGAGATTGTTTTGGAGTTAAAGAATGTCTTTGCAAACAATACAGAAACATTTAAGAATGATATTTGTTTGGAGTTAAAGAATGTAGCAAAAAGGGAACATACTAGACATACCATTGATTTGGACCTATATGATATCGTAGAAGACCTTAAAAATGAGACAATGGTGCTGCCTAAGAAAGAGTCTACATCTCTAGTCCAAGACAAAATGGACCAGGATGATACAATTCATGTTAAAAAAGAATCTAAGAAAGAGTCTACATCTCCAGTTCAAGACAAAAGGCGCCAAGATGATACATCCAAACCTATTTGTTTGGAGTTAAAGAATGTAGCAAAAATGGAACATAGTGGACATACCATTGATTTGAACCTAAATGATATTGTAGAAGAGCTTAAAAATGAGACAAAGGTGCTACCTAAGAAAGAGTCTATATCTCTAGTCCAAGATAAAATGGACCAAGATGATACAGTTCATGTTAAAAAAGAATCTAAGAAAAAGTCTACATCTCCAGTTCAAGACAAAATGCACCAAGATGATACAGTACCCATTAAAAGAGAATTTAAGACGGTGTCACCATCTCCAATACAAGACACAATGGAGAATGACCGCAATGTTCACATGGTTGGGCTAAGCAAATCCATTCAAAAACCTGGTAGCAAAACAGTCCTATCTCGTAATGTGGTAAGCAATAGAGTACTTGCTAGTTAATTATTTTAAAATTGTTTAGAATTTTTATTAGCTACACAATTTTTTAATTTTGTTTATTTGTTATATATTGTGCAGGATGTGGATATGCTACAATTAACTTTCCCACATAACAATAGAATTACTGCATCATGTGTTACACATTCTGCTAAGAGTAAAGTCACCAAATCTCTAAAACGTAGTCCAATTGTCACCTCCCAAGTTGTTCCGAATTTGAAAAAGAGGAAAAAAATCAAAGATACATCCCAGGTGAATCCTTTAATGTGTACATTAATAAATTAGGGTGTGAATACAACATATTTTCCTATGTTAATTATTATATACTATATTGTTTTAGGAATCTGGACTGGTTGATGAGGAGAGTATCAATGAGTTCGCACCATTTACTGAATTAGAGAAGATCATATGCAATTATATTTTCAATAAGGATTTAGATGGGAGGTTTGTCATTTTTGTTTTTTATATAGAAACTAATATTAATGCATTTTTTGAATAAGATCTAACTAAATAATATGTCAATAAATAATGTTCAGCGAAGTTCTTGCGAGTATGAAATATGAATATGGTGATCGTGCGGCTTTTTTTTCATTGCTCCCTAGCCAATGGATAAGCAGTCAGGTTAGTTTATGAAATTAAAATAGGAAAATATAATATTAATTTTGTTTATTTATTCACTAATTGTAACAATAAATTTTGTGCTAGATTATTAACTTGACCATTTGCATGATGACTTTGGAAGAGAAAAAGTATGGAGAACTATATGCGTGGCATTTGCCAACACATTTCTCGGTAAGTTTGCTTTATTATTTTTGGTTGTGCATATAGTATTTAATTAACACATTACTTTTCATTTTTTATATATGTTTCGGGTTGTGCTTATAGTATTTAATTCCTTAGTTATTTCTATATATATATATATATATGTTTGTAGCAAAAAATGATTGAAGAAGATGGTAATCCCACACTAGAATGGTTTAAAAGGACATATAGGGACGACGACAAGTATATGTCAAGATTGATGTGTTGTGAACAGGTAAATTTATTCAACACACTTGTTGGATTTCTCATTAACACATGCTAATACATTGCTTGTTTGTACTTGCAGATTTATATTCCTATGAATGACAATAATAGTCACTGGTACTTATGTGTCATTGACTTTAGTTCAAGAAAAAAATGTATACATATATTGGACTCTTTGCCAAGCACAACTAGACAAGACATTCGAATAAAAAACGTGCAAACAGTGGTACTGTCTCTTTTTTTATTGATTTCAATAACAATTTTGATATGTGGTTTAGTTAAGTTTTGTACTTAATAATTGCTTATAATCTCACTTTGCCATAGGTAAAAGGTCTTGATAAGTTATTGAGTTATCTGGAGAAAGACAGCTACACTAATAGTATTACCAAATTTCCATTGAAATCACCTCCGTTGGATGTTATACAAAATAATGGGTACGTACTAAATTGTAGATTTGCACATACGGATAACTATTGTGTGAATCTTTGGGTTTTTAAAATTTTAATTGTTTTCATATTTCAGGTATGATTGCGGCATGTATGTTATTAAGCACATGCATACAAAAATCATCAAACAGAATCTAACCTTGATGGTAATATATTTATTGGAAGTATATTTTACAGTTTTTGCATAATTTGCTTAAGCTTCTTATTCATCAACAATGTCTACTTTTTTTAGGAGAGTTGGTCGGAACGTATTCGATACAAGTTGGCATCAAATCTAGTGCTTTCAATGGAAAATGAACAACGTTCAAAAATAATAGAAATTGCTAGAAATACTCCACTACAAGATATTTTTCGGTCACTGGAATGACAGTGATTTGTATAATTTGATAACTGAATGTTTTGAAAAATGCTGCAATTTAGTGAATTTTATTTTTAATTGAAAGGGAAATTGAATTTTGTGAACTTTCTATTGGGAAAAATCATTGATTAACGACAACCGCTTAAAGTAAAATAGTGTATGCCTGAACATATGTTTTTTAATCATATTGTACAACTGGTAATTTTAATCATATGGTCTCTCTTGGCCATTTGAAGCCATGCTTTACATACTTACCGATATGGTCTTGCTCTAATTTTCCACTTTAGTTTCAAGGGTGCAAATCTTTCATTTGAATGAGAAATTGAAAACAGGATCAGGCTAGCTCTGCCAGCCCACTGACAAGTTCCTCTTGTTGCTGCTTCAGTAATCATTACTTTAGACATTTAATAATTAGTAGTTAATGACCGTTAGCTTATTTGGTTATTTGCTTATGTACAACTTTGAACAATTTTTAAGACTCTCACTTACAACTGTACTTCTATCAACTTTCAACAAATAAAATTTTCTTAATTAAATTCATTAAAACCATTGTTCAAATTTTCTTTATATGTTTGTACGGTGTTTTCTATCAAAAGGCACTTGGGTTTTGAAAAAGGTTTTCAAATTGGTTTTTAGTGAGTGAATAGTTTTGTATTGCTAACATAATTTAATTTTCTATTTAATTATAGATTTTTTTGGAGTTTTGTTCAATAAATTGTATTTTTTTCCTAATGTATCATATAATATTACATATTGTGGTACATGTTATATACTCAGGAGCTTCCCCGTGCATCGCACGGGTTAGCGACTAGTTAGAATAAATCGAACGTTCAATGTCAAGATTATAATGCTTTATAAATCATCTTCATACTCGTCCTAGATTTATTACATCTCCACGGTACTCAAATGGACACTTTCATTACCAACTAAATTGTGACACAACTAACATAGACCGCAAATTGATGATTTATTCAATGTCTGAGGAGCATCACCAGAAAAATAAACCAGAAAAAGTTCAATATTTGACACGCAAACATCGCTTTTCCGGATTAGACACTTCAATTTTTTCATATAAGAACCAAAAAGTGAACTAAATTTAAGACCTTAACTTTGGCACTAAGATGACACAACAAGATTGGATTCTGTAAAATTACATGCAAGAATTTAAGACAGCACAAAGCTAAGTTCTTCAAAAAATCAATATAATATAATATAAAAAGGTTGGATATAAGTTATTTATCTTTAAAATCTTATATACAAACCGATTCTCTACCAATGCAACAGCTTACCTGCCACCATAAAGACTAGGATCAAATGTCATATTGTCATTTATTTGTTTCTTTAATTCTTTAGCGAACTTAGGAGAGAGCATATCAGCTAGAACTTTTGACACATCAACAAAGTCAGGATCACCAAGATTCATCCTCACAGCAAATACATGTTTCAAAGCCTCAATTTCTCTATGGAACCCAAGTGTGCCAGATACGCCCAAAGGGATGGCATATTGAGAAAGAATGTTTAACATCTGTGGTAGCAGACAAATAAAGCTGGGTCAAAAAAAAATCCAAAAAAAAAAAAAAGTAGAAGAAGAAGAAAGGAAAGAATATGACACCAAAGCTGATCAGAAATATACTCACAAGTATCATTGGAGGACCCCCTGAAGGAGGAGGCATTGCAAGCAATTTAAGCCCTAAAATGTTAGCAGATATTGGTTCTTTCAATTTTACTTTATAACTTAGCAAATCCTTCATTGTCAGTATGCCTCCAACCTTCTGAATATCTCTAACCAAATTGAATCCAATTGAGCCATTATACAAGGCCACCGGACCAAATTTTGAAATTTTTCTTAGTGTATGTGCTAGTTTCTCATTGCGACAGATATCACCTGCCTGCAAAAAACTTCCATTTGAAGTAAATATATCTCTGAGTCCCTTATTGGCCAAGATCCCAGATTCTGTATTGACCATCTGCATGCGGAGATATGGTGATATCTTAAATCCCAAATGAGCATGACGCTCAGCTGGCCTCACAAGCCTCTTCCAAGGAAGCCTTCCATGTTGTTTCCAAGCTTTGTAAAGGCCTGCAAGTTCCCCTGGAATTGCTATGGAGAGGGCACCTTTACCTTTCAGAGTAGCATTGCCACATACATATTCTGATAATGAATAACTATGTAAGAGTGATTTCAAGAATCATTTACATGCAACATAAAGTTTAACAAGCAATATGAGTTCACAATTACAATTCCAATATATGTCAATTTCATCTGTATCTTAAAATGGTAAGTTTCCCAGATGTCTTCATGTTCGAAATATAAACTATGCAGATATGTATTAATTGCAACAACTAATTTTTATTTATAAGGATTATTGGGTCATAATCTTTGGACATGCATGTGCAAAAACTCTTTCAGTTTTTGGGGGAGGGGGTGGTGGTAGGGAAGTTGGGGTGGAGAATTGGACGGAGCTAAATAGAAGACCATTCATGGAAAAGAAATTGAGTGTTGTAGATGGGATGAATAAACATGGGAAATTACGCAAATTATCAGATGGTAAAGATCCATTCAGCTAGGCAATGTTTTGACTGTCTTGGGTCTTCCAGGTGCAGAATTTTATCTAGCCAAACACTGGTGCAAGCTTCTGACCATGTAAACCAGGTCCATTATTGTAATAAAAATTGAGTACTAACTAATAAGAGCTCTTCAACCAAAGCATACAACTCAAATGCTCATCAACAGTAGACATGAATGAGGTAGAAAAAATAAAAAGATTTTACTAATGTGTCCTTAGGACATACATTAATTTTTATTTTTTAAAATTTTTTTTTTTAAAATTGAAAAAATAATGACAGCTTTTTTAATTTTCAAAAAAATATTTTTAAAAATAAAAAACTTAATGTGTGCCCTTAGGGCCACACGTTAACCGGACCCATATATCATTTTTTTTTCTTTTTTAACATGCAAGAAATTTATTAAAAAGTGCCAATTGTAATGTAACCCTTGTAAGGAAGTATAAAAAGAAAGAAACCCCATTCTTTTGTTACAATTTACAATATTGAGCTTAATAGGAACTGTTTGCACTCAAGTTCAAAACCAATCCAAAGAAGATTTTAGTAAAGATATTTGGATTACCTCAGAAGCTTTCAAGGGGGCAGTTTCTCTCATATCAAAGGCTTGTGCCTTCCCACTGGATAGCCTGAGAAGCATAAAGGCTTCTCCACCAATGCCACTTGATGCTGGGCTTACAACCCCCAAGCAAAGAGCAGAAGCCACTGATGCATCAACAGCATGACCTCCTTCCCGAAGAACTTCCATCCCTATTCTGGAGCATCTACGATCATCAGTGGCAACAGCACCATGATGTGCCACAGTTACCTCATGTCTACGTTTGGTTGGACCACTGACTGCATTAAGGCTTGAAGTTGGACGCAACAGTATAAAGAAGAGAAATGTAACGGCAGGCCATAAAAAAAAAAAAAAAAAAAATGAGCTGCAGCCAAGAGATACAAGAGGGTTTAGTTCCCCAAGAAAACTAGTTATGATCAGAGGGAGTTAGATAGCTTACATGTAGATGCCATCAAGTAGAGCAAAAGATCTCAGATTATTTTGCTAGAAGATTTACTTTACACAATCAAGGAGAGGCCTAATACTAGGCCAAGAGATACAAGCAAAAGATCTCACACTTTTAAGCCCAAATCCCCACTTGCTACATATCCCGCATCTTTCATTAGCTCATTTAATCCATCCAATAAAGTGTAAAAATCCCAAGCCCATGTCAATCCAAGCACTGCCAGGAGCCTTCCTCACACCCAAATCCCTCATGGAAGTCCTAACCTTAGCTACCATGTTCCAATGACCATCAGCAGCATACATATTAGCAATCGAGACGTAGTAACCTGAATTTTCAGGCCTCATTTCTAACAGTTTCTCAGTTGCCCACTCCCCTAATTCTGTATTTCCATAAATCTGACAGGCTCCTATTAGTGTAGCCCACATGGCAGGAGTTGGCCTGTAAGGAATTGTTTTGATAATATCTTTTGCTTTGTGCAACAAACCAGCCCTGCCAAATAGATCAACCATGCAAGAGTGATGCTCCAGTTGAGGACTTATACCATAAACACAAGGCATTTTTTCAAACAGCCTCTAGATCAACCATACCATGTTCCAACAATTTGCCAATAACCATCAAAACCAGTATTTGAGTCTATTGTGAATGCAGGTGCCTAAAGCAAATCAAAATGCTCACTGTCAGTATTTAACTGCAAATAAACACCAAGGTAGATGCTGGCTGAGGAAATTCAACAAATAAAACCTTGAAAATGAAGTTTTGTGAGTAAAGTTGAGTTGAATTTGAGTATTAAAAATAAAAACTAAAAAGCCAATGGGACAACCAAAAAAACCAAAGGTAAGAGCTTTATACCACTATAGGGAGGTCATCAGAATTGTGATTTCACCCATGCATGTAGCAATAAGTGCATTTCTAATGTGTCAAAATTATTGATCAAAAAAATTGGCAAACAATTCATCCAATTGAATAGCAAACTGAATAAAAATTTTAAAAATAAATAAGGAATTAAAGAGAAAAGCCAGACGCATACCTCTGCACATCTTTCTTCAATCAGCTTCTTATCCCGACCCCCTTGTAGAATTATTGTGTCATCAAGAGAGACAGACACCTGTTATTTTATTTTACTTTTTTGAAGTTAGTTGTGTCCCAAAGAAATTCAAATATCCATTGCCCACTCTGCACAAAAACATAAACCTTTTTTGCAGTTCCAAGCATTTCAAATTGAACTTTGTCAAGGGTTAAACCACGGTCTTCAGTGATAACCTGCACAATAAAGGTCTTAGCATAAAAAGAAAAATATAAAAGAGAAAAGGTATCATTTGATAGAAGTCTGGCATTGCTTTTAAGAGTCACATGTAATTTTGAAGATAGGCCCAGAATTATTCCAGAGCTTGAATTCTATACATTATTTTGTTTACTCCATGTGGAAATATCTCAAGATTGAGAACTCTTGATTAATAACTCTTTAACTTCTTGGGCACACCATTTGTGTGTCCCAATATAAAAGTTTCTCTTTTTTATTTCTTGATTTATGGGAGGAAAAAAAAAAAAAAACCTTAAGAAAACCTTTCATAATACAGAAATATGAAGTCATTTAACTACTTAGAAAAACTCTTTTTTTTTTTGGGGGGGGTGGCGGCAGTGGATGCAATAATGTAGCTCTGCCCCCCAGATGTTTCAGTTTTGATTTTGCTTCTTGTCAAAGGGCATACATGTACTTCAACTATCTATATAGCTCAAGCATGAAGAGCACACAACCGCGGAACATCATATTGCTACCAATAATTGTGTGGCCCTCTTGAGAAAAATATTTCAATGTCCAAGGACGTATGAATTACTAGAAATACATATACTATCTCATAAGGATTTCAATATCATTGCAATTCATTAATGGTCCCTATATAGATATAAAACTAACAGTACTAGTCCTGGAATACAGAATTAGAATATCAAAATAAAAGCAGAACTAGAACAGAAAATTTCTAACCATTAAGCCACATGACTAAGAACTCGGGGTTTGCTTCTAAGATCAGTACTCAAAGAGTTTTTCATATTAGAAAACATAAAGCAAGCAACTAAAAAGAACCAATGATAACAAGATGAACTTAATACCAACTCCAATCCATTAACTCTATTCCAAAAACTAACAATGTGATAACAATAACCAAAAATGAAGTTTAACCAAAAAAGCTAACAGCTGGAAAAAAAAATTCATATGTTGTCTAGTAAATATCCCATCGACATTTCACTATTAAAGAAAATTATAAAAATTTGTTTCCAAATCAGGTGAGCCAAAAGCTGGATGTTCCATGGATTCAGGGACGTTGTCACCATCAACACGTTCACCTTGTTGAATATGTGTAGATGGACATGTGCGCCTTGTGTGTCCAACATCTTTACAACTGCTGCATCGCCTAACTTTCGCATGGTTGTGGCTGTTGCTTGTGCTACCATGGTCGCCTTTAGTCTTGACAATGGCTGGATCACGAACATTTAAGTTTGCTTTATTGGACGCAGTGCGTATCCCATCTTCAGCAGCTTCTTTACTTGAATTATAAAGTTCTTCCATGCGGCGTGTCAACCTTGCAATTTCAACCTTCAATTCTTCAAAGCCTTGTGTTGTTCTTGAACCAAAGTAACACATTTGACTACAACTAGCAGACAATGCACTAAACCGTGCCATACGTATGATATCAGGAGAAATTTGGGATTCAAGTTTGCAAGGCAGGTCGGACTTTGCTGTTTTCAGCCATCTGTCCATTATACATGTCGGTGGAATCTGTTTCAAATGTTCAACCTTCATAATAGCAAATAGGTGCCCACAAGGATATCCATATGACTCGAATAGCAAACAAGAGCACTTCATAGATTGATCAGCTTGACAATACTCAACCTCCCATCTTGAGTCAGGGGATGCATACTGAGATAAGGTGTACGTACGATAACCTTCCTTATCTATGTAGTAAAGCACAATGAATTTTTGTTCATTCAATAATTCTTCTTGAACCATGCTGAATATCTCCCTTGTGAATATAGTGGCAGCATGTTTCTCTATTTCAGCTAATCCAGTAATCAAAATAGGTTCAGTATAATTTGAAGAAAAATCTGCCCCCATCTCATTGTGTCTAATACGTGAAAGTGCCCTATCAACTTGCTGGAACAACTCATAAAGCCTAGTCTTCCTATCCAAAAATCTATTCAAGAATGCATTCATGGCTTCACAACGTTGTGTACTCCTACACCCAGAAAAAAAATGACCTCTCATGTAAGCTTCAGCCCATTTCATTTTTTTAGCATACATTTCATGCAACCATTCATGGTTATGTAAATTGTAATTGTCGACCATTTTCTTCCACATGTCTTCAAATTCATCTGGTGTAACATATCGTACCATACACCTAATAAAACTTTCATATACTTTATCATGTAGATTTGCAAAAGCATTCCTTTCAAGATGCCACACACATAAACGATGTCGAGACTTTGGAAAAACCGTTTTAATAGCTTTACTCATTGCTTTGTCCCCATCTGTCACGACTGAAATAGGAGTCTTATTGTTCATTGCTACAAGCATATTTTGCAACACCCAAGTATATGTTTCGATGGTCTCATCAACCAATAGTCCAAAACCAAATACTATAGTTTGCCGGTGGTGGTTGACTCCTACCAATATAACAAGGGGTTTTTTGTATACATTCGTCTTATATGTTGTATCAAATGCGACTACATCTCCAAAACATGCATAATCTAAGCGACTTTGAGAATCTGTCCAAAACAGATTAGCCAAACGGCTTTCTTCATCAGTAGTGTATTGAAAAAAAAATGAGGAGTCCATGTCTGCTTTTGCTTGTAAATATGCCAAAGCACATTCAGCATCACCATCTCGCGTACTATTGTTGCGAATTGTCGCTAGATAATTGTAGAGGTCTTTTGAAGTGAACCCTATATTCTCGTATCCTCCAGCTTGTTGGATCATATGATCCATGATTTGATTTGATTTGACCCCAACATTATGCAATGCCATAATCTGAGCCTTATCAGAATCCTTAATAGTCCTGTGTGAACGGAGAAATTGAGTCTCCAATTGCGGAACTAAGTCATNTAACACTAAAAATTAAAGAAACAATTACAAGCTATTACAAAAAATTTATCCAAGTATATTTCATGGGTTCATCCCCACTTCCTTTATCATGGATAGTATTCATAAAATAAATAAATAAATAAATAATTTATATTGTTATTGCTAGCTACTTATCCTCCCCCCCCCCCCCCCCTTCCCCCTTCTTTTATCATTATAGGGCCTACTTCAAATAGTATTGAAATATCATCCAACTGACAATTCTCATTAGGGAGAATTTATCTTCGTTGGTTTTTTTTTTCTTTAAAAATTAATTTTAGAAATATATATATCTTAGTTGAAGATGGAATCATGTAAGATGTTGAATTAACTTGTTTTTTAATATATAATTTGAAGTTGCATATTAGGAATTAATGAGGGAATTGAATCATGAATGTCTCGGTCGGAAACATTACAAAATGCTAGTTAAGGTATGATACTCTTAACAAATCAACCCAAATTTATGTTTTATAGATTTAAAATTTTATTTAGCTAAATTTAATATTAATAAATACTTTTACATAAGATAAGCTTTATTCATAGAATAACCCAAACATAATTAAGTATTATAAATACCCGGTTGTCATAATAATTCATTTTATTCAAGCTATTAAAAAAAGAGTAATGCTACAGTTACAAACTATTTTACAATATTTTTACAAACTGTTGATGTGACCAGCTTTTTATTAGTTTTCATCTAGGCCCGCCATTACATCACTTTTTTATTTACCAATAATTACTCATCATATCAGTAATTTGTAAACTTTTTTGTAAAAAAGTTTGTATCTCTAGTATTACTCTTAAAAAAATAACTATTAAAATTTAGAGAAATGATATGTCTACAACAATTTTACAACAAATCCTAAGTGGCAAGTTGTTACTGGTTATTATTGTTGGGGCAAAAAAGTAATCTTAGTGTTGGTTTCAAATTTGAACCAATAACAACTAACCACATGAGATTTGTTGTAAAAATGTTGTAAAATTATTGTAGATGTAGCATCTCTCTAAAATTTAATGTTACATTTTAAATTGTTATGGAGATCCTTTGAGTACATAATGTGTGAAATCCAACACTTCATCCTGGTCATTGGGTGAGTTGGGCCGAATGGTACCTCACTAAGCCTTAAGTGCTTGGAGGAATGCAGATCACGAGTTAAAAAAAAAAAAAAAAAAAAAAAAATTAGAAACCATCCTAGTTCTCTTCACAACATTGTCCACAATGATATAGAAAAAGTGCAAAAAAAAAAGAAAAAAAAAAGAAACTAAAAATAAATATGTATAAAAGCAGCAATGAGAAGCTTAATTCACACACAATCAAAGCAAATTCCACAGGAATATATTAACCGAAACATGCAAGGGTGCAATACAGTAAATATACTTACCAACCAGAACCAAGCGGTTAAGTTTTGATTGATTGGTAACACAGAGTTCCACTCCTGCACTTCGGTCCAAATGGTATCCCTTGAAGCAAAAACACGTAAAATTCCCTAATCCGTTAATGCACTTTTGTCCAGGGAGATTGCAGTTATTGGGGTTTTCACATTCGTTGATATCTGTAGATGTAAAGCTCATGGCTAAGTAACTTGACTCGTACTATAATGAATCAAAGGCAATGACACATTGACACATTCAAGACCGTGATTTAAAATTAAATAAATAAATAAAGCAGTGACTTTTATTATTATTATTATTATTATTATTATTCCTCCTAAAAAAACAATGATGTTATTATTAAAATGAAAAAAATAAAAAGTAATACAACATTAGAATTCAATTGAAAATACGAGATGTCAACAGGGTGGAGAAGACCCACATAGCGTGGGAGCACAGAAGGTCTATGATGGGAAAAAATATTTTATAACAAATAATATTATGTTATCTGTATCAAAATCAAATAAACAAAAAATATGTGTATAAAAATAACTACCAACTAACACATGTTTTTTAATTATTAGTAAGTTAATTATTTTTGTGTTGACCGTTGACATGGTATTATTTGATACCAAATACTTTCTCTTAAGATAAAGTGTGGTAGAATCTTAGAAGTATTTTGTTATTCGTAATGTGATGGTTTCATTAAATGATTAAATTTAAGATTTTCTAAAGGTTTAAACTTTTGTATTAATTGGTAATTTATTATATATAAATAAATAATAAATAGCATAGGTATAAAATGATTTAATTTTTTTTTCATAAAAAATAAAAAAAAATTTATATAAAAAATAATGTAAATAATACCTTGGCAACCTTGAGGGAGGTATGGATTCCCATGGTAGCCGTCCTTGCACTTGCAGCGGTACCCGGTGTCAGAATTGTAACATGTGCTATTACCTCCACATCGGTTTTCAGCATCTTCATTACAAGACTCAGTACCAATCGTCCAATCAAGAACCATGGGCATCATTTTATGTCCCGTAGACTGGTAAGGGAACCAACAGAAAAATTGAACACGCCTTTTTTGCTAACAAAGGCATAGCCACAAGGATTGAAATTCCGCACTTCAGTGTGATTTTTAAAACTAAAGGATCTGATAGTAATATTTCTTAACGCAATAGGAATATCTACCTCGCAACACCCAACACCAGAGCAGAACCCATCGACCATGTACCTTGTGCTTCCACAAGCGGTCGTGCATCCGGTGGTGTAACTTTCATTTTGCTGGAAACCTCCAAGGTATGCGTAAGTGTCACACCCAACAACCACAAACTTGTTTTGGGTGTTAGAGACGCTGAAATTGTGGTAGGACTTGAGCCACGGTGCGCTGGAGGTAATATCCCGCACACCATGTTCATAACAGTCATGGGCAATATACATCAATATGTCCATTTGGCCTTGGAGGGAAATCTTTGTAACAGTGATGGTTCCAGACAATGGTTGCGTTTTTCCAGACGAGTTGCTAGAACAATTGACGTAAAAATAACGATCTATGTAACAACCTTCTCTTAGGCCAAATGGATATGGAATTTCCACATCTCCACACCTGTCCGGGCAGCCGGGCAGCGCAATTGGAAGTGCTACTGCTGCGGCTGCCAATTCAAGAAATATCACAGCAACACAAGTGACTTGTATAAGAATCCCAAGGAAACCCATATCCCCACTGTTACGGAGAAAAGGAGGTAAGAAACCAAGAATATTGTGGTTGTGCGCGGAAAACTTTCCATAAAGGATGGACTTTTTTATAGGCATAAATTACGGAACTATAACTTGTATTCGTACTTGTCAAATTGTAAATAGTAGTGTCTTAGACTTGGAAAGTTGTAGTCCAGCATCTCCAATGATATAGTTAAACCCAAAATTCTTTCTATAATAAAAAATGAAACCATAATTTATTGCTCCAACAGCCTCTCTACTTCTCAAAAAGTTTTTTGCTGAACAGTAACTCATCAAGTTTGATGAGTTACTGTAGATTAGCAAAATAATTTATCACAATAAAAAAATTCTAGAGCTAACTTTTTTGTGCCCGCATGAGTAAAAGAAGAATTAAAAAAATATTGAAGAAATAATGAAGAGATAATACTTTAATAGAATAGAGAAAATATAGAGAAACTATTGAAAAATGTATTTTATAAAGTGAGTAGATAAAAGATAAAAATCATTATTCACTCTCCAAATAATACAAAAAATTAAAAAACTTGTTGGAAATACTCTTAGGATTGTAAATAGTAAATAGTACTTCCAAAGACTTCGAAAGTCGTAATCTTAGAATTTTGGACTATATGATGCAAATGGCAGAATAACAAACTAAACGTGTAGTGATTGAACATGTAACAGTGAGGGCGTTTGGCCTCTGCGTTTTCAGTGTGCGTCCACGTTTGAGTTTTTCCTTTTTTTTTTTTCCTGGCCAGTGAACAGTAAAATCACATGATTTTACTGTTCAGAGGAAAAAAACACTGTTCATGCACTGTTTAGCACTGTTTACAACACTGTTCATGCACTAAAAAATATTAAAAATGGGTCCCACAGTACTATTTACACATTTAAAAATTATTTTGCTACAGTGTTTTCAGTTTTCAGTTGTCAGTTTTAGCAACAATAAGTTCAATCCAAACGGACCCAATAATGTTATCTAGGTCCCTTTTTTTAAATGGAAAATTATTAGGTATTCCCGGAATACCATAAATGCGTACTTCTTCATCTCACATAAATGGTGGATTCTACCATGAATTTAATTAGTAGAACCCTTCATTCATATGAGAGGAGGAGTATGCATTTATGGTACTTCAAGAGTACACAATAATTTCCCTTTTTAAACCAAGCCAGAATGAATATGTAAAAATCATGTAGTCTAGGTCCGTTTTATGTTACCTATTTATTTTTCCTCAAAATAAATTAGAAAAAAATAGAGAGACTAATTTATAAGTTCAGATCTATGTGTAATGATCCTTTGCAATAATCAAGAAAAATCAATAAAAGTTATTTTTATACATATTTATTCAAGTTTAAAGTACATAACTTTAATATATTTTTAAATTAGACATTTAAATTTCATTTCCCTCCATTTTAGTCTTTCAACTATAATCTAAGTATCAATTTAGTCATTTTGTCAATTTTGTCCAATCTCACCATAAATTTTAGATTTTTCACTTTATAAAACGATGTTGTTTTAGTGAATTCTATGAGGTGGATTAAATGGAAGAGCTAAATTTAAAATGACTGAAAATTAAAGGACTCAAATTTTAAAAAAAAAAATTGAAAAAAAAAAAAAAAAAACATTGCAAAAAAGCACTGAGTTGAGAACAATGCAAAATTTGAGTAAAATTTGCAATTTAGCCTATATTTAATGAGTTTTATTCAATAAATCAATTAGATAATTTATAAAGAAGGATAAACCTAATTTAATTAAAATTTATTTAGAGAAAATCAAACCTAAATTAATCCAAACTTTATACAGTGTATTTTGTGTATTGTTGCATTATCGTAAAAAAAAAATAATAATAATAAAATTTAAAAAAAAAGCTGTGAATTATAATTTGTTCAAGAGGTTTAAAGTCTGTGCTGTATATTCAAGAATTAGGCTATTTTGGTTATACACCATTATAAGTTTCTTTATAACCTTCTCATCTCTTCCCGTGTTAAAAATATTTAGTATTCTAAAAACAAAACATAATTTCACACTAGTTAAAACTCCAAAAAATTGTCAGGCCCTATACTTTCTTAGAAGAGAGGAAAGTATCACTAATCTTCACACTAAGACTTTAAGCCAGTAAAATGTTTCAAAAAGTCATTGGCCCATGACAAGGAAAATTAAGGTCTCATGTCTCCTCAAAAGGACAAAATTAAGGTCTTGTGGGTCACTTTATTAACTAGCTTGAATTGTGGTTTGTGGAACTCTTGTTACTTGTCAAAAGCATGGAAAATTTAATCTCTTGTGGGTTACAGTATTTTTATTATTTATTTATTTTTTGAATGGATGGTTCAACTTTTTTTTTTTTTTTTTTTTTTTTTTTTTGTATAAGAACTAGTTTTGAAAGTGAAAAAAAAAAAAAAAAAATCAGATTATCGGGCTCAAATTTAAGAAACTAAAAACTCCTTGTACACAAGAATCATAATAATCCCATATGCTCTAGATCTAGATCCACTCGTATTGATACCTATAGTGGATAAATTTGTCTCTTTCTATTTAGGACCATTAGCTTCTAAAAATAATAAACCTATGACATTTATGCTAGACATTTAGCACATTGTAAAGGACCCACCCACCTAGCAAATAAGAAATAAGGCATCCTCTTGGCATAATTGTTGAATTGCTCAGTTCTTATTTGCTATAGAAAGAGTAAAAAAAGACGTGAAACTTAAAAGAACCAATTAAAAACAAGTCAAAGTTAGATGTGTAATTTGTAATTTAGTTTTCGTTTAATAAGTATTAATGAATAAAAATTCAATTAGAGACCTTTTAGAGCAAGGTTTTGAAACCTGGACTGGACCATACGGTCCGACTGGAAAAATATCGTACCTCTCAGTTGTGAGGTTTTTTTAGCTTCAACAACCACTCTATGGGAAAAAAGCAGGGACCCGTGTGAACTGTCGTCGGACCGTATGATTTTGAGAACCGTGACCGGTTTTTGAAGTTCGGACGATTTCTTTTTGTTTTAACTTTTCCGGTGAATTTTGGCCAATACACCGGTATGAAGTTATAATCAGATTTAGAAGAAATGAAAGAACACAAAGAAGAACAAAGATCGGAAGGACATCTGATAATTTTAGATCTTGAACAAAGGGATTTGTAAGGAAAAAAAAAAAAAGAACTAGAGAAGAAGAAGACAAGTTCCTCAAAAAAAAGAAAAAGAAAAAAAAGAGAAGAACACAATGAAGCAAGGTCTGCGCCCAGTTGAAGCAGCAGCCAATAGGTTGCCAACACAGTTACCGATCACACCTTCGTCTTCTGCTGCTGCTTCTTCTTCTTTTTTTTTTTTTTTTCTTCTTCTCTTTCTTTTTTCCGTTGATGGAGATCACTCTGTAATTTCCTCTTTTTCGCTGACTACTACTACTATGTGTTCTCTTTCTTTTTTTGTTACTCTTTTTGAATTCCGAAGTCCCTCATGTGGCTAATGTTGGAATGATGAAAGGTTTTAATTTTTTAATAAAAGAAAAAAAAATTTAGCCATTAGATTCAATTTTTTTTTTCAGCTACCCAGCATGATGTGACATGCATTGGTAGGTGCATTAAATATTTTAAGTATTTTTTAGAGGAATAATATTCCAGGCACAAATTATTTTACAATATTTTTACAAAATGTTGACGTAGCTAACTTCTTATTAATTTTTATCTAAGCTCACCATCAATATCACATTTTTATTTATCAATAATCACTCACCATATTAGTAGTTTGTAAAATTTTTTGTTAAATAATTTGTATCACTAACATTATTCTTTTAAGAGTAATGTAGTATCACAATATTTTACACAATTTTTTGCTATGACACATGGCAAAGTGTGAGTAATGAAAAAAAAAATTATGGGTTTACATCTCTATCACTCACATCTCGTCACGTGAAAAATTGTTGCAAAATTTGTATAAAATGTTACGGTACTATTATTGCTCTAATTTTAATTAATATTTACAGTTAAGTATATAATAATTATTAAATAATTATTTCAATTTAAAATTATTAAATATTTTATTTTATTTTATTTGAGTGTCTTTCTAATTCTTATATAATAATAATAATAATAATAATAATAATAATAATAATTACGATTATTATTATTATTATTACAAGTTTAACTAATCAATATATAAATAAATAAATAGATATTATATTTAAATTTGCTTAGGATTTGATATTTATTATTTGTCTTGTAAAAGTTATGATATGAAAATATATATTTGAAATATAAATATTTATATTTAATTGGATTATTTTAGTTAAATTTTCTATTTATACTAATTTAATATATTTATTTATATTAAAATAATTACTAAATTAATTATAACGTAATCACGGTTCGACCCCAGTTCAACCTCAAAAACTTTGAACCTCTCTCTTTTACAGTTCAATGAACGGTCCAGGTCTGAAAACCTTATTTTAGAGTAGAATATACATATTAATTGAAATTGGTTCAAGGAAACATAATCAAACCTAAATTAAAATTTATTTAATGTTAGGTTGCTTTATTTGAAAAGATAGTATATTCTAATTGGATATAACTAGAAATGGAGACATCAAGGATTTTAATCTTCCCTCTTCTATATAACTATTGAATTAAAAAAAAAAAAAAAAAAAAAAAACTTCAAAAGATGTGGTACTATTATAGAAGACTTTAATCCTGATAATGTTGCAATAAGTCTTTGATTAGTGTTCGTGAAATAAATTTAGACTTGGAAAGTAATGGCCACTTGGTCCCACTATCAACTAGCGTGACTTTTGAGCCCTATAATTCTTTGATGATATACAACTACTCTTTTCAAGTCATTGATTCTCTAAATTCATTCAAACTTGAAAACCTGTGTTATGGGAGAATATACTTCAAAACCTGTGCCAAGATTTTTATAGCTCAATTAGTTGACACCTCCTAGTATCTCCATGATTCAAAGCCTTCTCATTTGTTATAACTATGGAATTATCCAATAGACTTCAAAAGATGTGATTATGTTAAAAGACTTTAATTTTAATTATATTGAATGAGTCTTTGGTTAGTGTTCAAAAATTCAATTTAGACTTGGAAAATAATGGTATCATGGTCTAGCTATTAACTATAATGACTTTTGGACTATATAATTATTTGCTAAAGATTCATGCTAGATTTTTTCCTTTTTTTGAGAGTTTTAACCTATAGCGTCTACTCCTGGTGATAGCTCTTTATCATTAGACCAAGACACTAATCGGTTTTTGATGTAGATAGAGATTGAACCCTAGATTTCTTATTCAACTATCGAGACTTTATCAGCTGAACTAACTGGAACCCACGTTTCATGCTAGATTGTACTAGGAGAAAACGTGTTAATTATCCTGGTAAGTTTCAAATTAGTGTTTTAATAAGATATCTATGGTGAGCCAAACACAATAATTTCTTTGAAGGGAGGAAACTAACACTAATCTCATTCTTCTTCCAACTGTTTTTCGTAATGAATTAATTTCTAACTGGTTCAACCCAGTGGGAGACCATAACCACGATTATCAGCCACAACACAATTATAATCCCCAGTTTTAGCGTATTTTAAGGGTTCTTTAGCTTCTCAGCTTTCATTATCTTAGAAAAGACTTTAATCGAGTAAAATGTTTCAAAAAGTCTTTGGTCCATGACATGGAAAATTAAGGTCTCGTGTCTCCTCAAAAAGAAAAAAAATTAAAGTCTTGTGGGTCACTCAATTAACTAGCATGAATTGTGGTTTGTGGAACTCGTCATTTGTCAAAGGCATGGAAAATTTAATCTCTTGTGGGTTACAGTATTTTTATTATTTATTTATATTTTGACTGAATGGGCTACTCTATTTTATTTATTTATAAGAACTAGGTTTTTTTTTTTTTTTTTTTGGATAGGTATAAGAACTAGTTTTGAAAGTGAAAAAAATCAGATTATCGGGCTCAGATTTAAGAAACTAAAAACTCCTTTTACACAAGAATCATAATAATCCCATATGCTTTAGATCTAGATTCACTCATATTGATACCTATAGTGGATATATTTGTCTCTTTCTATTTAGGACCATTAGCTTATAAAAATAATAAACCCATGACATTTATGCTAGACATTTAGCATATTGTAAAGGACCCACCCACCCAGGAAATAAGAAATAAAGCATCCTCTTGGCATAATTGTTGAATTGCTTAGTTCTCATTTGCTATAGAAAGAGTAAAAAAGACCGGGAAAAAGAGCGAAACTTAAAAGAACCAAATTAAAAATAAGTCAAAGTTAGATGCGTAATTTTTAATTTAGTTTTCGTTTAATAAGTATTAATGAATAAAAAGTCAATTAGAGACCTTTTAGAGCAAGGTTTTGAAACCCGGACCAGACCATACTGTCAAACTAGAAAAACATCGAACCTCTTAGATTTGCAGTTTTTTTTAGCTTCAATAACCGCTCTATGGAAAAAAAGCAGAGACCCATGTGAACCATGGTCGAACTATGACTGGTTTTTGAAGTTTGGACGGTTTCTTTTTGTTTAAGCTTTTCCTGTGAATTTTGGCCAACACATCGGTATGAAGTTATGATCAGATCTAGAAGAAATGAAAGAACATGAAAAAGAACAAAGATTGGAAGGCAATCTGATAATTTCAGATCTTGAACAAAGTGATTTGTAAAGAAAAAAAAAAAAGAACCAGAGAAGAAGAAGGCAAGTTCCTAAAAAAAAAAAAAAAAAAAAAGAACACAACGAAGCAAGGCTTGCGCCCAGCAGCCAGCAGGTTGCCAACATAGTCACCAACCACGGCTTTGTCTTCTATTACTACTGCTTCTTTTTATTTTTTATTTTTTTTATTCTTCTCTTTCTTTTTTCCGTTGATGGAGATCACTCTGTAATTTCCTCTTTTCGTTGAATACTACTGCTATGTGTTCTCTTACTTTCTTTTGTTACTTTGTTATTCCTTTTGAATTCTCAAGTCCCTCACGTGGCTAACGTTGGAATGATGAAAGGTTTTAATTTTTTTAATAAAAGCAAAAAAAAAATTTCAACCATTAGTTTCAGATTTTTTATTTTTTATTTTTATTTTTCAGCTGCCTAGCATGATGTGACATGCATTGGTAGGTGCATTAAATATTTTAAGTATTTTTAAGAGGATTAATGCTCTGGGCACAAATTATTTTATAATATTTTTACAAAATGTTGATGTGGCTAACCTCTTATTGATTTTCATTTAGGCCCACCATTAATATCACATTTTTATTTATAAATAATCACTCATCACATCAGTAGTTTGTAAAGTTTTTTGTAAAATAATTTGTATTTCTAGCATTATTCTTTTAAGAGTAATGTAGTATCACAATATTTTACATAATTTTTTGCTATAATTTCACACATGACAAAATGTGAGTAATGAAAAAAAAATTTATGGGTCTACATCTCTACCACTCACATCTCGTCACATGGGAAATTATGGCAAAATTTGTATAAAATGTTATGGTACTATTATTGCTCTAATTTTAATTAATATTTGCAGTTAAGTATATAATAATTATTAAATAATTATTTCAATTTAAAATTATTAAATAATTTATTTTATTTTATTTGATTTTCTTTCTAATTCTTATATAATAATAATAATAATAATAATAATAATAATAATAATAATAATTATTATTATTATTATTATTATTATTACAAGTTTAACGAATCAATATATAAATAAATAAATAGATATTATATTTAAATTTGCTTAGGATTTGATATTTCTTATTTGTCTTGTAAAAGTTATGATATGAAAATATATATTTGAAATATAAATATTTATATTTAATTGGATTATTTTAGTTAAAATTTATATTTATACTAATTTAATATATTTATTTATATTAAAATAATTATTAAATTAATTATGATGTAATCACGGTTTGACTCCAGTTCGACCTCAAAAATCTTGAACCTCTCCCTTTTACAGTTCAATGAATGGTCCGAGTCTGAAACCTTATTTTAGAGTAGAATATACATATTAATTGAAATTGGTTCAAGGAAATATAATCAAACCTAAATTAAAATTTATTTAATGTTAGGTTGCTTTATTTGAAAAGATAGTATATTCTAATTGGATATAACTTGAAATGGAGACATCAAGGATTTCAATCTTCCCTCTTCTGTATAACTATTGAATTTATAAAAAAAAAAAAAAAAATTCAAAACATGTGGTACTATTAGAGAAGACTTTAATCTTTTTTTTTTTTTTTATGGGAAATCTGAAACTTTTATTGCTCAAATAGAAATAGATGTTACATCATGGAAAAGAGCTTGCGCAATACAGCAAGGGTCCTCTTCAATCCACGCAATATAATCAGCAATGCCAGATGCATGCTTAGCTAAGATGTGGGCTGGTACATCTTGATAATGTTGCAATAAGTCTTTGATTAGTGTTCGTGAAATAAATTTAGATTTGGAAAGTAATGGCCACTTAGTCCCACTATTGACTAGCATGGCTTTTGAGCCATATAATTCTTTGATGATATACAACTACTCTTTTCAAGTCATTGATTCTCTAAATTCATTCAAACTTGAAAACTTGTGTTATGGGAGAATATACTTCAAAACTTATGCCAAGATTTTTATAGATCAATTAGTTGACACCTTTTAGTATCTCCATGATTTAAAGCCTTCTCATTTGTTATAACTATGGAATTATCCAATAGACTTCAAAAGATGTGCTTCTGTTAGAAGACTTTAATTTTAATTATATTGAATGAGTCTTTGGTTAGTGTTCAAAAATTCAATTTAGACTTGGAAAATAATGGCATCATGGTCTAGCTATTAACTATCATGACTTTTGGACTCTATAATTATTTGCTAAAGATTCATGCTAGATTTTTTTTTCTTTTTTTGAGAGTTTTAACCTATGGCGTCTGCTTCTGGTGATAGCTTTTTATCATCAAACCAAGACATTAATCAGTTTTTGATGTAGGCAGGGATTGAACTCTAGATCTCTTATTCAACTATCAAAGACTTTACCAGTTGAACTAACTAGAATTCATGTTTCATGCTAGATTGATCTAGGAGAAAATGTGTTAATTATCTTGGTAAGTTTCAAATTAGTGCTTTAATAAGATATCTATGGTGAGCCAAACACAATACTTTCTTTGAAGGGAGGAAACTAACACTAGTCTCATTCTTTTTCCACCAGTTTTTCGTAATGAATTAATTTCTAACTGGTTCAACCCAGTGGGAGACCATAACCACGATTATCAGCCACAACACAATTCTAATTCCTAGCGTTAGCGTATTTTATGGGTTCTTTAGCTTCTCAGCTTTCATTATCTTAGAAAAGACTTTAACCAAGTAAAATGTTTCAAAAAGTCTTTGGCCCATGACATGGAAAATTAAGGTTTCGTGTCTCCTCAAAAAGAAAAAATTAAACTCTTGTGGGTCACTCTATTAACTAATGTGAATTGTGGTATGTGGATCTCTCTCTCATATTTGAATTTTGGTTTTTGAAAAATTTGTGAATTTGACTAGTATTTCTTGAAATCTTGCATCAAGATATGGCTCATTTAGAAATTATGAGTTCCAATAATTAAAAATATGTTTTGTGTATTGGTTTACTTAGTAAGTTTGATGGTAAAGTGCAATTGGTGGATCTGGTTCATGGATGAAGTGCATACTAGGAATAGTATGAATAATGTTGATCTCGATGTACTGTGGACACAATTAAAGTAAATAGTTGTATGACAATAGAGCAAAGAAAGAAGCATGCTTGCTAAGTTTTCTTTGTAAACTCATCTTCCAGGGGCTCAACTTCCCATTTCATTACTCATGGCAACATTTGATATTTTTAGCAGATCGATCCCATTTCATTACTCATGGCAACATTTGATATTTCTACTACAGCAACATTACTGATGGGAGATTACCAGTACATAATGGAGCTAAAAAGTTTTTATGGCAAAACCAAAATGAAGCAATTACATCACCAAATACATCAATGATTATAATTTCATACTCTAGCAAAACAAAAATTAAAGACAAATATCAAACCCAAACAACAAACAACCAACTAGAGAGTGAGACCCTTACTTGACATGAGGATGTGCAATGTGAGTGCTAGGATTGTATGAGAGTGAGAGGGGGAGTGAGAGAGGGAAGAATTGATTAAGTGTTGGGATTGTATGAGAGAGAGGGAGTGAGAGAGGGGAAGACAAACTGCTGAATGTGTGTGACCTGAGAGACCCAGACAATAAAAACCAGATCTATAGGGACCCAGACATGATTAGCCACGTGTCCTACATCTTGACCACAATTTAAAAATCGAGTTTCTGAGACTCGGTTTCACTTTTAGCAAACCGAGTCTCTAAGGCTTGATTTCCATGTGGCATCTACGTGGAATATTAGACCACAGAAATCGAGCTTGTGAGGCTCGGTATGAAAAATTAGACTCAATTTTCCACGTGGAAAAGATTCCACGTCAGGGTGCCTCAAAACATGAAAATCGAGCCTTTGAGGCTCGGTTTATAAGCCCAAAATCGAGCATTTTAGGCTCGTGATGCTTCTATGTTATATAGTTTGAAAAAGTGGCCTACTAATTATATTGTTTGGAAACCGAAATTAGTTTCCTATTTTCGCCTGAGAATTCAGGAACAAGAAGTGGAGAAAGTGGGCCAAATATGACCTCAACAAACACCTCATATTTCCTTTTTTAAGAAAACAAAACAAGATTGAATGTACTTCTGCCCTAAAAGGAGATAAAAATTGAGATGGCATAGATTGAATATTTATATGTTTGCCCATTGAATAGAAGCCTCTCTATCCCGACAAAATTGTTGCCAAAGACTTTAATGTGTGGCACACGCATTAGTTGAAGACTTTAATCCTGTAAATGTTTCGCCGAATATGGTGAAAGACTTTGAAATTTATGGTCTGGTGGGTCTCTCTATTATGTAGCGTCAATTGTGGTCTATGGACTTGTCGCCAAGTACTTTGAAAAGGAAATACAATTTTTTTAGAATAATTTTTTACTTTACTTTACTTTTTTTTTTTTAAACAAATTGTTATTGTGGTGGGTAGTTGTTACTTATTAGTAAGTGAAAAAATTATATTAGTGGTGAGTTCAGATTAGAACTAATAAAAATGTATCATAGTAACAGTTTGTAAAAATGTTGTTAAATAGTTTGTTGTTGTAAAATTATTTCACTCCTCCATTTTTTTATTATTTAAAAATAACTTGCATTATGCTTGTGCGATGCACGGCTTAATCAAGAATAATGTGTAAACTAAAAATAATATTTTATTTACTTTATTAAAAGTAAATATGCTTGTGCGATGCACGGCTTAATCAAGAATAATGTGTAAACTAAAGATAATATTTTATTTACTTTATTAAAAGTAAATAAAAAAATATATAATAAAACTAAAGTAAAGTTTTTCTATTAAGAAAATCATGGCAAATTACAACTTACAACTTACCCACATGTAGTTTGGCCAAAATTAAGGTTGCATACCTGTGGTTTGAAATTTGACACTTTACCCATCCGAGGTTAGCTCAATTAGAGTTCCGTAACCTACCTCTATAAAAAAATATGGCTAAATATGTAATTTTGCTATACTTTTATATCTCTTTTTCAAAAACACAAAAACCATAAAAATACAAGATCAAATAAGATAAAAAAGAATCCAACGGACACTTGCATCATGGGATTTCAAACCACAAGTTGACAACTAAAATTTTGGTCAAACCTCAAGTGGGTAAAAATTATATTAGTAGTGGGTTCATATTATAACTAGTAAAAATTTATCATAGCAACAGTATGTAAAAATATTGTTAAATAGTTTGTTGTTGTAGCATTACTCTACTCCAATTTTTTTACAAACAAATGTGGAGCATACCAAATCAATGGTTTGAAAAATAGTTTGTGGCTTAAGCATTACTCCACTCTTTTTGTTGTATTTCTAATTTCATGCAAGGAGGAAAAATGATCTTGTAAAACAATTTTTTTTAGTTTTTACAAACATGTGTTGATCCTACATGTTTGTCCCACACATAGGCATGTCTCATGAGCAGGGGCTACCCGCCAACTCGACTCGATCCAACCCGCTAGGTTGGGTCAATTTTTTAAGGTTGGTGGGTTGAGTTAAGTTATGATTTTTTTATTTTTATTTTTTATTTATTTTTAACAATGGAACAGCTTGAGTTTGGGTTATAAGATTCACAAATCCACCTAACCCGACCCAATCCACCTCTATTTAATATATAAAAAATATATAATTTCCCAATTTTGTTATTTACTCTTTTACCCCTCTTTCTAAAAAAAAACCTAAAACCTAAATTCTTCTCATATAGTTTGTATTGGTTTTGTGTTATACTCATGATTATTTAGTTATAAATTTGCTCTTATTTGTGGCAATGTTGTTCTAATAATAATAATAATAATAATAATAATCCGACCCAACTCGATCCACTTGGATTGGGTTGAACCCCTGCTGATAAGATACCTTCTTGAGAAAGAGCAGGTGATTAATGATAACTACTCACATTTTCATTCAACAAAAAATTGTTAAAAGTAAAGATGAAAATATAATAATAATAATAATAATAATAATAGTAATAATAATAATAATAGATTAGCATTTTATTGTTTAAGGGTCTGTTTGATTGTAGAAAAAATGGGAAAAAGAAAAATAAGGGAAAAAAATGTGTTTGGTTAAATAGATGAGAGGTGAAAATGATAGGCCCAAGAATTTTGTCCTTAAACCCATCATTTGAGGTGAAATGGTTTTCTCCCCAATTTGTGGAAAAATTGGGAGAGACGGACTGGGTGTGAAAATGGATGCTGGTTGAATTAAAAAAATAAGTGGAAATTTTCTGTCAAGCATTTGTATGGGACTAGAAAATGCATCCTACTAAGGCACCTAGCCCCAATGGTATGTCCACAGTCTTCTTTCAAAAATACTAGTCTATTGTTGGCAATGATGTAACTAGAATGGTTCTCAATGTACTCAATAATAATATGTCTCTAGCTAAAATTAACAGAACCAATATCACTCTTATCCCCAAACCCAAGTTACCCACCAAAATGACTGAGTTCAGACCCATTAGTCTTAGCAATGAGGTGTACAAAATCATTGCCAAAGTTCTTGCAAATAGGCTCAAGGCCATCCTCCCCCATGTCATATCAGATAATCAAAGTGCTTTTATTTCTGAGCGCTTAATCACGGACAATGTCCTCACTGCCTTTGAAATTATGCACTACCTTAATAATAAGAGAGTTGGGAAGGATTGCTCAATGGTGGTGAAACTCGATATGAGTAAAGCCTTTGATAGAGTTGAGTGGTGTTTCATTGAAGCTACTATGGAAAAACTTGGCTTTCATGAGAAATGAATAAGTCTTATCATGCACAATATTACTACTGTTTCGTACTCCATCATTATTAATGGATTTGCTTATGGCTGCATTACTCCATCAAGGGGACCCCCTCTCCCCTTATCTCTTTCTCATTTGTGCAGCATCCTTTTCCTCCCTCATTCACAATGCAGCAAGATCTAGGGAGCTGAATGGAATTTCCATTTGTAGGGGCTGCCCATATGTTACTCATCTTTTCTTCGCCGACGACAGTTTGCTCTTTTGTAAAGCAAGCAGCAAGGAGTGCCACACACTAACTGAGATCCTTAGAAAGTATGACGCTGCCTCTGGTCAGAAGATTAACACGGACAAGTCTTCCATTTTCTTTAGTCACAACACCCCTCAGGATACCAAAGATGAGGTGCTTGAAATCCTAGGACCTATGCAAGGTTCTTGCCACTCTAAATACCTCGGGTTGCCATCAATTATTGGAAAATCCAAAATTACGATCTTTGCTAAAATAAAAGAAAGGGTGGGTAAAAAATTTTCTGGTCGGAAAGAAAGGACGCTCTCTATGGGGGGCTTGGAAGTTCTCATTAAAGCTATTGCACAAGCTGTCCCTACCTATTCAATGAGCTACTTCCTCCTCCCAAAGGAACTTTGTGAAGACCTAAAGGCCATGATGAGAAACTTCTGGTGGGGTCAAAAGCAGCAGGAAACAAAAATAGCGTGGGTTGCATGGAAAAAGATGTGCAAATCCAAATTTTAAGGGGGTATGGGTTTCAGGAATCTCCAAGCTTTTAATCTTGCCATGCTAGCCAAGCAAGCCTGGAGGATCCTAAACAATCCAAATTCTATTATTTCAGGAATATACAGAGCCAAATATTTTCCTTCTTCGGATTTTCTCAGCTCTAAGCTTGGCTGCAACCCTTCATTTGCATGGCGGAGTATCCGTAGCAGCATTGAGGTCATTAAATCAAGCATTAGATGGCGTGTTGGAAATGGAAAAATGATCCATATTTGGAAAGACAGGTGGATGCCAACTCCATCTACGTACAAAGTCATCTCCCCTTTGCCGCATCACTTTGATGATTTTCCCATGGTATTTGCCCTCATTGATCCAGACACGAGGCGTTGGAAAGCTGACTTGGTAAGAAGAACGTTTCTTCCTTTTGAGGCTAATACTATACTTAACTTGCCAATCAGCTACTCCCTCCCTAAAGATAAAATAATCTAGATTAGCAACAAAAGAGGTGAGTTCATAGTTAAAAGTGCTTATTACATTGCACTTACAATTTCTGAACCATCTCAAGGGGGAGAAAGTTCCTATGGTAACCCATGCTCCCCCCTCTAGAGGAAGATGTGGCAACTTAATATTCCAGCCAAGGTCCGGATTTTCGCCTGGAGATGCTGTATGAATGCTTTTCCAACGATGCATAATCTCCGAATCAGGGGTGTGAACACTGATGGCTATTGCCCTATTTGTGATCAATGCCTTGAAAACACCTGTCACGCCCTCTTTCACTGCGATATCCCCAAATCTATTTGGGGCTATTGGCCAAACTGCCCCATTAATCCTTTAAACAACTGTTGAGACTTCTCGGACCTTGCCCTTCAGCTTTTGTCCAATGGCTCCACACGTGATCTTGAGCTCTTCCTGATCACTGCCTGGCTTATTTGGCACAATCACAACCAAATAGTACACAATTCATCATCCTCGCTCCCTAATCAAATTTGGGACTCTACCATTAGATTAGCTTCAGATTACAAAGGTGCAATCTCGACAACAATTCCTCCAAAATCCAAAGCTTCCTCTTGGACTCCTCCCCCACCTGGCTACCACAAAATAAATGTGGATGGTGCCTCCTCAGTGGACGGTAGACCTTCAAGCATAGGAGTTATTGTCCATGACTCCAATGGTCTGGTGGATGCTGCCATGTGCAAATCGTTGTATGCGTGTCATCCCATCGAAGCTGTTGAAGCCATTGCAATCAAAAATGGCATCCTTCTTGCCCAGGAATTACAAGTCTCCAAGATCGTCATTGAATCTGATGCTTTATCCTTAGTTCAATCCATCAACTCTAAGAAACTTGGTGGTGAGTTTGGTCATATCCGCCATGGAATTCTCATCTCCTTAGACCATTTTTGTGGCTGGAAATTGCAGCACCCGAAAAGGGACTACAATAGGGTCGCCCATGACCTTGCTGCCTATGCAAGATCCTCAGGCACCTCACATGTTTGGATGGGAATGCCCCCTCCCCTGCTCCAGTATCTTCGCTATCAAGACCCTCCTTAATTCTGTTTTGCTAGTTTCTTGTACTTTCCATTGTTGTAATCCAATTTCTCTTATGAAATGAAATTAACTTTCACTCTTCAAAAAAAAGAAAAAAAAATACAACTTTACTTTCTAAAGACAAGAAAACGTGTGGTACAGTTTAAAAGACTTTAATACTGATGTTTCACCAAGTCATTGGTTATTGTTTGGTACTCCCAAAGACTTAGAAAGTTGTAGTCGGGAGATTTTGAACTATCTAAGATTCGGGATTTTGTATTTTGGACTATATGAAAATTGGTTGATTGATTGTCTGAATCGTGTGGCAATCAATGAATGTAAAGCAATCATGTCATTAGGGTCACTCTATTAACAAAGCCAGATTTTTTTTTTTTGGGTTGGGGGGGGGGGGATTGAATGTGCAGTAATCATGTTATCCGGGTTAATTTTATGGAATCCATTTATTTTTCCTCATTTACATTGATATTGATTTATAATCCCATATCTACACATTAGTATACCATGCAATGATTAAAAAAAAAAATCAATAAAATTAAATAATTTATTGTTATAAAATACATGTTTATTTAAATTTAAACTACAAATATATATATATATATATATTGGTTAAACACGCTTAGAATATACCACTACGTGACAACCAATCTATTACAAAATAGCTCAGCTTTGTCAAAAGTTACCAAATTATCCACCACAGGCGGTAGTTCATACAAAATAAGGAAGTTAGTTAGCTGAACCGCTCCCATCTTAGCAAGCCTATCTACACATCTATTAGCTTTTCTAAAAATATAAGTCATTGTACAGTTAGGGAAGGCTTTAATCAGGATCCTGCAATCATTCAAAAGGGGTTCTAGCAATCATTCAAAAGGGGTTCTAACATGAGATTAATAGAGGAAGGGTTAGTAAGTAAATGTACTGAACATTAGCATCTAGTTCTATATTAATATTTTGTAAGTTTAATTCCCGAGCCAGAGAAAGGCCATCTTTAGGGGCCCAGAGTTTTGCCATAATGCTAGTCATACTCCCAAGCTTTCTTGCAAAACTAGCTACCTAGTCACCATTACTACAACGCAACACCCCACCTCCACTAGCCTTTATAGGATTTCCAAAGACAGCACCATCAATATTGAGCTTCACCCAACCTGGCATGTGTTTTTTCCAGTTAACTTGGACTTTGATTCTAGTCGACTTGTTAGAGTTGTTAGGGATAGTAGCAAAAAAGTTTGCTCCCTTCTTTACACATTGAGAATGAATGTTAGGATCCGTTCTCCTTGTTTGGAAAATGAATCTATTTCGATGGAGCCAAATCAGCCAAACAGCATGGGGGAACACTAATTTCTAAGCGATACGGGGGGTGCAAGAGAAAATCATGGGATTCACAATTATTTTTCAACCATTCCACTAGATAGGTACCAAAGAAATCCTGTCTAGCATCATTGATACCCAACTTCCTCCAAACATCTCTTGCCATATTGCAATCACGCATTACATGAATGATAGATTCAACACTTACACTACAAAGATCATAGGTAGTATCAAGATTGAAACCCCTTGAACCCAGTACTTCCTTAGTAGGGATGCTGGAGTTAGGTTATAAAACATTCTTTTTAGTTTCTACAAACATGTGTTGATCCCACACATGTTAGTCCCACACATACGCATGTCTCATGAATAGGGGCAACCCACCAACCCGATTCGATCCAATCTAACCCGATAGGTTGGGTTGGTTTTTAAAGGTTGGTGGGTTGAGTTAGGTTATGAAATTTTTTTACAGTGGGTCAGGTTGAGTCCCAGTCATAAGATTTACAAATCCGCTTAATCCAACCCAATCCACCTTGATTTAATATATAATTATATTTTAAAATATATATTATCCAATTTTGTTGTTTACTTTTTTGCCCATCTTTCTAAATAAAACCCAAAACCTAAATACTTCTAATATAGTTTATGTTTGTTTTGTGTTATACTCATGATTATTTGGTTATAAATTTGCTCTTTTTTGTGGTGGTACTATTCCAATTGTTAGGTTCTAAAGACTTAGAAGTTAATGTATTTAGAACTCTAATATGTATTGTTGGCAAACCATGATCAAAACAAGTTGTTTAGTCTTTTTTAGACTTGCTCAAAGTTGTATTATTTATGTAAAGTTGGAACAAGATGATGCAGGAATTAATAGTGCTTCTCGGCCTGGTTCGATTGATCGAAGCTTAGGCTCGATCAATCGAAAATTGGGTCAGATGCATTTTTTCTGCGGAATTTCAACTCAGCCCTAACTTCTAAAACGTTTAGGGTTTTATGTTTTTGCCCTAGGTATATAAGGCAAACCCTAGCCACATTTTAGAGGTTGCTCATATTGCTATCTTGTGTAAATCTCTTGTGAGATTTAGAGGAGCTTTCCTTTACACAAAACTTAGAGTTTTCAAGGAGGAAATGTTATCTACACCTTGATGATCAACTCAATTGCTGCCATTGAAGTTTAAAGAGAAAAAGCATGGGTACTTGTACTTGCTGGAGAATCTAAGAAAGAAGGAGTCCATGGTCTCGGAGCTTGCACGTGGTCGTGTCAGTAAGTTCTACTGGTGGGTAGCAATAAGAAGTCAAGCGTAGGGGCTTGTAAGCCTTATTGTATGAACTTCGATTCTTTCAAGATAATGGATTCAAGTTTACCTTGAGGATAGCTAGGTTAAATTCTCCCCAGGTTTTTACCGTGTGGTTTTCTAGGTCATCATATTTTTGTATTATTTATATTTTCGCTGCTATATACTTGATATGATTGTTTGATTGTGATAACCTAGATTTGCATAATTTGACTAAGTTAATCACTTTGCTATACTTAACTAGGTTAATCTGGTTGTATTAAGGGGTCTAAAAACCGTTCACCAATGCTCAATTTTATAATAATAATAATAATAATAATAATAATAATAATAATAATAATTATTATTATTATTATTATTATTATTATTATTATAAAATAAGATACCTTCCTGAGAAATTTAATAATAATAATAATAATAATAATAATAATAATAATTATTATTATTATTATTATTATTATTATTATTATAAAATAAGATACCTTCCTGAGAAATAGCAGGTGGTTAATGATAAATACTCACAATTTGATTCAATAAAAAATAGTTAAAACTTTAAAAGTAAAGATGGAAATAAAATAAAAATATATTAACATTTTATTGTTTATGGGCCTGTTTGGTTGTGGAGAAAATGGGGGGAAAAAAAAAAAGGAAAAGAAGTGTGTTAGGTTAGAGAGATGAGCGGTGAAACTGGTGGGACCAAGAACTTTCTCCTTGGGCTCATCATTTGGGGTGAAATGATTTTCTCTCTATTTTGTGGAGAAATTGAGAGAGAGAGAGAGATTGGGTTTGAAAATGCAAGTTAATTGTTTTCATCAAATAACAATAATAAACCATTTCATGAAATTTTTGAACTCTTATGGGAAATAGAAAATATTGTCAAAAAATTAATTGTTTTCTTTATTTTCCCATAAAAACTTTCCCAAAATAGTGCACTAAAATATCCCTTAGAGCATCCATTAACCTTTTCCTAATAAAATTCTAATTACTTATTGAAAAAATAAAAACTTTAAAGCGTGTATATAAAGTGAAAAGTGTGGAAGTTAAGTCTTTTACATTAAATTTTAAAGTGGGTTCTAGTTAGCTGAACTGGTAAAGTCTCTGATGGTTGTATAAGTGATCTGGGGTTCAATCCTCGCCTATACTAAAAAATTATTGGTGTCTTGGTTTGGTGATAAAGAGCTATTATCAGGAGCGGACACCGTAGGTTGAAACTTTCTCAAAAAAAAAAAAATTTTAAATTTTAAAGCGTGTATATAAATTTTCATTGATTCTCTATTCTTTATCTAAATGTCTCTTCCTTCTTAGTTTCCTTTTCTCTTCACTTCCCAAACTCTCTTATTTCTCTTTTCAGTTTCTTGTTCTTTGCTTTCGACTCAATCATTCATCAACCTTGAAAACACACACTGGTTAATTGACAAGACTATAACTTCCCAAGTCTTGTGGAAGTTCCAAGCAAAGACCAAAAGACTTGGTGAAACACACGGTGGTTGAATGAAAGATATCTGCCATCAATTTGAATGGAAGAAAACAAAATACGACTATTCTTAATTACTAAAAGATTAAATGAACCTTGAAAACATTTCGCAAGTTTTTGGTCATTGCCTGGATTCTTTGGAACTTCCAAAGACTTTGGAAATCTGAAGTCTTGGAATTTTGGACTGTATGTATGATAATTGCTTTACTCTGATTGTAGAGTTGCAATCAGGATGTGTGCGTGTAGCAATCCGGCTATCCTTATCTGGGTCCCCTTTATTAACCATGCTAGATTGAACGTTTGACAATCACGTTTTTGGGTTAGTTTTAACTTTAATATCACTAGTTTCTTTTTCTTCAAATATATATATATATATATATATATATATGGATTACACTACACAATATTTTTTAATTGGATGTAAATTTCTAAAAATTCACCATTAAATTACATTATCTTCATACAGTCTCTATGCTTGTAAAATTTCAAAATAATCAAAGATTAACAGTCATGTCATTAATTAATTTTTTAAATTCAAGTCTTTGTAATTTGAAATAATCATAAAATAATTATATATATATATATATAATAATGCATAAAATTTGAGTTTATGGATTGAATGGTAAATAACATGTAATCTAACGGTGAAAATTTTCAAAATATGAATTCAATAACAATGATCGGTCTAAAAGGCCAACAAAAATTCATTTAATTATGACCATATTATTTAAAGTTAAATTACATGTTATTTGAGTACATCCTCTAAATTATTCATTCATTCAATCTGCTTGGGTTTTCACCAAATCTTTGGTAATTGTTTGAAACATTCAAAGACTTGGAGAGTTGTAGTCTTTATAGAATTTTGGATTAAGGTGGACTCGATAGAAGGCTTGACAATTAGAGAATTACTGGGATTAGTTACATTAGGATGTAATCAAACTATTTCTGTCCATTTGGTCTAATTTAGTATATTTTAGTCCATTTCAGTCTAATCAATCCATTCGGTCCACTTCAATTCATTCAATCTACTTCAATCTTAGGTTTTTTGATAACCAAAAAAAAAAAATAAAAACACGAAGAAAAGAGAGATTCACAACATAAAATGGAAACCCAGAAGATTCAAGAGAGAGAGAGAGAGAGAGAGAGAGAGAGAGAGAGAGAGGAGAGAAGAAAGAGAGAGAGGGGAGAATGAAGTAGTGCAACCAAATTTACATTTTATCTGCTTAGATAGCACCCAAGTGTCCAAACCCTTTGCACCAGACTCATAATGTACCAAGATCTAAGTTAGTAAATGCCATCTTCAATCCGGCTAATATCTGGTTAAGAAGTTCACTTTTTTGTTGTTGTTGTTGTTGTTGTAGTTGTTTGGTCTTCTAGTATATTAATTCATTTTGATTTTGTAGATAAGCAAGCAATAACTTCATTAACCAAACATTCTTTATGTGTTGGCTGATAGTAGGGTTTTTTTTTTTTTTTTGGGGGCTATGAACGAGCAATAACTTCATTTACCAAGAACAAACCACACAAGCCACATCAAACAGGCTACTAAAGTATCTAAGAAAACAGTGCACAACAACATATAGCAGAAAGCAAAACGAAACTAAAAATTATTGATATGCTTGTGACCTGAAGCAAATAAAGTGCATCAACTACATATCAGTAAACTGTAGCAACTAGAGCAAGGTTACAGATAATAGCTCTGAAATTCCTTTTCTGTAACTCCCTTATGTCCCATTCAATCACTCTCATTTACCAAATAAAGCTCCATATTATGAACGAGCAATAACTTCATTTACTAAGAACAAACCACACAAGCCACATCAAACAGGCTACTAAAGTACCTAAGAAAACAGTACACTACAACATATAGCAGAAAGCAAAACGAAACTAAAAATTATTGATATGCTCACGACCTAAAGCAAATAGAGTGCATCAACTACATATCAGTAAACTGTAGCAGCTAGAGCAAGGTTACAGATAATAGCTCTGAAATTCCTTTTTTGTAACTCCCTTATGTCCCATTCAATCACTCTCATTTACCAAATAAAGCTCCATCTTATGAACGAGCAATAACTTCATTTACCAAGAACAAACCACACAAGCCACATCAAACAGGCTACTAAAGTACCTAAGAAAACAGTACACAACAACATATAGCAGAAAGCAAAACGAAACTAAAAATTATTGATATGCTCGCGACCTGAAGCAAATAGAGTGCATCAACTACATATCAGTAAACTGTAGCAGCTAGAGCAAGGTTACAGATAATAGCTCTGAAATTCCTTTTCTGTAACTCCCTTATGTCCCATTCAATCACTCTCATTTACCAAATAAAGCTCCATATTATGAACGAGCAATAACTTCATTTACCAAGAACAAACCACACAAGCCACATCAAACAGGCTACTAAAGTACCTAAGAAAACAGTACACTACAACATATAGCAGAAAGCAAAACGAAACTAAAAATTATTGATATGCTCACGACCTAAAGCAAATAGAGTGCATCAACTACATATCAGTAAACTGTAGCAGCTAGAGCAAGGTTACAGATAATAGCTCTGAAATTCCTTTTTTGTAACTCCCTTATGTCCCATTCAATCACTCTCATTTACCAAATAAAGCTCCATCTTATGAACGAGCAATAACTTCATTTACCAAGAACAAACCACACAAGCCACATCAAACAGGCTACTAAAGTACCTAAGAAAACAGTACACAACAACATATAGCAGAAAGCAAAACGAAACTAAAAATTATTGATATGCTCGCGACCTGAAGCAAATAGAGTGCATCAACTACATATCAGTAAACTGTAGCAGCTAGAGCAAGGTTACAGATAATAGCTCTGAAATTCCTTTTCTGTAACTCCCTTATGTCCCATTCAATCACTCTCATTTACCAAATAAAGCTCCATATTATGAACGAGCAATAACTTCATTTACCAAGAACAAACCACACAAGCCACATCAAACAGGCTACTAAAGTACCTAAGAAAACAGTACACTACAACATATAGCAGAAAGCAAAACGAAACTAAAAATTATTGATATGCTCACGACCTAAAGCAAATAGAGTGCATCAACTACATATCAGTAAACTGTAGCAGCTAGAGCAAGGTTACAGATAATAGCTCTGAAATTCCTTTTTTGTAACTCCCTTATGTCCCATTCAATCACTCTCATTTACCAAATAAAGCTCCATCTTATGAACGAGCAATAACTTCATTTACCAAGAACAAACCACACAAGCCACATCAAACAGGCTACTAAAGTACCTAAGAAAACAGTACACAACAACATATAGCAGAAAGCAAAACGAAACTAAAAATTATTGATATGCTCGCGACCTGAAGCAAATAGAGTGCATCAACTACATATCAGTAAACTGTAGCAGCTAGAGCAAGGTTACAGATAATAGCTCTGAAATTCCTTTTCTGTAACTCCCTTATGTCCCATTCAATCACTCTCATTTACCAAATAAAGCTCCATATTATGAACGAGCAATAACTTCATTTACCAAGAACAAACCACACAAGCCACATCAAACAGGCTACTAAAGTACCTAAGAAAATAGTACACAATAACATATAGCAGAAAGCAAAACGAAACTAAAAATTATTGATATGCTCGCGACCTGAAGCAAATAGAGTGCATCAACTACATATCAGTAAACTGTAGCAGCTAGAGCAAGGTTACAGATAATAGCTCTGAAATTTCTTTTTCTGTAACTCCTTTATGTCCCATTCAAGCACTCTCATTTACCAAATAAAGCTCCATAACCTTTTCCAAGATTCTCAAAGTAAAATAAAATCAAAATTAAATATCATTCTACTGAACATACATAGATTGTCTTAAAGAAGCCAAGGCTTTTCTTGGAAAATTTTTTACTCTTTTTAATAATCTTTATTGTTTCGCATTTCGCCAATAAGGTTTACCTCAAAAATGCACCGTTTCCCTTGTAAGGCTTATATGGTGGTGGAGAACTCCGTGGGTCTAATGACCATTGGTGTGCGTAGCTTATGAATAATTTTTTTTTTCTTCACTTAAAATTAGACCCCCTACCCCCACAAGGCTCTTGCAGGACTTCCTAGATTGAATGTTCTAGAACAAACTCATGGAAACAAAGAGAGAGAGAGAGAGAGAGAGAGAGAGAGGGAGAGAGAGAGAGATTTAAGAGAAAACTGAAAAGATATGATTGCTCAACTAACTGAATTATACATCATACATCTATATATATGATAGGCCAAGAATGTGACCCATTGTAATGAATTAACAAATTAATTAGCCAAGTTAATTAATTAATTCAATTAGCGTGCAATATGCGTGGTAGCACAAACAAATCACCAAATAACTAAATGCAGCAGAAATTAAATTGACATGGTGATTTGTTTACGAATGGGGAAAACCTACATGGAAAAAACTCCACCGGGTGATTTTAAGGTCACCATTCCCGAGAATCCACTATTATCAAAACAAGTTATTACAAGTAAAGGAATCCTAGTACCTTATACCAACCTATAGCTGAACTCTTATCCCAATACATAATTGGACTTGTTTTGTAATGACGATCTCTCCTTTTATTGCACGACTCCCAGTACGTGACTAATCAATTCGATGCGTGGATCCTAGTATGCGGCTTTCTCACCAAATTGAGAAAGATGTTGGCCACAAAGTTCTTCAGTTCATCACACAATGAAGATCACGAAACTCCTTGGTTTCAAAACCCTACGGTGTATAGACACAATAGCTTCTTCAAGAAAAAGATGAATTCGAGCAAATTCTGTCTCCGATCACAATTTGCATGAACACACTTTACTTCACACTTGCGCAACCTTTGACGGCCCTTAAAACAATCCTTATATGTTTAGGGTTGTGAGAAAAGAAAGCCTAAACATGTATTTACGAATTTGATTGAAATAAGTTCTGAAAAACTAAATTTCATAAACCTCGATAGATAGCTTATCTATCGAGAAGCTATCGAGCATGGGCTTCAGTGATCTTTTAAACCTTGATAGATACTAGCTGTCGAGCTTTAAAATCCAACACTTCTTCACTTGTTTCTTGGATAGACTTGCATGGCTTTAACACTTGAATTTGAAACCTTGTTCCTTGAAGTATTAAACACATCCTAGACCTATCCAATTACAAGTAAAGCATGTTCCTAACATTAAATCACATATGTCCTAAAAATCTCTCCCTTTGGCAATCCGTGACAAAACTATAACAAACAAATGAACATATGAGAGAAGTCATAAATCACTTAACTCATACTCATTATGTATATGACTACTCTCATATAAAAACTACTCCCCCTTTTTGTCACGAGTAACAAATGGTAAGTACATCAAGTAGACATCTCATCATCATTAGGCGAGCTAGCATCCTCATCCTCATCCTCATCATTATCATTGGAGTCACTGTCATCATCCTCGTCCTCAGATTCCTCTGGAGAAGGAGAGGGAAACGCCACGAAGCCACCAAGGCGAGCCTGCCATCTAGCAATACGGCCGACACAAGTGTTCACCTGACATAACTCATCACTGAGTGTGTCAAGGCGAGCATCCATGCATTGTAGCTGTGCCATGACCTCCTTGAGGTCACACCACCCGTCGATGAAGAAGGTGGAAATGTGGAAGAAGCAGAAGAAGCTGAAGGAGTTGCCGTCTCTGTCTGGGGCTGCCTTGGTCTAAGCTGTGCCACGCTCCGTCTAACGGTAGCAACGTCTATGGCACCCATAATCGTAAAATGAGGGGACTCGAGAAAGGAGACAGAAAAATGGAGAAGAAACCTCATGATAGCGGAAGGAAAAATGAGCTTATCACGAGTCACTATGTCTCTATAGACATCTATAAGGGATAAAATGAAGTGAGAAGGGAAGTTGATAGAAATGTCCTCTAAGAAAGATAACAAAAAGTGAGCATGAGGCTCTGTGATGGAGTTATAGTGACAATGGATGGAGAACAAATGTCATCATCATGTTTAGGAACCTCGAACCTTTTGCAAAGCCCGAGCAAGGGGTGTTTTGACGATCACCCTAAGAAGGAGGTGTCTCACAGAATCGAGACGAGAGCTTGTCTTTGGACATAGTCCTTAGACGCTCACAACCAAGGCAGTTAGCAAACTCTACCCTCGGTACACATAGCACCTCGGATACAATATTCGGAGTAACTATAATGCGTATACCTCGAACGCGAGTGATAAAATGAAGTGCTGAAGTATCAAATTCGTGCATATTTGAGTAAAACTCCTGTATGAACATGGAGGGAAAAGTGACAGAGATGTCACACAATGGCTCACAACCTCGATTGTAGATGATAATGGGAAGGTCAATGTCGGAAAAGTCCGATTGAACGACGTGGCGTTCCAAATGAATGCCTCGTCGAGAAAAGTTCTCCAAAAAGTCTTTTCGGGCTTTATCATCATGGAACCGTACATGAGAAAGAGTGGGATTAGAATAAGACAAAGATGCCCTAGAACTAAGATGGTTTTGGGATAGAATGGATTTTCGTTTAGGTGCCATAAAGCAACTAACGAAAGAAAGAGAGAGGGAGAGAGAGAGACACGCAGACTAGCACCAAAGAACATCAATATATAATAATATAAAGAATTAAAGGTACATATGCATAAAAATGCATGAACATGTGACATGAAAACTTAAAAGCATCATGGGCTCAGCCTAATCCAAACCTATTAGCGCACAACAATTTAACATAGGAATCACACATCTAAAATGCATGAACATATAGTTAAAATGCAAATGTGATGCAATGTATGAACATTTAGGATCATTTACACAAACCCATCCCAAAAATTTCACCAAAACTTCATCAATTTTGAAAAACCCCAAAAAAATTTCAAAAATCCAAGAACCTAGGTCTAATGCATGAAATGCATGAAGAATGAAGGATTAAGAACCCTTACCTGTGAAGAAGAACAAGATCTAGGCCGAAAGCTATTGGGATTGAAGTTTAGAGTGAGAGAGAGAGAGAGGTTTTGGGAGGTGAAGAGACAAGATCTGTCGAGAGAGATAGAGGAGAAATGAAGAAAAATCGCGCTGAAAGGTATATATAGAAAGTCATAAACCTCGATAGATCGAGAGGTGTTAAGATTTAAAACGCGTGAAATTGCTATCGAAGAGCTGTCGAGGATCTGTCGAGAGGTGTCCACAACAAAATGATCTTGATGGATCGACGAGCTATCGAGCATCCAGAAAGTTTCTTGATGGATCGAAGTAGCTATCGAGAAGCTGTCGAAAATGTGATAAAAAGCAGCTAAAGGGTCTCGATAGATAGCCTAGCTATCCAGAGGTGTCGAACAGCTGTCGAGATTGCTTAAAAATAGTTTTTTAAGAAGAAAAAAACACAGGTATGAATGCAATCAAGCATGCTTCATAACCAAAGATCCAAATAACATTTTAAACTCTCAAAATCATCTCTTAACAAGAAAAATGTCAATCACATAGATCCAAAAGCGCACACACACACACACACTAAACAAGTCTAACCAATTTTATATTTTTTTTAAAAAGTTAAGATAGTTTAATAAGCACACATTAACATATGTATTCCTTGTGATGGCTAGATTACATTGTAGCTGCACATGTATTAAGATTAGTAAAGAATATTGCGTGTTGTGTGTGAAAAACATCGCAAGATTGCATTAGTGTCTACATGTTATGACAATTTGAGATATGAGAAAATCACTTTAACTCATACATAAGCATAACTTTTTGATGGAGACTATCACCTTCGAGGTACATCCTATAACTCCCACATCTCCTAAAAGACATGCTTACAATCATATATAAAGTATTTTGATTCTTTTTGCTTTTTATTTTTCTTTTCATTTTTTCTTTTGTTAAGCATATCATGCATGGGCATATAAGAGAGAGAAAAGAAAATACCCAATTATTTTAAGCTTATGACATTTCACTTTTACTATGTCGAAGCATACATATGTCATTTCATAATTGGATGTCATTTCATAATTGGCGGGCAACAGTGGTGAGATGGTTATTTGTGCCTTTCTCTTAGGATTTTCTAGTCCTTCCCTTCAAAGAGAGTGATACGAGTGTTAAGTACAAGAGATTACTTAATCTTACTTATCACAAACACGAGCCACAAAGCTCACTTGCTTAGTTGTGCATAGAGATGCTCATCTAAGTTACAAAAGATATAAAGTATAGAAAACTTTGTTTCAATGGCCATCCAAGGTACACAAGTACCAATGTACATAAACACACTATTTTTGTATTTTTCTGATTTTTCAATTTTTTTTTTTGGTTTACTTTTATGAAAAACAAAATAAAGAAAAACTGAAAAATAAACAAACAAAAACATGTTAAATAAAGCAATGCATAAAACTAGACTGACTCAAAACAAGAAAGCAAAACACACAAGTAATGCAAAAACAAAAACAAGAAGGGGAGAAAGAAAAAGTGACTAAATCACTTGGAGCCTTTTTCCTTTCACACCTTGGAAGAACCTTTCCATTTTGCAAACCCTAAATCCGGCGGTGAGGGGGAAGAATTGAAACCGTTTAAGTTCGAAAGGAACATGAGGGCTTTAAAAAGGTCTCCAAGATGAGCAAAGGAGGATGGAAACTAATTCTGGTTTTCCGTTGAGATCATGCTATTGCTTTGTTGAGTGGCTAACCACTTATAGCAATTAGGTCAAGTATGTCCAGTTGCTCCACAGTGATGACAGAGATGCTGCTTCTTCTGTTTAGGCTTTTAAGCATTTTCCTTCTTGGCCCTAGGGTTTTTGATCTCTTTCTTATCCTGCTTAGGGGTTGATCCTAAGATAGATTTGCCCTTATCCATGTTCTCACTAGCTAACACATTTTGCACATCATTGTTTTCAGATTCAACATTTTTACTAGGAGGAACGAAAACAGTAGTATTAGCAGAAGCAATACTAGGAAAAGAGAAATCATACCCTAAACCGGTTCAATCAGAAGCAAATTTCTGAAGTATTTCATCAAGCTTTGTACTTGAAGTCTTTTCCAACTGAGCTCTAACTTGAAATAGTTTTGCCTCAAGTTTCTTACTCTTCCCATCAAAGAAATTATTCTCAAATCTCAGTGCTCTAATAGGCTGATTGGCTTCATCAAACTTCGTGGAGATTTCTTCTCGTTCAAGCTCCACATCACTGAGTTTCTTGGTGGCCAACCTATACAACTTCTCATGCTTTTCTAAGACCTTGTATAACTTTGCATAGGCTGTGTGGATGTCATCTTGTTCATCCATCTTCTCAAATTTAGAATCTACCAAGTCCTCTTCCTCATCCACATCTTCAAACAATCCCTTTAGTAGGATTCACAATCGCAGTAAAGGCATTTAAGATTCCATCATCTTCATTGTCGGAATCATTTTCAGGCTCGGTGTCACTCAATGTAGTAGCAAGTGCCTTGCTATTCCCAATGGTCTTGAGATATGTAGGGAACTCTTGTTTCATGTGTCCAAAGCCTTGACATCCAAAGCATTTTGGTCCTGAGGGAACAGTGTACTGACCACCATTCCTAGCATCCTTCTTTCCTTTGTCCTAATTCTTGGACTAAGATGAGCTGGACTGCTTGCAGTCTTTGTCAAATCCTTGAGCATTAACATTCTTCATAAACTTTTTGAATTGCTGAGTGATATAGGATTTCATCTTAAAATCTTCATCGTCTGAAGACTTATCAGTGTTACAGCTTTTGACCTTCAATGCCATGCTCTTATTTTTACCAGATTTCTCTAGGTCTGCAGATTTCTCTAGGTCTTCAATGCCATGCTCATACTCATAGGTCTGCAGATTGCCAACCAACTTTGTCAAAGGAATTTTGTCAATATCCTTCGATTCCTCAATCGCGGTGATCTTGGCATAAAATCTCTCGAGTAGAGATCTAAGCACCTTTCTAATAATCTTGGGTTCAAGAATGGTTTCCTCAAGAGTAAAGGCTGAGTTCACTATATCCTTGAGCTTGGCATAGAACTCATTGAATGACTCATCCTCCTCCATCTTAATCTTTTCAAAACTTGTAATAAGCCTTTGAAGCTTCAAATCCTTGACAGCCTTAGTTCCTTCATAGGTTGTCTGGAGAATGGTCCATGCATCCTTTGTTTCAGTGGAGGATATCTTCTTGAACTCCTCATTCGTGAAGGCATTCAATGCCCTACTATTGAAGTTTGCCGCCTTGATCTTAGCATCATCCTAGTCGGCCAGTGCTTTTGTAGACTTGGTCCAGCTAATCTTCACAACTTGCCACACCTTTTCATCTAATGATAGCAAGAAAGCTCTCATGCGTACTTTCTAGTATACAAAGTTAGTGCCATCAAATAAAGGAGGTATAATAAGAGATTATCCTTTATCCATGACAAACAGGGGTTAATGGATCACACAGAAAAGATTAACCCTAATCAAAGTGTGCCTGCTCTGATACCATTTCATATGCCAAGAATGTATTGACCCCTTGTGATGAATTAACAAATTAATTAGCCAAGTTAATTAATTAATTCAATTAGCATGCAATGTGCATGGTAGCACAAACAAATCACCAAATAACTAAATGTAGTGGAAATTAAATTAACACGGTGATTTGTTTACGAATAGAGAAAACTTACATGGCAAAAATCCCACCGGGTGATTTTAAGGTCACCACTTTCGAGAATCCACTATTATCAAAACAAGCGGTCACAAGTAAAAGAATCCTAGTACCTTATACCAACCTATAATTGAACTCTTACCTCAATACCCAATTGGACTTATTCTGTAGTGACAATCTCTCCTTTTAATGCATAGCTCCCAATGCGTGACTAACAAATTCGATGTGCAAATCCCAGTACGCGGTTTACTCACCAACTTGAGAAAGATGTTAGCTGCAAAGTTCTTCAGTTCATCACATGACAAAGATCACAAAACTTTTTGGTTACAAAAATCCTACGATGTACAAACACAACAGCCTCTTCAAGAAAAAGATGAACTAGGGCAAATTTTGTCTCCGGTCACAATTTGCATGAACACAACTTTGCTTCACACTTGCACAACCTTTGATGGCCATTAAAACAATTCTTATATATGTTTAGGGTTGTGAAAAAAGAAAGCCCAAACATGTATTCACGAATTGGATTGAAATCAGTTTTGGAAAACTGAATTTCATAAACATTGATAGATAGCTTATATGTCGAGAAGCTATTGAGCATTGAGCTTCAGCAGTCTTTTAAACCTCAATATATACTAGTTCTTGAGTTTTAAAATCCAGCATTTCTTCACTTGTTTCTTAGACAGACTTGCATGGCTTTAACACTTGAACTTGAATCCTTGTTCCTTGAAGTACTAAACACATCCTAGATCTAACCAATTACAAGTAAAGTGCGTTTTGTCAAAGAATTAACCAATTCTAATTTGACATATGTTCCTAACATTGAATCACATATGTTCTAACAATATACCCAGGATTTACACATAAATAATCTTTAGAAGATTCTAACAGCTTCAACAGAAATTCTCGTGTAGATGCTTTGAGTCATAACAAACTGATTCGTGCCATAACTGCTATCTACATGTACCATAACTGATTTTCAATCCATTTAACCATTGCCTTGCTACTGGAGATGCAACGCACCGTTTGACAGCATTATGAATTCTCAGTTTGATATATGCACCGTTTGAGTAAGTGATCACACGTGTTATTGACGGCACGTATTATCTCTTACGGTGTCATTTTCTTGATACTTTGTTGTTGGTCTTCTTCTTCAATTCTTGGTGCTCTTACTTTGTTTAGACTTACGTCTTTTTTTTCTTTGTATATAATCCTGGTTATCTTTTAGTTTGTGATGCTAGGCACAAGGTGTGAAGGGCATTTGCCCTTATAACTTATGTTCCATTGGGTTTCTTGCGTAAATTGATTTCTGAAATTCATGTTGAGTACAATAATAAGCTGACATTGGCTACAGCACCAGGCAAGCACCAATGTGTGTAACCGAAATGAGATCATATTCAGTCTATCAGATCTGCAGTCGACATCATCAAAAGGATTCTTCAAAAGTTGAGGGAAAAAAGGGTAGAGGATCAGAAGTTTGATGCATTACAAACTTGAAGTTCATTTTCTAATGAATTTGTCTAGAAGTTTTCTCATAATAATGGTTTATGGAGTGACTTGATTTTGACTGTGTTAAGTTGCAGGCTATCAGGAGATGTTGAAGGAGATGCTTAATTGTCATACTAAATCACTGATGTTCTTGACATCTAGAACCTTCTAAGCATGTCCACATTTCAAATCAGCACAATCTAAAAGAAAAAACTCTGTTACATCTTACCTATAGTAGTTTTGCTGGGATTCATGATGCATTTGGGAATGCCTTTTTGGATTTGCATATATTAACCTGGCTCTTAGTTTCTTTTAGCTGAAGTTTTCTAGTCTATGCAAAGGGAAGATATGCCTTATCCACCTATTTCAAATTTTCATGTGATTAATCAAACTACTCATTCTTTTGTTCATTTTTGGTAAAACATCCTTTATGTCTTTTCCATCTTCCATCTTTTGTGTGTGTTTTGTTATTAGTAAGTTAGACATTAAGCATTTCTCAAAATAAAATTTAAACATGAAACTAGTGGATTTTGAAAATCATGTTATCCTTTCCTTCATTTTTCCATGTTTGTGGTCATGTATCAAAGTTCTTTCTTTTTTTTTTTTTTTTCTTTGAGGAAAAAAAAAAAAAAAAAAAAAAAAAAAAAAAAAAAAAAAAAAAAAAAAACTTTTCTACATGCTTGTTGTCTTTGCCTACAGCGATTTGTGCTAAGTGCGCAGCAACTTACCGAATTCATGATGAGCTTAACCAATTTTATGCTCAAAATAAATATTGAATTTGAATATAACATTGATGTTCAAGAGTTTTAGCAGGCGAATTTCTATAACAAATATAAGTGTATTGACCTTTGCAATAGTTTCATCAAATACCTTGGGATTAAAATATTTATTTATTTTATTTGGTTGAAGTGTGTTGTTTACTTCATAAACCTTTCATTTAAGAAAGATTTTAAAAATGAAAGCTCCTTCGTGGAAAAGAGGAAAAAGAAAGGCCTAATTTTTCTATAAGAAATCTTCAAAGTGCTCTGGTAAGTGGTAAGGAGGTCATAATCTCTTTTCTCCCTTTGATAAGTTAGTAAATGCTAGTAAGTGTCCTTGAAAAGCCCCATAATAATTTGCTTTAGAACATAAAATGGAGAGGATCTGGTCCATTGGGAGTGCTTAAACATAATTTTTTTTTCTTAAGGGACAAAACAAAATTGGCTAGGATGTATATTGCATCAAAATGATCAGATATGGTTCTATTTGTTCTTTAATTTTTTTGTGCTTGAAGCCAAGGAGATTTGGCTCAAATGGAACCTCTTCTCCCAATTCCCACCTAAGTGCAAAAGACATCCATTTTGGGGTGGGTTTTGAGTTTGATTCTTAGTACTATTGATAGAAAGGGACAATAATTTTATCATGATTTCTTTAGTAAGTATATCAATGTCTATGCTGTTAGTTTTTTAGTTCCCTTTTTTTCACACATCTTGGGAGTGATCATTGATTTCGATTGTTGACTTTGTTATAGGTTGCTTTAATAATCATCTCTAGCGCATGGTCTAGAGTTGAGCCATTGAGGAAACCACCAAATGGGGTGTTGATAGAAAGGGGCAATAATTTTATCATGATTTCTTTAGTAAGTATATCAATGTCTATGCTGTTAGTTTTTTAGTTCCCATTTTTCACACTTCTTGGGAGTGATCATTGATTTCGATTGTTGACTTTGTTATAGGTTGCTTTAATAATCATTTCTAGCGCATGGTCTAGAGTTGAGCCGTTGAGGAAACCACCAAATGGGGTGTTAGAGCCTTATAGGTGAAAAACTACACAAGACATGCAATATGCTAATCCCATTAACTAATATATCAAACCTTAATTGAGCTAATACATCTGGTAAAATTGTCAATGACACCAATATGTTTACAGAACAAATTATGAAAATAACTAATGGGAAGGAAACTAAAACAATGACATTGAGCTTCAGCCATGGCTTGATAAGATACAGGAGAATTTCACTACTTCCATGGCTAGTGCGATTGTTGTCCAATGGTTTGTTCTCAGAAACCACAACCACCGCAAGTTTTGGTCTGTTCTCAAAGCAAACCTACCAAAGGGAACCATTCATAAATTGCAGACAACAGTTACAAAATAGCATATAACACCAGAGGATACCACAAAATTACCCAAATCGATACCATCTCATGCTATAAAAGAATATTGCCAATACTTTGGCCAAGTTCAACACCACGAATACACACCACACCACTTAGTTGCAACTTGCAAGACAATCCCTAGCTCCTATCTTTACTCAAGTAATTAATTTGAAAGTAGAAAAAAGAAGAATAAAAGACACAAATCTTAGATACTAGCACCATTCATTTCATACGCCATTAGAAAAGCCACTCATGCAACATATAATTTTTTTTCTTTAGCATTGAGCTACAGTGCACAATTATAGACTACTGTGCACTGTGGCTGAAGAGCTAAAACATTTACCTATGGTACCACCATTGCAGCATGTTTTTTAGTACTTGAGGTGCTAAAAATTATAATATGACTTTTTAGCACCATCAATGTTAATGCTCTAATGGAATGATCATAGTTGTGAATTTCATAGGGATTTATGTTTGGTAGTATAAAGAGAAAGTGAAAAATGGCAGTGGTGGCCTTGATTTTATTTGAAGGGGTCAACGATTCTAAGAGAGAAAATATAAAGGCTGTGTGAGTAGTTAATTTGGTTAAATGAGGGAAATGAAGAATGCAAAGGATCTTCAAAATATGCTCCATCTATTCTCTTATTTGAGAATTTAATAAGGATGGATTAATGGAATAAAGAGCATGCTTATTCCACAAAAACTAGTCCAGTTCACATTTAGTTTCTGCTACTTCTTTTCTCAAGCTCTTAATGTAAATGTTAAATCTTAAACGGGTGAATATTGGTATTCAAATCCCAAACATTCAGAAATTATTTTAGTATTTTGAGAGCATAGTAAAATGGTGCTTCTTTCTTTTATAGTTATAGTAGATCCCATCATAAATGTGAGAGCAGGAAGCACCAATATAATTGAAGGGGTCAACGATTCTAAGAGAGAAAATATAAAGGCTGTGTGAGTTGTTAATTTGGTTAAATGAGGGAAATGAAGAATGCAAAGGATCTTCAAAATATGCTCCATCTATTCTCTTATTTGAGAATTTAATAAGGGTGGATTAATGGAATAAAGAGCATGCTTATTCCACAAAAACTAGTCCAGTTCACATTTAGTTTCTGCTACTTCTTTTCTCAAGCTCTTAATGTAAATGTTAAATCTTAAATGGGTGAATATTGATATTCACATCCCAAACATTCAGAAATTATTTTAGTATTTTGAGAGCATAGTAAAATGGTGCTTCTTTCGTTTATAGTTATAATAGATCCCACCATAAATGTGAGAGCAGGAAGCACCAATATAATTATTACTCCAAACACTCATATACTTCATAGGAATTTGGGTAGTAGCATTAAGAATCCTAAACAATATAATTTAAAAAAGAAAAAGAAAAAAAAAAAAGAAGAGCCAACAATCTTGTAACTTAATTGACACATTTGGTTGTTTTTAGTAAAAATATCATGGGTTCAAATTCTCACCCAACTATCAAATCATTAAAAAAATGTATATTAAATAATTAATTCATTGGATTTCCACAATATTGATTAGTTAATCATACTTTTAGAAAAATTAATTTTGTGGCCCATAATATTCCTAAATTGCCTCATATTTGTAATCGTGAGGGAAAGATCCACATCTTTTCAATTTTTTTCTTATATCTCAAGAGCATAATCTTTTTCCTTGATAATTTGGTAGTTACACTGCAAATTGGGAAATTTAAACATTGGATAGCTTTGTAGGAACTATATACCTTTAAGACTATTTGCTCAATGGTGGGTTCCAAATTCTGTCTTTATATTTTTGCTTTTTGGTTTCCTTAGAGCATCAACATTGGGGGTGTAAAACCCCTTCAGTTGCTAAAATAGCTACTAACCATCTAAAAAGGAGCTTTATCTGAGGATGTATACTTAAATTTTTTCACAATTTGTGAACAGTAATTTCTTATATTTAGAACTTACTATTGTTAGCAGCTACAATGACAATAATTGGAGTTTGAGGTATAAGGGTAGTGTTCCTACAGTGACAATGATTAGAGTTTGAGGTTTAAGGTTGTGTTCTTCAAATTTTTAGTGGTGGTGGCTAGTTGGTTGGTTTGGTGGTATGGGTGTAGTTATTTTGGTTTACGTATAGGTATGTGATTGTTTTAATTTGTTCCAATTTGGGTATGGGTATGCGGTTATTCCAATTTGGGTATAGGTATGTGATTGTGTTGATTTGTTCCAATTTGGGTATGGGTATATGGTTGTTTTCGATTTGGGTGTGGTGATGTGGTTGTTCCAGTGGTTTGTGGTGAATGGTGGAGTGGTAGGTGGTGGATGGGTTTGTGGTTTTAGTGGTGTTTGTTGATTAGAGTGGTCGTGGTATGGTGGTTGTTGGTAATTTCAATGGTTGGCTTGATTTGGGTTTGGCTGGTGGGCGGTGGAGGAGCTGGGTTTGGGTGAGAAAGAGAGAGACAAAAAGGAAGAGAGAAGAGAGACGGAAGAAGAGAAAGATAGGTAGTTTTATATTTATATTGTTATTTGATGATGGTAGTTTATATTATTTTAATAAGTTGTATGTAAAAATAGAAACTGAGATGTTGAGTGAGTTATAATATGAGATGGTAAAATAGATAAAATGATGCTTGAGAATGTAAAATAGTAAAAAAAAAAAAAAAAAAAAAAAGTTTTGGGATTTAAAAATTCATTAAATTTTACTTCACTCTACATGTTAGCTTAGTTTGGTTCATCAATGGCGAACCTTTCGATCCTCCAATTTAAGGATCAGTACTCGGTGATGGTGATAATTGGAGAGACCGATTCAAGAAAGAGCACCCCGCTCTTTCACATTCTGCACCGTAGATGCTAAACCAAGTCTAAAATCATCGGCATCACTCAGCCTCTTCGAGTCACTACAATTTTTGTTGCCAGGTAGAGTTTCAAAGAATTCTTTCTTCAATTGTTAGAATTTGGGTTTTAGGGTTTTATAGTGTTTTTCATTAAAGTTGCCAATGTAAAATCATTTATGCTCTATTTGGTTTCTTGGAATGCTGAGGAAATGAAAAAAGATTAGAATTATGAATGTTGCTTTTAGAGAAGGGAGGAAAAAAAGCCAACTACCTTGAAACTCAATTGATACATTTGATTGTTTTTAGTAAAAGTATTGATGATCACAGAAAATCAGTAGGCTGAATGCTCTAAGATTCAATGGACTGGTAGTTGCTTGGATGGCCTGAAAGGAAAACACACGATCAAAGGTGACCGAGGTGTACCGGCCAAGAACCCTCCGATGATTAAGTTATTTTCTCTCTAAAATTCTAGAGTTCCAACTTTTTAGGAGTTTTCTAAAACTTACCTTCATTTGATGTGAATGAGTGTTTATATAGTGTGCTCTTGAAGCAGTTACTTGTCTCGTAACTTCCCCTTATATTTAGGAAGTTAGAAGGTTCAACGTTAACTTCCACAACCACTGTAGGAGTTAGAATATTCAATCTTATCTTCTATAACTGTCGTTGGAAGTTAATTACTTAGTAGGAATTTTATAGAGATGAACCAGGATCTTACCCATGCCTTGAAGTAATAACACGTGGTTCAATTCAATAGCTTTTGTAGATAGATCTTTCTAGAATTTTCCCAAGTGTCGAGGGTCGTCCAGGTGCTTTCCTCATGGATGACCCATATGCCTATGGACGACCGTCCTACTAGGTATAACCATTCTTGTCTTCTTGACTTGGATGACTCTTATGGACGAATTAGAGTTGGTACAATTTTCAGTTCACCATCAGTTGCCCCCTTGTCCAAGGGTCGTCCAGAGCACTATAAAATTTATTGCTATTATCTAGATGTGTCTTTATGTCAGTTGTTAAATGTCGTGCCACATGTCATGATCTCATTGGTGATTGTTCGCGTCAATTTACCTTTTCGAGGAACATGCCACGTGTCGTTCTCTGGTGGTCGCATCGTTTCAGATGCCAAACTAGACTACCTATAAAAAGTGGAATTCCTCTCTTGCCCTTCACATTTCCTAAATTTTCTTCCTTGACATTCCTCGTCCAGTGCCTCATCTAGAAGTATTTTTGCGTCTTTAGTCCTCCTTCGTCTAAAGCCTGGTACTTTCTTCATCCTTGTTCTTAAGTTTTCCATCAAATTTCAAAATGTCTGAAGTTGTCATATCTTCGTCTAGTAATACTGTAGATAAGGCTATAGATGGGTATCATGACTTAACCAGTTATAGTGATTCCAGTAGTAGTAGCAATAGTAGTAGTGGGGGAAATACCACAGAGGAAGAATACATGTCTGGTGTTCCTGGGGTTCCTCTAGAGGTTTTCCAGGAACATCTTAGGACGAGGGCAGCCTCTGGGTCTCGGGCTGGTACCTCGACAAGTGTTCCTTTGTCCACTCCTTTAGACGAGGTAGAAACAATGTACAGTTGTGCTGTAGGCATCCCTTCCAAAACAGATGAAAGAAGACTTATTGAACTTAGGAGTTGGTACCAAATTCTAGATGACCTTAACCCTAGGTTAGCCATCTGTGGGAAGTGGTGCTGCAACCCTCGTTTTAGGATAGGTATCTATGAAGCTTACCTTTTGGGGGGACTCAAGTTACCCCTTAATGCTTTTGCTAGGGAATTACTCACTAGGTTAGGTTTAGGGGTGTATCAGTTTAACCCTAACACATGGAGACTAATCATCTCTATGCAAGTTTTATGGAGGGAAGTGTTTGAAAAGGATCGTCCTCTTACTGTGGACAAGTTCCTCTTCTGCTACAAACCCTCAGAAATTAACTAGTCCCTTGGCTTTTATCAGTTCACAGCTAGGAGCAAAAACTGTAGATTGATAAAGTCCTTGGTAATGTCTGACAGAAACTGGAAGACAGAGTTTTTCTTTGTCTTTGGTTTCTGGTCTAGGCACCCATTTGAGGTTGGTAGGGATTAATTTTCCCGTTATACTGGAGAATTAGGAAACCTTCGTCCTGAAGGTATGTTTTGTTGTTGCTTTGTTTTTTGTTTTTTATAGTGTTTTTATTTTTTGTTGATAATCGTCTAACCCTTTTTTTTTTTTCTTTCTTTTTTCGTAGCTCTTAGACGACCATCTTTAAATAAATTTCATCGTGACCACGTCCAAAGGGATCGTCTATATGCTAATAGGGATTTTCATTTGTTGGTCACCCTTCAGCGTCTTGCCATGTGGGGACTCGATCTTGAGTCATCTGCTGACCCTATTGCTTACGAGCTCATTGTTCGTAGACATGAGTTTTCTTTTTACTTAGAATTTATCTAAGCATTATTTGAGTTATACTCTTTAGCTACACTTTAATATTTTTCTTTTAAGGATGGCGACCATGAAAGAGAATAAGGGAAAGGAAGTGATGGATGAGGCAACCAGGCCTAGGGCTCAATTCTAGCTTCGTCCTTCTGTTGGGGACAAAAGGAAAAGCTTGTCCAAGACGCTGGATTTGGGAAACCTTCCTAATCGTCAAGGGAGCAAAAAGGCAAAGCACAGCTCGTCCAAGCCTGGGGTCATCAAACCTGGCCTTTCAATTCCTCTCTCTCAACAGCCATCTGTCCAAATTTTTGATATAGACTCATTTGTACCTACTGAGGTCACCCCGTCCAAGGTCACTGCACCCACCTCGTCTTAGCCTTTTTAGAGGGTTCCCATGAACCTTATTGAAAATGAAGATCTTGCTTAGGAGCGTTTTTAGAAGGCTGTGACTAATAAGGACAAGGCTACATGCTATGACATGTCCTTGAAAGACTTTGAACATTCTGGTGTTCATGATTTCTTCAAGGTATGTGATTTTACTTTTGCCTCGTTTTGTCAATTTACATTTTTCTCATCTAACAAGTTTTTTTTTTAGGTAATGTCAAAGTTCATAGTTGTGTCCAGGTAGGCCACGAAGATGGACAAGACGAGGATCTTACTTGAGGCGAGGATCTAGGAGGTCAAGGATGACTACAAGGGCTGGGCTGAGGTGGCAGCTAAGGCTACAGACGAGGCCAAGGAACTACAAAACTTCGTCGAAGAGCTCAAGGCTAACATCATTATAAAGGATACACGCCTTGACCATCTTTAGAAAATGAAGGACGAGCTGAGTACCCTTCTTCAGAAAGCCAAAGAGGATGCTGTTGTGGAGTTCAAAGTTTCCAAATAGTATACTGATCTTTTGGATGCTAATTATGCTGCTAGTTTTAAAGATTTTCGTATGGATGCTAAGGAACGCTTCCCAGAGGTTGACTTCAGCTCTATTAAGCTCAACATTGGTGCTGCAAGCTCTCTTCTTCAAACAAACTCTGAAGATGTCAACATCGAGGATAATGACATTACCCAGCCTGCTCAGGACAATCACACCTCTGGAGATAACCTTCAGTGAAGGACATTTGAAAAATCATGTTACTTCCTCCTTTTTTTTTTTTTTTTTTAAATGAATGAGGTCTGTTGTTTTGGACCATTTAAATTTATCCAAGTACATTTGTCTCATCCATAACCTTAGTGACAAGCTTTCAAACAATTGCCTTCTAGGCTTTACTTTATAAGGGTTTTTGAACGGTGGTCGTCTACCCTTTTTATTAACTTTTATGAATGAATGTTTGTTTCTATTACTTTTTTATTTATTATTGAACATGCTATTGTATGGACAAATTTTTGTTTATATCATCCACATTATGCTGGTTTTTAAGTGTGGTTCGTCCACTTGTGGAGGTATTTATCTCGTCCTTGTTAAGAATTCTTTCATGTTCAACTTTTTTACCATTCTTTGAATTCTGCGAGTATAACTCGTCTCACAAATTGGCTTTTCTTTTACCAACTTTGCTTTTACTAGCTTTACTTGTCTAGAGATTTAGTAGCTGATTTTTCATCTTCATCCATAGACTGGATGTCTCCAGCGTTTACTCATCCAGAGATTGGATTGTTTTGGCTGGTTATATTTTTACCCATGGATTTTGATTATTCTCATGTACACGTATTTTCTCATCCGTTTTTTGGACGAATACGCCTTGAGCTTATTTGTCTTTGTGTTAGGACATATGTGATTCAATGTTAAGAACATAAGTCACTATTTTATGTAATTGGCTAATCCTTTGATAGAACGCACTTTACTTATAATTGGGTTAGACCTAGGATGTGTTTAATACTTCAAGGAACAAGGTTTCAAGTTCAAGTGTTAAACCCATGCAAGTCTGTCCAATAATCAAGTGAGAAAGTGCTGGATTTTAAAACTCGACAGCTAGCATTTATCAAGATTTAAAAGCTGTTTCAGCCCGTGGCTCGACAGCTAGCTCGATAGATGGCTATCTATCGAGGTTTATGAAACTCAATTTTTCAGAGCTATTTTTTATCTAATCCATGGGTGTATGTTTGGGCTTTCTTTTCTCACAACCCTAAACATATATAAGGATTATTTTAAGAGCTGTCAAAGGGAGCGCAAGTGTGAAGCAAAGTTTTGTTCATGCAAGTTGTGACCGAAGATAGGATTTGCCCTAGTTTATCTTTCTTTTGAAGAAGCTGCTGTGTTTGTACACTGTAGGGTTTTGTAACCAAAGAGCTTCTTGATCTTCATCATGTGATGAACTGAAGAATTTTGCAACCAACATCTTTCTCAAGTTGGTGATTAAGTCGCGTACTAGAATTCGTGCATCTATTGGTTAGTCACATACTGAGAGCCGTGCATTGAAAGGAGAGATTGTCACTACAGATCAAGTCCAATTAGGTATTAGGGTAAGAGTTCAACTGTAGGTTGATATAAAGTACTAGAATTCCTTTACTTGTAACTGCTTGTTTTGATAATAGTGGATTCTCAAGAGTGGTGACCTTAAAATCACCCAGTGAGATTTTTGCCATGTTGGTTTTTCCCATTCGAAAACAAATCACCCGTGTTAATTTAATTTCTACTGCATTTAGTTTAATTGGTAATTTGTTTGTGCTATCATGCATATTGTATGTTAATATGATTAATTAATCAACTTGGCTAATTAATTGGTTAATTCATCACAAGGGGTCAATGCATTCTTGGCCTATCACTTTGCTTTATCCTTATTTCGAGGAAAACTTATAAACGTTACATCTCTGCGTCTAGAGATTCTTATTCATATTCGGCCTTAGCCTTCTTGTGGATGAAATTATGGAAATTAGATTTATGCATCACATACATTGGAAATCCAAACTATATATACATAACACAAACATCATCCACAAGCATGGCACATGCTTAGAAGCTAGTGCCTTTCAGGGAATCATAAATACAAAGAGATGGACTAAGTCTATGACTTCGTCCATAGTTTATAACGCATAGTTTTAAACTAATACATCCTTAGGAAATTAAAATACAACATATAAAACTAATACATCCTTAGGAAATTAAAATACAACATATAATACTAATAACGAACACATGCAAGTAATAGAAAGCAACACAAACTTTGGCTTGTCTAGAGTGACAACATCAAGGATGATCTTGTCCAAGATGGTGCTTGTCCAGGCTGATTTCTTACTGATAATATCTTCTTAAATGCTCAACATTCCAGGGGTATTCTAGCTTCCGTCTATCTAGGGCCTCTAAGTAGTAGGATCCCTACCTTTTACAATTAACAACCCTATAAGGTCCTTCCCAATTAGGTCCTAACTTCCCATGAGCTGAGTTTCTAGTTGCCAAGGAAACCCTTTTAAGGATAAGGTCCCCAATATTGAAGTGCCTGGGTTTCACCATGGCATCATATTGCTTAGCCATAAGATTTTTGTATCTTGCTATCCTTTACTCTGCATCCATCCTCACCTCCTCAATAAGATTGAGGTTAAGATGAAGTTGTTCTTCGTTTTCCTTGTCCTGATACTTCATCACCCTGTGGCGAACCATGTGTACTTCTACAAGTATGACTGCTTCACTTCCATAGGCTAGTTTAAAAGGAGTTTCCCTTGTAAGGGTCCTCACTGTCATCTTGTAAGCCCATAAAACACTTGGCAACTCGTCTAGCCATACTCTCTTTGCCCCTTTAAGCCGAGTCTTGATAATCTTTAATAAGGATCAGTTTGCAACTTCTGCTTGTCTGTTTTCTTGTGAGTGGGAAGGTGAGGAGTAATGATTCTTGATTCCAAATTGCTCGCAAAAATCCCTGAAAGGTGTGTTATCAAATTGTCATCCATTGTTAGACACTAGTACCCTAGGTACCCCAAACCTGCATAGAATGCTTTTCCAAGCAAATTTCTTGGCATTCTGCTATGTAATTTTCGCTAAGGGTTCAGCTTCCACCCACTTAATAAAGTAATCTATCCCCACCACCAAAAACTTCATCTATCTAGTTCCAATTGGAAAGGGACCTAAAATATCTAACTCCCACTGTGCAAAGGGCCATGAGACCATCATTAGGGTAAGGTACTCAATCGGCTGTTTTGGGACGTTACTGAATCGTTGACATTGATCGCACACCTTGACATACGCCTTAGTATCAGCTTGAATGGTTGGCTAGTAGTATCCTACATGAACGATCTTATGGAGTGAACTATCTCCTAAATGGTTGTCGTATGCTCCCTCATGAACTTCTTTCAATACATAATTTGCTTCGTTTAGAGCTAAACACCTAAAGTAAGGCTGAGAAAAGTCTCTTCTGTATAGCACCTCGTCTATAAGGATGTACCTGGCTAATTTGATCCTTAGCCTTCTGGCCTCGTCTTTTCCCTCTAGAAGCCTTCCATCCTTTAGATAGGCGACTACTGGGGTCATCCAATTTTCTTCACCTTCTATTTGTTGTACCTCTAGAAGATCTATACTTGGCACATATTGAACTTCATCAAACTCGTTATTGGTTCATTTGCTAATGCTTCCTTTGCTAAGGTGTCTGCTTCCATGTTCTCTTCTACTGGGACTTGAATGAAACTAGCTTCCTTAAATTTTTTAACAAGGCGTCTTACCTTATTAAGACATTTCTTCATCCGCACTTCTTTAGCTTCATACATTCCGTTTACTTGACCCATAACCAACTGAGAGTCTCCCTGGATGAGTATTGACTATACTTCTAAGGACTTAGCCAATTCTAGCTCTTTAAGAAGGGCTTCACACTCCACTTCATTATTGGTTGCTTAATATTGTAGACAAACCTTGTACTTCAACTTATCTCCTTATGGGGACTTCAAAATAGCTCTTATTCCTCCTGTATATAGTGTAGAGGATCCATCCACATGGATAACACATGTTTTAACATCTTCCATCCTGTCCAAGTCACCATGACTTGGAGTGAACTCCGCAATGAAATATGCTAGAACTTGAGCCTTTATTGCACTTCTTAGTTGGTACCTAATGTCAAACTCACTGAGCTCAATGGCCCATTGGATCAATCGTACTGCGGCTTCCAACTTGTTAATCGCCTTTTTGAGCGAATGATCTGTCATAACATTGATGACATGAGCTTGGAAATAATGCCTCAACTTCCTGGAAGCTGTTATTAATGCAAAGGCCAATTTTTCCATTAGCAGATATTGTCCTTCTGCTCCTCTCAATACTCGGCTTGTATAGTATACTGGCTTCTACACCTTCCCTTCTTCCCTGATCAATGCTAAACTTACCGCATGTAGGGACACTACTAAGTATAAATATACACCTCTACTAAGTATAAAGGTCTCCTGTAGGTCGTCTAGATGTTTCTCCTCATCCAAGCTCTTCACCAACATGTCGTCCACATACACCTCTACAATCCGTCCTATTTGTGGACGGAACATGTAATTAACTAACCTCTGATAAGTTGCCCTTGCATTTTTCAAACCAAATGGCATCACTTTATAACAGAACAAACCTTAACTAGTAATGAAGGATGTCTTTTCTTGATCTGCCTTGACCATCTTTATTTGATTATACCCTAAGAAAGCACTCATGAAGCTTAACAACTGATGACCGGTTGTTGAATCCACCAATTGATCAATGCATGGCAAAGGATAACTATCCTTAGGGAAACCTTTATTCAAATCAGTGAAATTTACATACATCCTCCACTTGCCATTTGCCTTTTTGACCATCATCACATTAGCTAACCAATTCGGGTAATAAACTTCCCGAATAAATTGCGTTGTGGTTAACTTCTAGACCTCTTCCTTGATAGCATTGTCTCACTCAAGAGCAAAGACCATTTTCTTTTGACGAACAGACTTGGAAGATAGGTGCACATTCAACTAATGGGTGTTGACACTTGGGTCAATTCTTGGCATGTCTTCATGACTCTATGCAAAAACATCAATACTCTTTCTTAAGAACTGAATGAGGTCTTACTTCGTCTTTTCTTTCATACTTGTTGCAATTTGGGTCTTTATACTTCTACTTTTGGATTCCTTAATGTTAAGTATTATTAATCCTCCAAGTAAAGAAAAAAATATAATAAAATAATAGACCATTTAAGTTTTTATTTTTTTATTTTTGTTACAGGTAACTCAACTAGAAAGTTTTTTATCGTCGAATTATAGATGTGGAATTCAAATCCACTTATACAAAAAATTAATTGATGTCTTAACGTGATGATGAGAACAATTATGATAGAGTTAATGCCATAAGTTGAAATTATATTCCATTTAAAAAAATAATAATTAAAAAAAAAATAGGAACTCAAGGTTGCAATTACATAAAAAAAAATTAATTTGATTTCGTTAATTAATTTTAAGGTGTTACACAGATGAAAAAAAAAAAAAAAAACCTTCTGATTCGTTCAACCCACCGGAATTGGCCTGGTTAATCTAGTCCGTTTAGTTTCCCATTTTCTACTTCTATGTTCACGGTCTTTCTTGTTCCCTTTCAATTCCTGCCTCCAAATGGAAAAAATCAATAGAATTACTTGAGGGCAAGTTCATGGATGAAGAAGAATAAGTTGAAGAAATAAAACCAGAAGACGCAAGAAAAATCAGCTAAAACCCATCTGTATGTAGCTGTTTCAGTACTCTAAGAAGCATTCCTCTGCCACTGCAATCCCTGTTTTTCTTCAATTCCTTCACATATGTAGATGAAATGAACCCATATGGGACGCATTGGGATAGAATTTTTTTTTCCTTCTCACTGTACATATAGATTAAAATAGCAAAAGATTAATAGGATAAAATAATGTGGAAGAAGGTGCATGAGCTTCTATGTATGAAACAAAACGTTAGAATAATTGTCATTTTAGTAATTGGATCAGTTGGTCTGATTTTTCCATGCCATTAAACAGAAAATTATATACTGTTTAACCAAGGCAACTAAATTTTAATATTCATTATCATTTGAAAGTAATTTGATTTCTTCGGTATTATGCCTAACCTGATGTTTCTTCTTAGTCTTTTTAAATGATTTTGACTGCTTGGTGAACAAGTGTAGATTTGGTTTGTTTGCTGGTATATGGTTTTATCTTCTCAGCTCTTTTTGAAAATCTTGGTAGAATCTAACGAATTTCATTATGATCTGTTACTAGTTTGATATCTGTGGTACAGTGCCCTTTCTGCCTGGATAATATTGGCAATTAAAGGAAAATAAAAAGGGAATTTTAGGTGCTGTTAGGTTCCTTTTCAATTTTCATTTTCTGTACTCATTTTCTCTTCTCAAATCCTGTATTCATCTTTTGTTTCTAACTCTATTTCTGTTTGGCACCGATTTTGGTCTAGTTTTTGTTTTTCTCAAATATCCTTCTATTTTCTGACAAAACTAACAGTCACCTATCACCCGCTAGAAACAGTTCGTCTCCTTCATCAAGCCCAGCCACAACCTTCATCTTCATAATCCAGAAGTTTGACGCATGACTTGCTAATGGTCAACATTACAAACTTGGAAGTTCATTTTCTAATGAACCTGTCTAGAAGGTTTCTCATAATAATGGTTTATGGAGTGATACTTGATTTTGACTGGCTATCAAGAGATGTTGAAGGAGATGCTTAATCTGATAGGAGATGTTGAAGGAGATTTTGACTGGCCATTATTTTCTGTGTCATACTGATGTTCCTGACATCTGGAACCGTCAAAGCGTGTCCCCATTTCAAAGAAAGCTAAATATAAAAGAATGAACTCTGTTTCATCTTACCTATGGAATGTTGGCAAGCTAAACATTCTGAACTAAAGAAACCACTGCAAGAGAAGCTTTGGGGGTTCTGGAAATTTTGCAGTATGATAAGTATCTGGGATTGTCATCACTTGTGGGAAAGCATAAAAAGGTGAGTTTTGATTACATTAAAGAGAGGTTTTGGTGGAAGCTTCAAGGATGGGAAGAAAGCCTACTATCACAAGCGGGTGAGAAGTTTTGGTTAAGGCAATGGTCTAAGCTATCCCAACATATACCATGTGTTGTTTCAAGCGACCACTAGACCTTTGCCATGAAATAGAAAAATTCATTCGTGGCTTTTGGTGGGGACAAAGAGGAGATCGTAGAAAAATTCATTGGAATAAGTGGGAGGAGATGTGTGAACCAAAATCCAAAGGTGACATGGGTTTCAAGGAATTATCATTATTCAATGATGCCCTCTTAGCCAAACAAGCGTGGAGGTTGCTGCACAATACAAATTCTTTGTTTTACAAAGTGTTTAAGTCTAAGTTCTTTCCAAACTGTTCTATTATGGAAGCTAAAAAGGGTCATGGAGGGTCATATGCTTGGAGGAGTATTTTTAAAGGTAGAGAGGTCATAAGGCGAGGAGCGAAATGGAGAGTGGGCAATGAAGAATCAATCAATCTTTGGGGTGATAAGTGGCTACCTTCATTGCAAAGCCCAAGCCTCCAAAGTCCCCTCATGGCTGAACTACAAAATGCCACGGTGAGTTCTCTAATTAATCCCTCAACTTGCCAATGGGATATACATTTGCTACCTAACCTTTTCAGCCAGATGGAAGTTGATCAGATAGCACAAATTCAATTAACTTGAACCACCTTAGAAGACTCTCTTTTTTGGCCATATGTTCAGTCTAGCTGGTACACTACCAAGTCAGGTTACTATTTTCTCAAAACTGAAGCTGAAATGGTATGAAACCACTTTGGAAGAGAATTCGGAGCTTATTAGTGTCGTGTAAGATCAGAAGCTTCCTCTGGAGAGCTTGCAAAAATTCCATCCCAACTCTAAATAATCTGAAATGTCGTTGTGTGGTGGATGATCCAAACTGTTCTCTTTGTGCCCAACATGATGAAGGTGTTATCCATGCTTTATGGTCTTGCCCGACCCTTACATAGGTGTGGAATGAAGATCCTCAATGGAGCTTTAGAGACCAAAAAGTTTTCCAAGATTTTCCCCAACTGCTCCTCCATATCTTTGAGTCAGTGTGTAGTGCTGAGTTGTTCACTATGCAGATTTGGACAATTTGGTATTGAAGAAACAAAGTCAAAATGGCTCCGCCAGGCTTCCCTCTAAATCTCATAGTGCAGTGGGCGTTTGAGGCTTTGATGGATTATCAGTCTGCATAGCCAAAGAAAACAGTGGTAGCACCTATAGTCAGAACCGCGCAGGGTGGTCATCACCACCTACGAACTACTACAAAGCCAATTTTGATGCGGCGATTTTCTAGGATGTTGGTAGAGTAGGTTTTAAGGTGGTAATCTGAGATAGCCACGGTCTCGCAATGGTTTCTTTAGCTCAAATTGTTCAGCTTGCCAACTCTGTGGTGGAGATGGAAGCTTTGGCAGCCACACGAGCAATTGAACTTGCTACAGAACTCGGTCTTGAAGGGATTATTTTTGAAGGCAACTCCACCACAGTCATCAAAGGCCTTACGGATCATAAGTTAAACTTTGCTCCCTTTGGCTTCCTAATAAAAGAGGCACATGACTTGGCAGAACGCCTTAATCATGTAAAATTTCAGCATGTTGGTAGAGAAATAAATAGTATAGCTCATAACCTTGCTAGGCATGCACGTCATGTCACAGGCTTTTCTGTTTGGATGGAGATTTGCCTTCTTCTTAACAAAAATCACCATCTTGTTTCTCAAAAAAAAAAAAAAAAAAAAAAAAAAAAAAAAAAATATGTGTACTATATATATATATATATTTTTTTTTTTTTATTTAGGCAGCTCTCTCTCCTCTAATTTCCTATTTTGGCAATGCCATTCCACAAACCAATTGCAACAAATTTTTTTTCCCTCTTATTTCGGCAATGCTATTGTCATAAATTCATTGCCACAATTATTTTTCTCCTCTATTTCGGCAATGCCATTGACACAAACTAATTGCAACAATTTTTTGTTTCCTCCTAATTCAGCAATGCTATTGTCACAAATTCATTCCCACAATTTTTTTTTTCCTTCTATTACAGCAATGCCACTGCCACAAATCAATTGCCACTTTTTTTTTTTTTTTTGAGAAATGATATGTGCATATAATTTTTATAACATTTTTACAACAAATTCTAAGTGACAGGTTGTTATTGGTTGTTATTGTTGGATTAAAAAAGAAATCTCAATGTTAAATTCAAATTTGAACAAATAACTAATCACCTGTGATTTGTTGTGAAAATGCTGTAAACATATTGTGGATGTAGCATTTTTTTTTTAGTTCCTCCCCAGATTTCAGCAACTACATTTTTTTTTCCTCTCATTTTCGGCAACTTGGTTGTCACAATTCATATTTTTCTCTATCTTCAATTCTCTACAATTTTGGCTACTTGGTTGCCACAGGTGGTAAACCATTCGGGCACTCCCCCTAGCATGCACTGGGGCACTTCACAAGTAGAGCTTGGGCGGGGCATGAATTTTGTTTATTTCATTACCGAACTTCATTTTTTTCTCTCTTCTAATCACATTACTCAACTTTCTTCTCTCTCATATTTTTTCTTACAATTTCGTGTTGCCGAAATTCAGTTTCTCTTTTCATTTTGCTAAATAACTTTGAATAGTGCCTATAACAAAAATAAACTCTGTTTTTTGCAATATTTGGCCAGAAGACTCCATAAAAATCCTTCATTTTCCCCCTTTTTACAAACGCAACAATTGTTACTGTGGGGTCAGAGAATTTGGTAATCTCGGTCTACTTTATACCAAACTCAAGGCCCATGCCGAGGAGGAAGAAACGCCCGAGGACGAAGTGGGAAAGTCCAAATCGCCCAGGGACCTCGCTGAGGACAATCCTGTCCTCGGCAAGCCGAGACCATAGAAAGGAAGAGCAACAGGCCACCAAAGGTAGCCTTCCAGAGCATCTAAAGAGAAGGAACAAGTACAACATGTCAGTCACGGAAGCATGGTGAAGGAGCAAGTCCGGGATGAACTGTCACTTCCACATTAAATGCCCACAACTAATGTTCTGGCCGCATTAATGAGGAAATGACCCCTGAAGGCTGATGGGACAAGCACTCAACTGATGTAAGGAATCCCTCTTGAGGGAGGGGGATGGAAAAAGGAGAGAAAAAAGATTAGAAGTAGAGGACATTGTAGCAATCTTTAGAAAAAAAAAAAACCTTTGTAAACCAATCACTAAAGAAGTAATAAGAACATCATTGCGCATTTTAACCCACGTTCATGCCATTCAATCCACGTACAACCATGCCGTTGTATCCCTCACTAGGGCCTAGCTCTTGAACCCGCTCTCTATAAATTCATTGTATCGGGCTAGCTAGGCTTAAGTCCACACACTCAACGGTAGAAGTGCTCAAACCCAGTCCCTACAGTTACTTTTCCTTCAAAAACTCGAAACCACAACATCAAAAAACAACAATCAAGAGCCAATAAAGAAGTACCTAAAGTGATAGAGTGTAGTCTGAATGTCTGACAACCCAATTCGATTTCATCTTTCTTTTTCCATTTTTAGCTCCTACCTAAAGTTTTATCATTTTCTAGCTATTAACGGAGCACAGAAACAAAACAAAGAGAAGCAGAACAAGCAGTAATTAAATAGTTTTAGTAATTTACAGTTACTAAAACTAAAAAAAGCTAATGTTGCTACGATAGTACTTGTGATAAAACCGAATCAAATGAATAGTTTTTGTCAAAGATCTGGTTTTGATCTTAATTCCTAAATTTACTCGGTTTTTACAAGCTTTTACTGGATCCGAATGCTCTCCATTTCAATATGAAATGGAGAGTGCCCAGTTAAAGGCTGAGATTGATTTAAAATCAATCTATGGCCTAAAATTAGCCACGCCATTTAAAATACACTTAACAAAGCACTGAGTCACAAAATACAGTAATACACTTAACGTTTTTCAACGTTTCTTCTGTCTCTATGGGTTCTCACTTGCTCTATCTCTCTTATCAAAAATCCATGGCTCCTCTCTCTCACCTCAACCGAGTTTCTCCCTCACTCTCCCTAGCGCTCCACTCTCTCAACCCCGACTGCGCCTCCCCTAGTCTCTCCACCTCCATGCTTGCTCTTTGCCTTTCCCTCAACCCCGTCGTCATCGCTTCCCGCATACCCAACTCAAACCCATAAGCAAAAACAAATAAAAAACAGTAAACCCATAAGAAACCTACACACTCGCACCCTTTTTAGACCAAGATCAGAGAGAGAGTAAGGGTTGGGGTTTGGAGAGAATTGGGTGTTTAAGTGAGAATTTGATGCTTTTTAGACCCAGATCAGAGAAAGTAAGGGTTAGGGTTTGGATAGAATCGGGTAAGAGAGAAGTTGATGCTCAATCTCCATGGCTATAGCTAGCAGCCACTGTGTTCCGCTCCACCAATTCCGGCGGTGGTTCCGATAAAGTTCCTCTTTCTCTCTTTGATTTTCCTTCTTTTAATTTTCTCAACAAAAAAGAAGATTTTTTTAATTTTTTGTATTGTATTAGGATTTTGTTTTCTTTTGATAAAGAAATTGAATTCCCTATTGTACTTGGGAAAAAAATAATGTGGAATTTGTGTTATTCGATACAGATTGTTCAAGTGAAAAGACAACAAAAAAAACAGAATCTGTATGTATACTAAAGTAAATGATGGTTTACCTATGATACTAAGTCTATGATTTTTTCCTCTGATCCTGATTTCTTTGCCTAAGAGTGTCCATTTCTTATTCCTTAGTTTCTTTCACTGAAACATAATTGTGATTATTCTTAGCTTGATAATAATTTCTTAGTTTGAAGTTTGTCACAATGGATCAGTTTTTCCTCATTCCCTATGTTACTACTATGGTTTGAGTTGTGAAATGCACTGAAGATGTATGAGAAAATATACCTACTGAAATCCACCTTATTTGGTCTTGGGTGTCTATGTTTCCCTGGGTTATCAATTAAGTAGAGTAGTGTATGTGTTCGTTTTGACACTTTAATGATCTAAAATCTGGTTTATTTGATGAAAAACCAAATTGTGCAAGTATCTTTGTTAGGGGCTTTGTAATGAGAGTGTTGTGCATCTGTCTCCTTAGGTTCTAATTAATTGGAGTAATAAATGTGTTTTTGTCACATTTTTGAGCCTATAGAGTAAAAATATTTCATTTAAAGTCATAGTATCAAGAAATATGTAAATGTATGTAATTATTTGGCCTAATTAAACAGCCATGTGATGCATTAGTAAGTATTGGGCTATTGATTCACTTTTGGGATGTGGTTTATATACTATTCTTATAATTAACAGCTCAGATGCATTGTTTGTTTATTTATTTTTCAAAATTTTTTTATGCTGAAGTACTGATGAGTTTAGTTTTTGCAGATAAGCAAGGCACTTGCTGGAGCTGACAGAAAAGATCTAATGAGGAAGTTGCCAAAATTTATATATGATGAGGAGAAAACTTTGGAGGTGAGAAGCTGTTCCTGCATTTGCAATCCTTTAAATTATTCATTATGTGTGTATGCATGTTTGTTAATGTGTTCAGCTTTGAAAGTAAAGTCCTTTTGGTTACAAATAAAGGCCTAGTTATGGTTGGTTGTCATAAGAAAAACAAGAAAAATATAATGGTTCGTATGTATAAGTAAGCTTTATGAATTGTGCTTCAAGAAAAAAAATAAGAAAAAGAAACACTGTACAAATTGTTTGTGTTAACTTGTATTTTCATCCTTTTTTTTAACTATTATTGATATTGCATTGGTGGTGTGATGACTACAGAGAACCCGCAAAATATTAACAGAGAAGATTACTCAGTTGAATTTAGCCATAGACGATGTTTTTGCTCAGCTTTATGGAGATGATGCCCCTAATGGAGCTGCAATGAATTCAAATGAAGTTGGAGCTTCAATGTAACAGAATATTTGTTGTAATTGCCATATAAACCATCACTACTTACATGTGATTAGTACTTGAAAAATAATGTTTTGAATCCTTTATCCCTTTTTATTTTCTATTCGGTTAATAAATTCAGGTTGATTGTACTTATATAAAAAATTTACTAGAAATGATAGCAAAATATGATTTGTTTCATAGTAATTTTCTCTTAGTAGAAATTATTTATATTTAGGTACTAATTGTTCTCTCACGTGGCATTCTCACATTCCTACAATAGAGTATTGTGGATTTTTTTTTTCACACAATCAGTAGCAGATTTTCCACCTGAGATTGCACACTTGAGTTTATGAATAGTGCAATGGTTTTAACTCTCTCCCTCTCCTTTTTCTTGTTTTGTATTAAAATAAAATTTCAAAGAATCCTTAGTTGCAAGTGCTTAACTTCAAGATGCATTCTATTTGTTGTTGACGGATTTCCAATAATAATTTGATTTTTAACTTTTGGCTTTAGAAGCATCGGTCATACAGCAAAAATATTGAAGCACAACTATTCTCAGTTGAGGAGCATCTACAGTATCTACTGTAAATTTGTTGTGGCTAACAGTATTCCACCTCATATTACTTATCTTAAAGAATGTAAAATTGCTGCACAAGTAATATATAAACTGTGCTAGTTTCTCCAAGCTATGGCCTTTGATTTTGTTAGCAATAAATATGTTAGGATTGCTTTAAGTATCTTATAAATCTTTAAGAAACTAATCCTTAATTGCTTCAGTGACTCCAAAATCAGTCACCGCAAAGTACTTATATAAAAGGCACAATCAGAGCGCATAAAAGCTAGTAATTTCTTTTCAAAGACAAGCTAATAATTATGATTCTCAAAGACAACAAAAATTCATTGAAATTTTTATCCACAACCAAATGAACAAAACCCAAAACAAAAAGGCTTTATAGCTTAGCTAAATTAGCTTCACAATATAAATATGTGATTTCAATGTTTCAAGAAAGCCAAAATAGCTACATCTTGATTTTGATCCCAACTAAAATAGATATGAGTCATGTTCTTTATATCTAAAATTTCATGAACAATTTCTCTCAAAAAAAAAAAAAAATTATTGAACAAAGCTAGCTTCATGGTCTTCACTAGTCCCTCCAGCACACGCCTTTTCTTGCTCTCAATGATCAAAAGAAGAATAGCATACCTATAATCATGCCATTCAACCTGACAAAAGAACAAAAGAGTGATTTCATTGATAAACATATATCAAAATTTCCAAAAAACTTGATCTAGCAGTAAAGAAACTTGATAAATGATAATAAGACCAAAAAAATTCCCTATCATGCATTACTTTAATGGTAATAATAACTGCTGATCACCATCATCACTCCATTTACAACTAATCCAATCGCCTTGAAGGACTTGAAACTTTTATAGGAACAACTAAAACATAAAAATTAGATCAAGCAGGGATTCATTTGCTTCATAGTGAGTAGCTTGAAAGTCACACGCTTGAGTTATTTGTATCAAGCCTTTTTGCTACACAGAACTCCAAGCCATAATTCAGCTAAAACTACCCAAATACTCACAAGTTGATCATGATAATGGAATTGTACCCAAATACTGCCCATGAATTTAGCTACATGAAAGCATGTCTCTAGTAAAAAAAGAACTTTATTTTTTCTGTGCAAGAAGTAGTGCTGCAAGTTTGCTTACACTTTGGAAACAAACAAGAGAGTCCCAAAAATCAACCAATATCTAATAAGCTATGATAAATCCTAAAGCCCCCATATCTGCTAATTGCTAAAGAGTATAACCAAATCATAAGTAGATCTAACCTTATAGCACTTTGACGCCTGTTCTCACCATTGTTTTAAATGAAGCTAATTTTGATCAAATTCAACAAACTATTCTTCTCAATTATAGCCAATGGCCTTTTGGCCACCGTTTACAAATCAGATTTTTCATGAAAGACATAAAACAAGCACAAAATAAAAAATTCAACCTTTAGCCAACTAAAAACACATTTTGAAGAAATAACACTTTGGAAACAAACAAGACAGTCCCAAAAAAAACCAATTATTCAACCAGTATGTACTAGAACAAGATAAATCCTAAAGCCTTCGTATCAATCTAAGATATTAGCTAACTGCTAAGGAGTACAATCAGATCATAAGTATAGCTAACCCAATGGCACTTCACAACTCCCTGTATGAGGGAGTTTGACCATCAGTTCTCACCAGTCTTTCAAATAGATCTACTTTGATCAAATTTAACAAAACTATTCGGCTCAATTATTACCAATGACATATCAAATTAAAAACATACAAGACAAGCACAAAATAAAAATTCGATCTTTAACCAACTAAAACAAGTTTCAAATCCCATCATTTTGTTATATTTCTCCATCTTTCTCCTTCCATATATGTTTATCAAAAGCAAGATATCATATATCCACACAAATTCCACATTATTTTTTCACTTGAACAATTTGTATTGAATAACACAAATTCCACATTATTTTTTTCCCAAGTACAACAGGGAATTCAATTTCTTTATCAAAAGAAAACGAAATCCTAATACAATACAAAAAATTAAAAAATCTTCTTTTTTGTTGAGAAAATTAAAAGAAGGAAAAATCAAAGAGAGAAAGAGGAACTTTACCGGAACCACCGCCGGAATCGGTGGAGCGGAACATGGTGGCTGCTAACTGTAGCCATGGAGATTGAGCATCAACTTCTCTCTTACCCGATTCTATCCAAACCCTAACCCTTACTTTCTCTGATCTGGGTCTGAAAAGCATCAAATTCTCACTTAAACACCCGATTCTCTCCAAACCCCAACCCTTACTCTCTCTCTAATCTGGGTCTAAAAAGGGTGCAAGTGTGTGGGTTTCTTATGGGTTTACTGTTTTTTCTTTGCTTTTTGCTTATGGGTTTGAGTTGGGTATGCGGGAAGCAGTGACGACGGGGTTGAGGGAGAGGCAGAGAGCAAGTGTGGAGGTGGAGAGACTGGTGGAGGCGCAGTCGGGGCTGAGAGAGTGGAGCGCTAGGGAGAGTGAGGGAGAAACTCGGTTGAGGTGAAAGAGAGGAGCCATGGATTTTTGATGAGAGAGACAGAGAAAGTGAGAACCCATAGAGACAGAAGAAACGTTGAAAACTAACGTTAAGTGTATTTTATGACTCAGTGCTCTGTTAAGTGTATTTTAAATGGCGTGCTTGATTTTAGGCCATAGATTGATTTTAAATCAATCTCATCCTTTAACTGGACACTCTCCATTTCATATTGAAATGGAGAGGATCCGGATCCGTTTTTACTGGTCTGTTTTTTTTTTTCTTTCCTTTTGGTAACTTGGGTCTGATTTTTAAAGCTATGGTTTAATATTAATACCAATTGTTGAATTTCATAGTTAATATGAGGTTTCAGGAAAATTACTAAGTCAAAAATAACACGTCTCTCAACAAACAAACAAAAGAAATGATCTTTTGTTCAATGAACATACCAGTACCATTGCTGAACACTTTACAAGATCAATATTTTTTACTTAAATTATATATGGAGCCGTGAATATGATTAGAACCTTTTTCAAGTGATATTTGATTGGGAAAAGAAAATCTCTCTTTCTCAAATTTCACGGTTATCTCCGTCCCAAGGATTACCAAGATTACCCGGAAAATTCCTAAATGAATGGGGGTAGACAAGGATTACCAAGAAAATTTGTGGTAAAAATACAACAAACAATTGAGATACCAGCTTCAAGTCAGAGGGTAGAAAATTCTTTTTAAAACTGGTAGAAATTGTCATTTCTTTTCATGACAATTTTCTCGAATGTTATAATTTTCATGAAAAGAAATTACAATTTTTGTCAATCTTAAAAAGAGTTTTCTACCTTGTGACTCGAATTTGGTATCTTAATTATTTTTGTCGTATTTCCCCCACAAATATTTTTGGCAATAGTTGTCTTCTCATTCATTTAGGAATTGAAAACAGATCTATAAATAGAATGTAATTATTCGTTTTTCACAAAAAAGTTGGAAAACAAGCACTTAAAAGAATTAAAAATTTGAATTCTAGGAGATCTAAGTGTCAACAAAAATAAAAATTTGGAAATGGTGATTAAAAGAGTGACATCATACATTGTGGGTAGTTAGGAAATGTTTCCTACCATACTATGTTATCATCTTATTTAACCCTATTTCTTTTTCCAAAATTTTCACTTTTCTTGATAGTGTTCAATACAATTTTGAATGTCCTCATATTCTCCAATTTTTCATATATGCAATTCCATTCTCTTGATCATAGATTTGTATCTACACTTTCAAAATAGGCTTCCCCCACCCCCCCCCCCCCCCCCCAACCCTTTTTTTTTTGAGGTTTAAATTGTGTTAAAATAATCTTGAACACCTTCAAGAACCGTGAAAATTTTGGAAAAAAGAAGGAAAAGTGAGATAAAAATAGGATACAGTAAATGATGGTCACTCCTTTGACCATCATTTACAAATTTTTCTTCTTAGTTAGAGACAAGGAATGACTATATCGTGAATTCCGTAAACTAAATCACCAACCTCAAGATGACCACTGACAATTTCTGCTATTTCTAAAAATATTTATCTCTCTTCTACTCCAAAGCTTATAACTCAACCATTTGAGTCTTATTTTCACAATTCGTCAAAGTCTACTGGAAATTGATTTAGGAATTCAAAAAATGTTTATAAATTAAATGTTTATGACTACAAGTTGGAAATAAGCACCAAAAGGAAAAAACAAACTTACCCATTCGTGAGCTATATTAATGTTATACCTATATCTCCACACCAATACATTATGTGGACACCATCACGTGACCCCTCCGAAAGGGTTTTTAGAGAAAAAAAAGAAAAGAAAAAATAGAAGAAGGTTTTGTGGGTTTTGATGAAATTATGAGTTTTGAAAAATGAAGAAGTCACCACTTATTTTATATTTTTTAGAAGGAAAAATAAAGCAAAAAAAAAAAAATCATTTTTATTTGATTGACTCAATAGATAAGAAAAATAGTTTGTATTCCACCAAGGTTGGGTTCGTGATCAAATTACATCGTGGGGACGTGTGAGGCACCCACACATATCCGATATGTCTACTGATCTTCACTAATATTTAATTAATTAACTGAATTTGTTAATTATATGGCATAATGACCTAAAACTAAATCATGTGACAGATAAACAATAATAATAAAAACAACATGGTAATAATGGAAACAATGTGATAATAGTGAAATTAATAAGTGTAAGCAATAGAAATAACAATTATCTATATTGCTATTTAAGAGGCCTTCTCCTCTCTCCCCGTGTGTGTGTGTTAAAAATATTTCGTATTTTCAAAAGAAAAAACAGTGGGTTAATCCCATGTTGGAAAATGAGTGTGAGTTTAAGAGGCTGAAAGCCTGTGCTGTGTATCGAAGAGTTAGGCCCTTTTGGGTATAGATTACTATAAATTTGTTTAAAAAACCTTCTCCCTTCTCCCCATGTGTGTGTTAAAAATACTTAGTATTCTCAAAAGAAAAAATAGTGGGTTAATCGCACATTGAAAAATAAGTGTAAGTTTAAGAGGTTTAAAGTCTGTGCCGTGTATTTAAGAGTTAGACCCTTTTGGATATACACCATTATAAGTTTCTTTAAAAAACCTTCTCCCCTCTCCCGTGTGTGTGTTATAAAAATACTTAGTATTCTAAAAAAAAAAGAAAAAAAAAAAGAGGCTTCTCCTGTTTGGACCGGATTTTTTTATATATTCCAAAATACCCCTACACGCCTAGGTTTAACTTGCATTAAAACATTGCCAACAAAACTAAAGGATAGTCCTATAAAAATACATATTTAACTTGCATTAAAACATTGCTTACAAAATAGGAACACTTTTCCACTAACCCACTTCTTCAAAACAACTATTTAAAAAGTTCAAATAAGAGAGTTAGAAATGTAAAATAATTAAATAAATAATTTTAAAAAAATCCTAAATTTTAGATAACTTAAAAAAAAAAAAAAAAAAAAACACTTGCCTCAAATCCACGTTCAGATCCTATCAAAAAAGCAAAAGAAAAAAGGACCACGTTCATTCGGATAACAACTTCTAAAAAAACTGAAGCAGTTATAAAAATTCACGTCACCTTTTTTTTTTTTTTGAGAAAATTCCATGTTGCCATTTTAATTTTTAACCCAAGGGGTGAAGGTCTTGCCACTGTTTGACATCAAATATGATGACTATCTAGGGGATTCTGGCATTTTATCCTTATTTTTAAAAAAATTTAACAATATGTCACTGTTTTGAAACTACATAAGTAAATGCCCCTGTTTCGATATTCGATTACCTTAAAATCGAGTTTCAATTAAATACTCAATTTGTACAAAATCGAGTTATGCCCGATCAAACTTAAAAAAAAAAAAAAGAAAAAAGAAAAAAGAAAAAAGAAAAACATGGAACTCGAGTTCCATTAAAAACGCCACTATAAGACAACAAAAATGTAGCTATAGGTTATGCCCGATCAAACTTGAAAAAAAAAAAAAAAAAAAAAAAAAAAAAGCATGGAACTCGAGTTCCAATAAAAATGCCACTATAGGACAATCAAAACATAGCTATAGGTTATGTCGAGTTCCATGCAATTTTTTTTTTTTTTTTAGTTTGATTGGGCATAACTCGATTTTGTACAAATCAAGTATTTCATTGAAACTCGATTTTAATGTAATCGAGTACTGAAACAGGGACATAAATCTAGATAGTTTGAAAACAATGACATATTGCCAAATATTTTAAAAAATATGGGTAAAAGGCTAGAATCCCCTGACTATCCAGTAACCACATATAGTGGATGGCACTTTAACTATAACATTCTCTTTCAGTGTTTGTGCCTACATGTTGGTGGTCCTTCATATCAAAGGTCAGAATTTTTATTTATTTATTTATTTTTCAAATTTTTTTTTTGTTAAATTATGTTTCTCTTTTTGATCTTACGCTTACTAACACACCAAATTCTTATCCTCTGAAACTTTCTTTTTTGACAGACTTATCCTTTGAACCTTAAAGGCTACAATTCTAATGAAAATTTTTCACTTTATCATACTAGCCTGTGAGCCACAGTATGAGGCTATTCTTTTTTTTTTTTTTTTTTTTTTTTTTGTAGAAGTTAATAGTTTTCATTCATAATCATTGAAAGTTACTATATTTTTCAATTACAAAAATATTTAGGGATTTGATGATATTTATACTAAAAAATTATTCCACTCATAGATGCATAAATTTCATCACACCCTATGTTTTTTTATGATTGAAAAATGTAGCAACTTTGAATAATAATGAATGAAATTATTGTTATGATTCAAACCTCACATGAAGCGGTTGTAATCTAAGAAATTGTTATAAAAAAAATTTCTTTTGTAACAAAAACTATATTTATCATTTGTAAAGTTTTCATTCATTGTTATTGGAAGTTACTATATTTTTCAATTACAAAAATATTTAGGGGTTTGATGATATTTATACCAAAAAATTATTTCACTCATAGATGCATAAATTTCATCACACCCTAGGTTTTATTGTGATTGAAAAATGTAGCAACTTTGAATAATAATGAATGAAATTGTTGGTATGATTCAAACCTCACATGAAGTGGTCGTTATCTAAGAAATTGTTGTAAAAAAATTTCTTTTCTAACAGAAGGCACATATATATATCATTTGTATAATTCTATGTGAAATTCAATTTAATTTTTTTTGTAATTAATAATTTACTTCATCAAAAATGTTATGAAGGTAGTTGCTAAATTTTAAATTTAAGCTCTTTTTAACTTTTGTTATGGATGTGTAGTAAGTGGCTAACTTTTAGGATTTAAAAACTAAATATTAGGATTAAACAAAAGTTGATTATTGTTATTAAGCACATGCTCAGAGGCTTTTTTTTTTTTTTGAGTAAAAGTTAATAATTTGCATTAATTATAATTTGAGATTGCTATATTTTTCAATCACAAAAAAATCTAGGGTTGTGATGAAACGCATAATACTTATCATACCACAAACGCAAAATACTCAAAACACCCCTAGATTTTTTTGTGAATGAAAAATGTAGTAATCTCAAATTATAATAGATGCAAATTATTAACTTTTACTCAAAAAATAGAAGAGCCTTATTATGTAAAGCATGTCTAAAGTCAACTCTTATTTAAAAAAAAAAAAAAATTTATTTGGATGACAAAGAGTTGAATTTTATTTTGTCCTTGGATCTTATTCTGCAAAGAGTAGTCACTATTCATTTAACATGTTTCAAAAGAGATTGGGCTTCTTTTATTTAATTTATTTAGTCTTTTAGTCCGGTGAGAAAAGGTGGGCTGGATTTATCCTATTTGCTTATTAAACATGGGCTCTTTTTTTTTTGAGAAAAAGAACATTTTTACAAACAGAAAAGAGAGCAGACTATAGAATGTCATGACCAACAATCTCAAAAATAAAAGGAGTTTCTTCTGGGCATGGACTTATTTAAAGTCAGGAACAACATTTTATATAAGGAAGTTTATGTTCTATCAATAACACAGTTTATTTTATTTTTTTCATTTTAAACTTTTTTTATAATTATTTTATAAAAAAAGTTAAACAAATACGTGACACAAGATGTAATTAGTGGAATATAAAGTGTAACAAACAAAATGGTGTAGAAAGTTTTTATTCCTAATTTATAATCTTTTAGTGATCTCCTAACGTCTCTGTTTACTTTTTTTTTTTCACCTATCCTCCTCTGTTTTCATACTACCACCATATCTAAAAGGAAATGAACAATCTCAAACAGAGTTTAAGGATTAGAGATACACCCAGCGGTTTCCTCGAAATGTGTCTCCGCGGAGGTGAAGCTGCGATGAAGGCGTGACCGTCAATGCTGCTTCTGCCGCTGGCGGCGGCTGTTCGCGGTGGTGTTTGCAGAGTTAGAGCTTGCTTGTTGAGGTGTGAGTTTGGTCTTGATTCGGATTTTATATTCTGAGGGCCTTTTTCTGGAATGAGGTCCTATGAAAACAATGGTTTTTGCTCTCTAAATGTTTTCAATCTCTCTCTCAAAATAAATTTTTGGTAATGAAAAGAAATTAAAAAAGAAGAAAAAGATGAACTCAAGAAACTATGAAGATTTTTGTAGAGGAACAGATTTTTGAAAATGCTATTTTTCCTACGGATCTTGTTTTGTAAACTCTCTCCTCTTTGAAACTCTCTCAAAGATAGATTTTCAATTTACACCCACTAGAAAGGCCCCTCTCTGCATTTTTATTCCGCAATTGCTAGCCGTCGGCTTTGTCTCTTCCACACTGATCCCAACAGTTCAATGCAAAGACAGAGCATGCAAATGTTTTGTTTCTTGTTTTGTAAACACTTCAAACAAAATAGCTAATAAAGATAAACCATCCCAATTAAACACTAAATATGATCTCACTATAATGTGCAACGTGTATCTTAATATCTTATGGTGTGATTAATTAGCAAAAGTAAATACCAAATGATTAGGTGGTGAGTGAGAGTTGGAGGGAAGAAGTGTCCAACACAAGAAGTATAGAGAATGAGTGGTGTACGTAAATGGAATTCTTGTGGTTAAACAAATGTGGTTTTGATGCTGCAGTAGTTGAACTTACTGTGTGCAAAACATCTCTGATGAGAGAGAGAGAGAGAGTCAAAAAGGGCTCTGGTTTTGTCAAAGACTCAAAGACATCGTTAACACTTGTCCTAAAACTAGTTCCTATAGTCTTGGTGACAAATTTAAAGCCAAAAAGTGAGTTCAGTCACAATCAGAGCATTCACATCAGTGGATGCAAAAATTTTGTAAATTTACACGAAAAAAACCTACTTTTTCTATTTTACACTCTTATCTACTTTCTCTATTTTACACTCTTATTTTTACAAAACACACACATCAGTTTGTCTATTATACACATTTATTCAAATAAAATATTCATCTTCACCCACCATCAACAATCAATCCACACCCACCGTCAACCCACCATCATCGCCACCATCATCAACCACCATCACCCCACAACCCACGGATCAAACAAAGAAATAAAAAAAGCAAACAAAAAATTAAACAGAGAGAGGTGATCAAACAAAAGATTGTATCGGTGAGTGATTTGTATGGTGAGGGATCCAAAACTAATCAAACAAAAGATCAAACAGAAAATCCAAAACTGATCTGTAGAGGCTTGCTGGACTGATCGTTCATCAGTGGCGGCTTGTTGGACTGATCAGTCAGTGAGAGTGAGGGACTAGAGATAAAAAGAGAGAGAGAGGTGAGAGTGAGGAGCTGAAAATGAGGGAGTGAGGTGTAGCACTTGTGCATTTATGCACAATTTTACACCCATTGATGTAAGTGTTTTTTGGGTCCAAATGTGTAAAATAAAGTTCTTTTTTTGTTTTGCAAGACTTTGCATCCACTGATGTGGATGCTCTTAAGTTGTGGCGTGTGAACATTAACAGACGCCAAGTCATGGTATAAACAATAAAAACATCTTTATCAATGGGCATTAGGTAAATCAAATGACCTACCATCGAAGGCTTACTTACAAGAAAGCCCCTCAATTTTTTTTAATACCATGGTTTAAAATATTGCTTTGAGCCCAAGAGTTAGATCAGATTTGTGATTAATAATTTGTGATGAAGTGGAATGTATGGAAAAATGAAAAAAAAAAAAATTATATATATATATATATATATATATAAGTCCAGTGTATATAACTTATTGTGACTACATATCAGTCTCATATAAGTTTTATATGCCGGGCGTATAAGATAATTTCTCTTAAACAAACAAAAAGTGAACTTTGTGAGTGTACAATCATAAATTAATGTATCAATGAAATGATGTCAAGTATAATGTGACAATACTCAATGGCCCAAGTTTAGTACTTAAAATGTGTGCATAGACAAATTGGAAATCTTTGACGTAAGCATATATTACTTTATATAAAAATAACAAGGCCTAATCTGTAAATGAAATGATAATATTTGAGTTCAATGATACGTATGTTACTTGAACTAATGAACCAATGGTGGGAGATACATGCATAAATGACAATTCGAA
>NW_027069582.1:243092-258455 GCF_002906115.3 Quercus suber
TAACATTTACAGCGCGACTAAGGTAATTGAGGGTCACCGGCCTCATAGGGATTCTCATCCCTCCTTCTACAAAAGCAACTATTGGAATTACGACCTCACCCTCTCTCCTTCTAAGGTACCACTCTCCTTCCTCACAGTACTTCAAATTCACATTATTGGGTATCCCATACTTAGCCATGAATTGGTTCATCATCTCGTCGGACTCGACCAACTTCTTAAACTTACCCATTCCCCAAAAGACAACTACAAGCTCTAAAAAGAAAAGGAAAAGTGAAAGCAGGGAAATTTGGGGTCACTAGACAAAGAAAACTTACAGAGGTATGACGATACTCTTCAGATAGTGTGCCAGTCAAGTCAAGTTCAAACTATGTGCATCAACGATGGTAATCGTGAAAATAATGGAACCAGGCAAATCAAACAGACATTTATACTCTCCCTTATTTTCTCCAAAAGAAACCGCTTGCTCATAAAGGCGGGGGATCATGCCATTAAAAGTGGGAAACGTGGCGCCGCCATACTTTAATGAGGGCACTCAGTAAGCCTCGAAATGCTAAAAGCGCGCATCGGGCAGTCAAGAAGCCGCCAGCATCAGTATAAACTGAGGTGAGGCCATTCGTCCAGTGAGTCCGCATGTATCAAAACCCTCCTCCCCGTTCGAGAGAACGTGCAGCAGAGTTTTGAGGGGCTATTGTGGGGCCCGTGGGCCTGATAACCTCGGCCCATCATATAGCAAGCCCGAGGCCCATGCCGAGGAGTGCAAACTATTTCTGAGGAGAAGGGGGGAAGCCTACTTTCCTAGGACCAGGCCGAGGATACCTTGTCCTCGGCTTGACAAGGGTGGTTTCGGGGAGAGTTTAACCCCAAAGTAGGTTGTCACCATCGCATTGAATGCACTCAACTAACCCCCCCTGGCCGCATTAATGGGGAGGTAACCCTTTGACAGGATAACGTTGGGTAGAGCGAGCCACTTGAGTACCGATAAGGCCTCTGATGGGACGGACAACCAGAAGAAAAGCGAATAGATGAACAACAAATGGCAGCAGAAGATAGGAAGATGAAAACTATAAAAGAAGAGTTAGTAACCCCAAAAAGGAGGGGGGAAAGAAAAAGGCCTCCTCGGCCACAGTCCGAGGAGCAATCCCTCAGTTGTAAGAAAACACATAGCCATTTTCTAATATAAGTTTGGCCATGGTGATCAACGGCCAGCACCTAAGCCTTTCAACCCACTCTCTATAAATGTATTGTTTGGGCTTGTTGGGCCGGGAACCTAACATTCAACTCAAATTGAGTCCTTACAAAAATGTTTTTATTTTATTTTATTTTATTTATAAGTGTGATCAAAATGTAATAAATTGAATTAATTGTAGCTAACTTATTTCTTTCGTTATACTTTTTACATCTATTATACGTTTTGTTTGTCGAAGTTAATTTAAAAATGAAAATAAGTTGGAGGTACAATTTCTTAAACATCATTTTTTTAAGTACAATTTTTATATAATAGACAAAAATTAGATTTAATATTCCTATATATTAATTAGACCCGTTGAAATTTAAACACATGACAAATATTTGACATGTGTGTGCAGACTCTGCACCCCAAGCTAGTTTTTTTTTTGATGAAACTCCAACCCAATTCATAACTAAATAAACACTTCAAACAAAATAGCTAATAAAGATAAACCATTCCAATCAAACACTACATATGATCAAGGTTATCAAACTCGGATCGGACCGTGCGGTCTGATCGGGTTAACTGGGAACTGGATTGAAATCTTGTTTTTTAAGTCTACAGAACCGGGCATCCTTATTAATTCCATGAACCCCTTGAACCTAGGATTAGAAAAAAAAAAAATGCTTAGGTTTTTAAGTTGTTCAAGCATGCCTCTTAAATAAGAAAAAAAAAATCAGAAAATGTGCTTACTAGGATTAGAACCTTGGCATGGTCAAAGTTGAAGCTAGAGCCTAACCACTCAGCTAAGCTTGCAAGTTGATGCTTAACAATAACCCCCCCACCCCACCCCCCCCCCCCCCCCCCAAAAAAAAAAAAACTTGAAGTAAACTTGACGTATTTTTTTTTTTTTTTAATTTTTATAAAAACAACTTAACATAATTCTATTCTACTTAATAAAATTATCCATCTCATACAAGGAATATTAAAAAAGTTATAATTAAAATCTTTTAAAGATATTCAACTTTACTTCAAAAATTAATCATAAATTTTAATGTTTTCATGGTTATTATTTTATTTTATTAACTTTTTTATTTAATTATTAAATATATGCTTGAAAATCATTAAATTTCTCCCACATATATAGATATATTAGTCAATTTTGCTAGTTTTATAAATTTAATATCTATATTTAGGATTTAATTAATTATTAAAGTAATTATGACGTCATCGTGGTTCGACCTGTTGAACCTCGGTCCGACCTTAAAAACTTTAAAGCTCTCCCTTTATCGGTTCTTTGAACGGTTCGAGTTTAAAAACCATGCATATGATCTCACTTATAATGTGCAACGTGTATCTTATAGGGTGATTAATTAGCAAAAGCAAATACCAAATGATTAGGTGGTGAGTGAGAATTGGAGGGAAGAAGTGTCCAACACAAGTATAGAGAAAGAGTGGTGTACGTAAATGGAATTCCTGTGGTTAAACAAATGTGGTTTTGATGCTGCAGTAGTTGAACTTACTGTGCCAAAACATCATATTGTGTGATGATAGAGAGTCAAAAAAGGCTGTGGTTTTGTCAAAGACTCAAAGACATCGTTCATACTTCGTACCCTTATCTTAACACTTGTCCTAAAACTAGTTCCTATTGTCTTGGTGACAAATTTAAAGCCAAAGATGGATGTCTCTTGTCTTTGTTCCTTTAAAGTCTGCTAAAAAAGTGAGTTCATTCACTGTCAAAGCAGTGGCATGTAAATGTTAACAGACGCCAAGTCATGGTATAAACAATAAAAACATCTTCATCAATGGGCATTAGGTAAATCAAATGACCCACCATCGAAGGCTTACTTACAAGAAAGCCCCACAATTTTTTAACTCCATGGTTTAGAATATTGCTTTGAGCCCAAGAGAGTGAGATCGAATTTGTGATCAATAATTTGTGACTTTGGACGAAAAAAAAAAAAAATCTTATATACGTCCAGTGAATACAACTTATGTGAGACCACATGTCAGTCTCACATAAATCATAATGCTAAACGTATAAGATACTTTCTCCTGGACAAATAGAAAGTGAACTCTGTGATTGTACAATCATAAATTGTTGTATTGATGAAATAGTATCAAGTATATGTGACAAAACTCAATTGCGTATGTTTGGTACTTCAAAACATGTGCCTAAACATATTGAAAATCTTTTTTATTTTTGGTAGGAACATATTGGAAATCTTTCACATAAGCATATATTACTTATAAAAATAACAAGGCCTAATCTGTAGTGAAATGACAATTATTTTGATTTCAATGATACATATGTTACTTGAACTAATGAACCAATGGTGGGAGCCACATTCATATAATGACAGTTTGAATACCCATTAATTGACTCCATTGTCCATTTTGGTAAGACTTTCGTTTAACTAGATTGCTTAAATTTCTTGAAAAGTCGTAACCAATAATAGCATTCCATGGTCAACACCACCGACACATGCAAAAGCCAACTTTGGCCATTGTTTCCTAGCTGCAATGTGCTTTGACTTTCAATGTAATAAGCTGGCTTGATTTTGAAAAGTCTAATTTGATACTATTCTATGCTCTACACATGGTCAAATAGCAGCACAATGAACTGCATGTATCTTGAATAGCACCTGGCCTAGCAAGAAGGGTGACCCAGTATTCCTTGACCCCTTGGCATCAGTCTTCTTCCTCTATTCCATGCAAGAGTGTTTCAAAGGAAGATTTCGAATTCAACCAAACAAAGCAAAGAATTGCATTGTAGTGAGCACTAGCTAGCTTCAAGTTTCTTTGCTTCATATTCAGTTTCTCCGTACAGTCAATATTACACAATTTCAAAAGAAATTTAGTGCACACACACATGGTAGAGAAAATACTATTCAGCACTTAAACCATTACAATCCAGATGTGAAAATGCAGTAGAGAGAAACCCAAAAAAAATAATTTTGAGGGCCATAAAAAGTGCAGCCGTGCAGGCACACATGCACATGCACAAAGGACATGGAGAGACTAACCAGCGCTTAAGTTATCTACCTACTGTGAATGTTTGGAACTCCTTTGCATTCGGACCAAGGGAGTCAATACCGTACCGGAGGCTGTACCGGTTTGGCCAACGGTACGATATATTTCGGATACCGGTGTACCGTTTCGGATTTACCGCTATAAATAAATATATATTCATTAATTTAAGTTTTATTGATTAAATCTCATAAATATAAGTTATATAACAATATTGTTAATGACTCAATCTAATCCAAACCCAATAAAAATAATAACAATCAAATTAATATTATATTTTATAAAAAATAAGAGCCAATCTGCCATTAGCCCAACACGTGAGGCTTTTAAAATTTCAATTCATATGATAACAAAAGTCAAAACATGCTAGCTGTAAAGCAACAACTATCAATAAAAAAACATGCTAGCTGTAAAGTCTAATTCTTGGGCGTGCAAATTGCAAACATCATTTGAGAGGTTTGAAAAACTGAGAAAGAGAGAGAGAAAGAGAAAGGTAGACGGACAGAGAGAGAGAGAGACAGAGAGGAGAAGAAGATGAAGATGAAGTAGCAGCAGCCTACACGGCCCCGACTTGAGGTCGAGAATGAAGAGATCGTCGCCGATGGAAGGTGAGAGTGAGGAAGAAACACTTTTCTTTTTCCGGTCCGGTATGCATTTACCGGCCGAAATTTGATATTTTCTCCGGTATGGCCGAAATGACCCGGTATAGGCCGGTATATTTTCCGGTACGAAACAACCTTGTTTCTGTACCGGCCAAGGTACCGGAACGGTAAATACCGGAGGTACCGGCCGGTACAGTACGAAACTGACTTCCTTGATTCGGACATAAGTAATTCTACTATCACACAAAATACTACAATTATCTTATGTGTCAAACTGTGAGTGACTAATAGTCTGCCACGTGGATAGTTATGACACAAGTTGTGTACTAGTTTTAGTATCACGCAAAATACCACAACTATCTTATGTGTTAAATTGTGATTGGTTATCTGTCACTTTTACATAAACTTATCATTTTTTCTTCATGACTTATAGTCTGCCACATGGAAAGTCATGACATAAGTTGTAGAGTAATTCTAGTATCACACAAAATACCACAACTATTTTATGTGTTAAAATGTGATTAATTGCTTGTCACTTTCACATAAACTCACAACTTTTTTTTCACGACTTACAGTTTGTCACGTGAACAGTTATAATACAAGTTGTGATATTTTATGTGGTCTCAGAATTTTTGTTCGGACACAAGTTCCTGCAAAATTTTCCATACCACTGCTAGGATGGGAGTATCCATTCATTGTCTAAAGAGTGCCGTAATTCCTATTTGGATTAGGCCGATAAAGGCTCAATTAGATCCAGCCCAATAAGCTCACTGCTCACGTACTTGAATAAAAACAAGCACATCCCGTATGTGTCTACCAGCTCTTTGGAGTTTAGACCTCACATATCCCAACTCAACCCATATCTAGAACCTTAACATTCATTTTAGCAAGAAGCCCAATCCGAAACTAGTCCAAACGGCCCGCTTCCCCAATACTTCACAAAATTATGTTTTTGGGCAAAAACTTCCTAAAATTGCATACTGACCCTTAAAACTTCCAAAAATTTCACAAAGGTCCTTGAGGTCAACAAAACAATGCATTTTCAACCCTTGTTTTGCAAAATAAAATGTTTCCTTCAAATATAATAAAATTGTCAAATGACATTATTATTAGACTTATTAAGAATTCAACATTTTGTTGTTGTTATTATTAGACTTTCCTCACATGTCATGCATTCACATGTCACTTTAGTGTAGATTTATACATGTCATGCATTCACATATCATCTTAGGATAGATTACTTGAGAATGAAAAAAGATAAGTTTAGATTGAAAGTGCATATTCCAAATTCGACTTTATTAAAAAATATAGATCTCAAACTCATTCCAAACTCCATTAAATTTTAGTAATTTAATCTCAAATTTGTTCCATATATATTTATTAATGAATCCAAACCCATCTATTTATTTATTTTATTTTTTTTAATTAAAAAGAACTAACTTAACATTACTTATTGTTAAGTTCTAAAACACAATTAGATCACATTCAAACCTTAAAGCCATTGCATTTAGTCATAATGCATAGCTTATATTGAGTAATATTAATTGTAGGGGCTCAATTTGAGTTGAATGTTAGGTTCCCGGCCCAACAAGCCCAAACAATACATTTATAGAGAGTGGGTTGAAAGGCTTAGGTGCTGGCCGTTGATCACCATGGCCAAACTTATATTAGAAAATGGCTATGTGTTTTCTTACAAATGAGGGATTGCTCCTCGGACTGTGGCCGAGGAGGCCTTTTCTTTTCCCCCCCCATCCCCCCCCTTCTTTTGGGGTTACTAACTCTTCTTTTATAGTTTTCATCTTCCTATCTTCTGCTGCCATCTGTTGATCATCTATTCGCTTTTCTTCTGGTTGTCCGTCCCATCAGAGGCCTTATCGGTACTCAAGTGGCTCGCTCTAACCAACGTTATCCTGTCAAAGGGTTACCTCCCCATTAATGCGGCCAGGGGGGGGTTAGTTGAGTGCATTCAATGCGATGGTGACAACTTACTTTGGGGTTAAACTCTCCCCAAAACCACCCTTGTCAGGCCGAGGACAAGGTATCCTCGGCCTGGTCCTAGGAAAGTAGGCCTCCCCCCCTTCTCCTCAGAAATAGCTTGCACTCCTCGGCATGGGCCTCAGGCTTGCTATATGATGGGCCGAGGTTATCAGGCCCACGGGCCCCACAATATATATATATCACTATTAGATATTTTTATTTATTTAGTCTTTCACCTCAATAACGTTTGCATTTATATCAAAATATTAGTTCATTGAATTAACTAATATAGTAAATGCATATATTAATTATTTATAGTTGTGCATTAATATTTTATAATAGAGGAATTTATATGATTATTTTTATATTACAAACTTTTTTTTTTTGAGCAAAGACGATAGTATAACAAACTATTTTTATTTGTAACTGAACACATAAATTTCAACATTGAATGAGTAAAGAAGATTCAGAGAAAGAAAAAAAGAAATGGATGTTCATAAAGAACAATGTCACCATGAGATTCAACTTGATGTCTTGATTTCTGAACCTTCAAGTTCAAGAATAGCATTAAATCTGAATTCTTTGCCAGGTATAAACGATGACATTAGCTCTTCTACCTTCTGGATTGTGTTAATTTTGTTGTCCTTCACGTTCAAATTTTCCTGGCATGGAGTTGAGAAACAAAATAATTACCATAACTCAAGAAATAAATGGCGATAACTAGTTAGTGTCGACAATGGCTTACATTCTTCACATAATCATCCATGGTTGAGTTAACTATTTCTTGTATAACAAACTTAGTGACACGCTCTTCACCAAGCATTTGCAAGAGAAAGCTTTTTGGGACCTGAGGAAAATTATAAGTTTGCCATTTGTGAAACTACTATGTTGCATGTAACCAAAGAAAATATAAAAATGCATAAATCCTTCACAAGAAAGACGATGAGAGCATCAGCTATTTTATGAAATCACAATTTCTTCCATATGAGTGACATAGGTTTGGTAAAAGGAGACAAGTGCAAAGGCACTGCATACTTAATTTACCTCAGATTTTTATCAGATAACTTACATACCAACAATTCAAACACAAACCTGACATTTGGAGCTGACAGAAACAGTTTAAAATAGTTTCTGTTATATATGTTCATATAATATTTACATATGACCAATACCATTGTCAAGTTTAAAGTTAATAATTTTTCTGTTATAACTTAGTTTGTCAATTTTAAACCAAGTAATGTGAAATTGCAAGATTTGCTATGGGAGAAGTAATTTAATCTCTATTTTATTTTTAATTCTCAAGTGCAAAAGGATGTTTTCTTGTAGAATACCTGAGCTTGTGAAGCACTTGTAAGTTATGGTGAACAGGCAAGTCCCACCCAGAGACACATAACTCCTAAAATTAGTTCCTTTTTGTACATGTAGGATACTTGCAGACATTCAAAAGAGAGCAAAGGTTCTATAAAGAGAGTGCAGTTTGAGACTAGGATGTTTAAGTATTGATCTCTTTTCCAAATAATCAACATCAAAGTTGGAACTATGAAGATCTCAAGCACATAACTAGAAAGAGGCTAAAAAATTACAAATTAAACATGGATACCAAAATTTGGGCAATAACAATTGTTTTATATATATATTTTATAGAATGCCTAAGATCAGAGGCCACTTGCCTGCGATGTTTTTCCTTGAGTAGCACCAGTGCACAAGCAAAACAAAATATTGTTAGAATTCATGAACAGAAAAACTAATAAACTGTGGACAATACAATATCATAAACAGAAGGATGTCATGGTACTATCATTATAAACTATGCCCTTCACACATATAACTGTTCAAAATTAACTACCTTGGACTAAAGTTCAAGTTTATGATCATAAGCTTATCAAAGTGATCACGCCCTTTTCCATGTTATTTCAATCATTAAATATCAAGTAATTAATCACAAGGCTAAAACCACCGGTATGAGCCATTAAAAATGTAGTTAAAAGCCTAAAAATTATCACGTAATTTATGACAAGGCTAAAGCTACCAGTTTGAGCCATTAGAAATGCAGTTAAAAGGCTAAAGCATATGAACTGAATTGTTTTTTTAACGATCCTTATGTTTTCAATTAGATATTATACAAGAACAACTAAACACGGTAAAATGAATATATTTTATACTGGCTGATCTTAAACCTCAAAAATTGAAGTAAAGAAAGGCTTTGCAAGGTTAGGAAAAAGTTATTACAACAAAGTAAATATATTCTAGAGGGAACAGAAGAATAATAAACATTATAATGTTTATCACATAGATACCTACACAATTATGTTTATAATTGTTTTCATCAAATTACAAGCATCTGAGAATTGTGGAGGTCATCAATAAAATAACAATAATCTGTTTTGTATCCGCCTATGACCATCAGATAAAATAAGTCCCTATCTTGAGAAACTTCTTGCCATGACCATATCTAATTATTTCCAAAGAGAATAAACACAAAGCATGGTTATAACTTGAACAAAATTGGCAAGGGATATCAGAATTTTACCTCCTTTTTGCCTGCGAAATCCTGGAACAGGTGGTGCTGTGCGAGCCAAATTTGTTAAAACCTGATCAAATACTTTTTCCGTCTCATCCCCAGTCAAGTCCACTTGTATCTACCAATTGAATGTCATGAGAGCATTGCAATATAAGTTTCAAAGACACCTAAGTAGAGGCAATCCAAGAAACACAACCAAATCTGGCCATCTATTTCACAAAAGGTTTAAGAAACCATATGTTGTCCACAGGACAATTGTTTTTAATAAAGATCCATTCAGACGCATCTTCCAAAGATGAATTATATGGCCAACTTGATAAATATAGTATTGGAATTTCTAATTAGCATAGACAAAACTAGTTCTGTCTACATCCATCTTCATTAATTGACATACCAAATTTTAAAACTATATCCAGATGGAGAAAGTAACAAGTCAAACATGCTTAGCCAAACCAAGTAGAAGATCAGTTCATATTTGGTAATTATTTTATTAATTCACATTCACGCATAATTAAAGAGAAAAGAAAGCAGGAAAGAAGCATAAGATTTAATTCACAGAAAAATCATATCACCTTGTACAAAAGCCAAAAAATCTGTTATATGAGATTATCTATCAACAAAACAAATGAGTAATACAAATTTAATCTTGCAGGCTCACTTGCATCTTATTTTCATCTTGAGACTCAATAACTATCTTAGCACTCTTCAACTTTATTGTTTTGCCCTTCTGATCTGTGATAGATGCCTCAAGACCTACATTGCCAAAACAACATAATTACTTACAAAAAACAAATGTAGGGGTAAGAGATTAAACTGCATTACTACCAATGAGGTGGAAGAAAGACAAAACGAAGAGGGAAAGAAGAAAAAAATTGCATGAATTTATAAGTGTACTTAAAGTTACTTCACCTGAACTAGAAGCAGATATTGGCTTGGTCAAACGTGTTAGACCTCTTCTTTGGGGACTACTAGGGAATAATAAACTGAAAACAACAAAAATATGTAACATGAGTGTTCCTATAACTACAAATTAATAATCTCAGAAACAGTAGCTAATTAAGTTAAACCCATATTTGTATGGTGACATTAAACGGCTTAAAAAAATTTAGATGTAGAACATCAAAAAAATTGGAGCACAAAAAGCTTAACTTCAGAGAACTAAATCCTATACTAAGCAGGCGAAGTTAAGGTTCAGATTAAGCAACATAATGAAGTAGCCTAATAAATACTTGACACAAACACACACACACATACAAGGAGTCTAAGGATATTCAGCAGCTTATAACAATTGATGTGTAATCAGTTCATTCAGCATGTTCATATTGTCTTACTGTAAATCTTTGTCAACCTTTTCAATTGACTTATTGCTGTCCAAATTTTTAATTAATTTGAAATATATATGTAAACTAGGCACTAACTAAGTACTACTATTGAAATGCAAATTGATTCAAAATCAACGCTTCCTAGAGTGTAGTCCAACGTGGGATCTCTCATGTAATATCTTGATATGATTAGACACTTAAAAAAAGAAATTATTCTAAACTAAAAGAAAAAAGTCCAACTTTTGGTGTATAATTTAAGTTGAATCCTTGGTTCCCATTATATGCCTGTCTCACATTGTATGTTCCCGTATCAATTTGCACATTAGAAATTAATTCAGTTTGTGATCACAATAAGAAAGCAAAATCCATTGGAGCCAGTGAAACAATCATCTTATCTTAATTACGCCTCTTACATTATGCAATAAGCTACAGTAGATTCTCTGTATAAGCATAAAATAACTGCTAAAACAATGTACAGAAATAAGTGATTTACCTTCTACACAGATAGTGCTGCATATCACAGAAATTGGTGCATGTGGACTTTGGACATGTAAGAAGATGACTGCAGCCAATTGTTACATGACAAGATTGCTGTAGAAGAGAACTAAACTGAATTATCTGTTAAAAAAAAAAAAAAAAAAAAAGCTTCCTAATTTTTTTAGATGCTTTCTTATGACAAGATTGCTGTAGAAGAGAACTAAACTGAATTATCTGTTAAAAAAAAAAAAAAAAAAAAAGCTTCCTAATTTTTTTAGATGCTTTCTGCCTTTCTATACAGGACTGATGTGGAACATGATGTATGTTGCACTCTTGCCACAAGAATAAATAGGTAATCACCTGCAATTAATGTCTCCTAGCCTGAGTCTCTTTTTTTTGAAAAATTAAGTAGATTGCATTGAAAAACAAGCCAAAGTACAAGCACCAAGCAGAAAATGGCTGCACGCAGAGTCAAACCAGCAGCAAAAGAGCGTACAATACAGCATGCAACACAACTGTTACATACAAAACAACACCTACAACCATACTATTCCCACAACACACAGATAAATTACTAAGTGTCAAGAGCTGAGACACAGACAGAAGCCTCCACAAACAAAAAAGAGATTTGTTTAGGATTGAGTTCCTAACATTTTTTCGCCACAACAGCCTATGGCTTATATCATTCCTGAATTTCCTTGAACCAACAATCTTAGTTAGTTTGCTCTTTCTTTAGTTGCCTATCCTGGTCTGCCAATTCCTATTTTGGTGCTAAGGTTTTTATTCTTCGCTAAAGCTGGAATCCTGTGAATAAGGTCCCCTTGAAGCACAAATACATTCAGTCTTATGGTCTTTTGAAATGTTTTTCATATAATTTCTTCAAAGCCCAACCTGCCTCCTCATTCTATCCTCCAATCTGCCTACCATAGAGAAAGAGCAATCAAAATAAAGATAATTATGAGATTTTGATTCTACTCTTACAAAAGGAGCAAAGCAAGTAACTTTCATATCTCCAAGATGCAAGCCTATCCGCAGTTGTAAGCTTTTTGTGAAAAGTTATCCAAGGCATAAATGCATGATTGGAGTATTTTTAGCAAAACATATCATGTGCTACCAACAACTTTGAAGGCTTTGACAGCTCTTATAGCTCTCCAGTTATCCATGCAGTTATAAATATTTTTTGCAGCAGGGAGCCAAATCACAGCATCCACACCACCAAGCCGCAGTTCACATACTTTTCTCCGAATTTGCACAAAATCATTAGATCTTGCAGGAGGCCACATTCAATTACCATCAACAAGGAATTTAGTCAATCTGTCAGTAGAAAACTAGTAGTATCATATACATTCCTCTATTGCCATAGTTTTGAAGTAAAGGGCCATGCTCATGGCAAGAGTCATGCCAAACAAAGATATGCTTGCCACTACCCACAATTTGCTTCAACAGAGGCCCCTGCCACACCTCTCAACTAAAGTATATTTCTCCAATTCCACTAACAATGAACTGGTATGGACACCTCCCCAAAGTATCTCCCTTTAAGGAGGTCAGTTTGAGCCCCAAAAAGGTCCCAAATAAACCTCAACACAGCAACCTAGCTTTATTCCAACCCACAATCCAAAGGAATTCCACCCCTCGTTTTATGCCATACCCAAGTCATTTCATAAATTATACTCTAATTTCTGCTCCACCAACTCAATTACCCTCATTGGGAAGAATAAACAAGCTAGCCCAATATACCTGGATACTATAAAGAAATTGCAACCTCTCAGCATACGACAAGTGCTTGCCACAACATGAATTTATCCTACTAGTGATCTTATCAACCAGGGGCTTGAAATCATAAATTTACAGCTTCACAAAAACCAATAATAATTATATCATGCATCAAATATATGCTTCCAACCTCTCAAAGAGTGTGGACCTCACAACCAATACATCTATCCAATCCACGAGATACCTCCTCAGCAACCAAAGGGGTCACTACTCACTAAATTTCTATTCTAAGAATTTTAGTTTCATTTGAAGCATGGGAATATAAGGAAACCTTTAAAAAAACATTCATTTTCTTTGTTACCCACTAAGCCATGAACTCAAAAAAAATAAAAATGAAAAACGTCAACGTTGTAATTCTTCGTTCAATTGTTTTCTCTTGAGGCCATCAATCTTAGTACTACTCTCTCGAAGCTCTCTTAACATGTGCAGTTCCATTCTTACACATGCATGGACATAACTAACCATGTATATATGCAGTTCATGATCATATCTACTTCTTAAGTTGGTGTGTGGTTTGTGATAATTTTTAAGTTGAGGTCTCTTACTGTGGAGGTTCGAGGTTGTTGTTGGAATTCTGAAGGAATTGTTGTCATCATCATCGTCGTGATTGAAGCCATGCTGCTACTGCTGCTTCTTCCTTGACGATTCTTGTTCTTACAAATTAACGGGCTCTTATCCGGTTTTTTTATCCTGGGACTCAACGACATACCGTTTGGCATGCGACTTGTCGTTTGACTTTAGGATTTAAGGAGATTCGAGCCTGTTTGGTCTTCCAATTTTTGTAATTTTTGTTCTCCAAACTTTTAGAAATTTTTTTTCTAAAAGTTATATTTGAAACCAGTTTTCAAAACACAATTTTCACCTGATTTGTGTTTGGCTTTTATTTTTTAAAACAAGTTTTCAAGAAGAGAAAACCAAAAATTGTGTTTGGTTCCCATTTTGAAAACAAATTTTGATTAGTCTGAAGGAGACAACATAAAGTATGGCCCCAACAAATTTTCGATGTATTTACGGGATTGCCACCAAATTTAGTTCTCAGTTTTAAGAAAATACCAAAAACTTGTATAGCCATTAACCATTGCGTGCAACAAAGACTTGAAAGAATTAAGTGAGAAATAGGTCATATGGAAAATATGAGGCACGAATGGTAGCAAGTGATGCCTCTGTACCACTTTTTGTGTTCTATTTTATGTTTCATCGATCAAAAATTGCCATGTATTTATTTAACTTTCCTTAAAAAAATAGTCAAAGTTTAAAATGAAAAAAAAAAAAATATATATATATATATATATGTGGGGCCAAAGAATTTGGCAACCCCGGTCCATTTTATATCAAGCCCAAGGCCCACGCCGGGGAGGAAGTAATGTCCGAGGACGAACGATGGAAGTCCAAAGATCCAAGAAATTTCGCCAAGGATGATCCTGTCCTTGGCCAATCGAAATCACAGAAGGGAGGGTTGGCACGCCATCAAAGGCAACCTCCCAAAGCATCCCAAGAAAAAGGACAAGTACAATGGGTCAACTATGGACGCATGGTGGACGAGCAATTCAAAGAGAAACTATCACTTTCGCATTAAATGCTCACAACTAACGTCCTGGCCGCATTAATGAGGAAATGACTCCTGAACAGTGTTACCTCGGTTATCGTAACTCAAAGAACGCCAGAGAGGGTGTTGGATGGGACAGCCACTCAAGTATAGGCTTGAATGATCAACAAGTGGAAGGTCAAGATCGTTTAATAAGGACTATATAATAGGAGAAACCCACCACAGAGGGAGGGGGGCTGGAAAAAAGAGAGAGAGAGAGAGAAAGCATTATAGCAATATCAAGAACTCCTGTAACCATTGTCATCCAATATATACAAGAGCAGAGCCCCTCGGATTGTGCCAAGAACAAACTTTCACTAATAAACTCAATTCGTTTCTGTTTGATCGTCATGAAAACTCATTCTAATTGTTATCCCATTCATTAAACCCTAGCTCTTTGACTCACTCTCTAAAAATTTATTGTACTGGGCTCATTGGGCCAAGATCCCTTATATTTTAGGCTTGGTCTGAAAATCATGACCCTACAATATATATAACACGTTGTAATTGATGAAATATAAAGTGAAATATAAAAAAGTGGTACAAAAAATTTGTATTTGCAAATGATGGGTACATTATGAGAACATATGTTTGCTGTCAATCAAATTCTAATAAGGCATCGCATGTTTTATCTCTAGAATGAAATATGCTCTCTTAAAAATAAGAAGAGGGCACTACTCAAAGAACAACAAGAGAGCTCATGTTTCCCATGGAGTTAGACCTAACAATTTTGAGAGAGAAATCTTGCATTCAACTTTATACAGAATAATTAATCATAGTGGACATGGATGACAATGGATAATTAGTAAGTTTTTTTTTTTAATCTCAAGTCTCAACCCATTCATAATAGTGAGGGTTTAGGTTCAAATTTTTAAACCCAAGATTTTTTTTTTTTTTTTTTTTTTTTT
>NW_027069582.1:264175-273514 GCF_002906115.3 Quercus suber
GGCACATACCAATTTGAAACCTTCATGTGAAATTGAAAGGATCATTTCTTGAATGTTTATGCATTGATGCTGCTGCAATGCTACAGAAATTCGTACAATTGCACAAAGAGATCGAAATTTCTGCTTTACCTGAAAATAATAGAAGAAAAAGGTAGGGAGGAATGTAAACAGTTCTTTCCTGCATAGGACTAGGAAAAATGACAATAATTAACTGAATATATAGAGTGAGATACCTCGTTAGAGAATGCTATTAAAGAAGCATGATCAGATTTTGGGAATTTCTTTCTGTGATGTCTTGCGAGTAGAGCCATTAACTGCAGATGTACTAATCATTATCATTACAGAGTCTATTTATTCCTTATGGATTAAGGCTCAGCTGAGTTGAGTTTGAGTACAAACATGGACCTATATCAATTCCAATCCACCCTTAACCACCGTAGGCAAGGCCCAGGGGTAGCACAAAGAACACTAAAAATATGCATCATTAAGAACAGAGCAGAACTAATAGTGATAGATGGACAACATACCTTGACCTCCTTAGTACTATAACCATGAAGATGACCACCATCCTATGGAAAAGATCAAAGATTAATAAGACGTGACTACCGTCTCTACGCAAGCCAAAGGGTATACAAGTGTGTGGACCCACATAAGACGTGACCATCCACAGACCATTAAGTTTAGCCTTCATAAATGCCCCAACGTACCACTTGCAATTGTCGTCAACACATGCGGCGCACAATTTAGTTGGGGTCGACCTTCGGATTCTAAAATTTCTATTATGACTTGCTACGTATATTGTCAATGCACGCTTCACCGCCTGTTTATTTGCAAAAGTCAATCCTTTACAAAAATTCATCCCATCTTCCCAAGTAGAAACAAATGGTATCTGAAGATGTGAAGGATCAACCATATTTTCCCAAGTATTTTCGTAGAATGAGTCAGCAGGAGGTCTGTAAGTTGTGGTCGTATTTGTATCATGTTGGATGCCAATATCATCGTCTGCAGCACCTTCATCGTGGTACTCCATATTTTCCTCTTCAAAATTCGGAACGACTTCTTGGTCATCTACATCGTTCCCAAAGTCGTCTCGCTCAACCATCTCTTCGAACTCATCTACACCATCACTATTTTCACCATCATTCACAGCAGGATCTTCGTCTTCGTCTTCGTCTTCCTCTTCTAAATGTGTTTCTTAAGGATGGAGGGTTTCACCAGTATTGGCAACATTACCTTGAAATGGGAGCATATAACCACCCACAACATGATCTTCGACTTCGTCTTCCTCCTCTAAATGTGTCTCTTGAGGATGGAGGGTTTCACCAGTATTGCCAACAGATCTTGAAATGGGAGCATATAACCTCCCATTGAAGAATTCATTGTATACCCTCCCATTGAAGAATCCATTGTATACCCACCCATTGTATACCCTCCCATTATAGTGCATCCATCATCTAGGGTTGTAAATTGTAAAGACGTAGTTGTTTCTTGCACCACCTCATTATCAACTTCTGCACTTGCCTCCAAACTTACGTACAACTCAGCAGCATTTACTTGGGGCATTTTCTGTATCCTATTAAACATCATCTTTACATGTTTGTCTTCTTTGATCGCCATATACCTGCAATTTATCTATTCATGAAGGACTTCTTGTGGGTAACGATAAATAATCTTGATATCATACCAAGCACGATTCAAATTCAATTCGCCCATGATTTTGCTCTTCAAATCATTCAACGTCTTCAACTTACGACGTACCATCATGTAGTAGCATTGGATACCAGGCCCTCTAAACGGGATTCTGTCAATCTCATCAGGATTATCAAGGGGTCCACCGAAGTATACATTTATATCAATATTCTTCAAAGATTGTGAACCTATTAAAGAGTCAAGTATAGTATGTTAGTGACATATTTTATCTCTTTCATTTAACATCAATTACAAAACTTTTTCTATCTACTCAAAATAGAAAAATTACAACTTCTCACGCCACAATTGCATACACTCACCCCACATCACATACAATTCTACTGGCGCAATCATTATCATTTCGTACTCAAACAATGAAAAAACTAAAGACAAAACTCACCCCTATTACAAAATTTTAACTAAGCTCTAACAAAAATATAAATAAAAATATCAAACCAAACAACAAAAGTAATGAGGATGTGCAAATGAATGAGTGCAATTATGTAACATCATTATTCCATATATAATTTCAATTTTTAGGTATATTAGAGTCTAATTCTAATTGGGCCCAAGAAAAATACAACTCTAGCCCCTCCTTCAAATCTGCCCAAATGAACAAGTTAACGATTATTTAGTTGTTAAAGAAATGTAATATTTTTTTTTACTTATTAGAAATAGGACATGAAAGTTGCATTATGTCCATTTTCCTTTGATCAACTTAATAATTATTTAAAATATATCATTATTACTAATATTTTTGACTTTATTTTTCACATAAAGTAAAATCTTATGATTATCGATTCGATTCTATGATTTACTCTATGAGGACCTCTTATAGGTCCTGTTTAGGATCTCAATTTTAATAACCTTGGTTTTACTTGTAAATTACAAATATCTACTAGAAACATATTCATATAGATAATGTTTAATAGATCATGTTTAGGATCTCAATTCTTTTATAGATCATGTTTAATTTATTCATAAATGTTTTTTTAATTATAAATATCTACTAGAAAGGTATTCATATAGCTATGAAAACATTTGAAAAAGATCCAAAAAAAAAAAAATTGACCAATTAATTGAATCTTAGAGGGATATTTTTTTGTCTTTAAAGTATTAAAATAGATATTTGGATAAATTTTTTTTAAAATTAGTAATAAACAAAACATATTATAACGTTTGACATAGCAAATATTATTTTTAATAATTTCATTGCTAGATTAGTTATTATTATAACGTTTGACTAAAATAAACAAATAAATTATACTATTTATAAAAAGTATTGAATTTTAGTTAAGTTATAATATTTTTGTATTAATGATATAACATAGAGCAGAGGGGTTCATTAGACATTACCCAAAAAAAAAAAAAAAACAATTATACATTTAAAGTGCTACATATATATATATATATATATATATATATATATTTAACTGGTTACTACGAACAAATATTTTTATTAGGAAATGTCATGACAAATTCAATACAAGCAAAACTTTCTAAAGCAGTTATACATACATTAAACAACCAACTAGAGAGTGAGGAGACCCTTACCTGACATGAGGATGTGCAAATGTACTACTGGATTGTATGAGAGTGAGAGGGAGAGAGGGAGACTACAATGATCAGTTTGTATGAGAGTTAAGAGGGAAGTATTGTTCTGCTCTGTAGAATGAGTATGAGAGTTGAGAGAGGAATAATGCAGAGTAAGAGAGGATGAGTTGAGAGAGAAGACATAAACAAGTCACGGGCTTAAGATGTCCTGACAAAGCATCAAGTAAAAACGTGAAAATAAAGCAAAAACGTCAATGCTCAGGCCAAAGTTAAAGAAAAAAGGCTGAGGCTGGCTGTCAGTGACATGACCGGATGGGACTGGACATAATGGTGTGCATATAAAAATCGAGTTTCTGAGACTCGAGATCTACATGGCAGCCACGTGGATGACACATAGATCTCGAGTCTCAGAAACTCGAGATCTATGTGGATGCCACGTGGCTGCCAGGCCACGTCAAACCATGAAAACCGAGCATTAAAGTGTCGAGGTATGAGCGCAGAATTCGAGCCTCTGACGTTCGAGATGTTACTAAATTAAATAGTTTCCAAACCAGGCCAACTAACTAGATAGTTAAAGAAAAAAAATACTTACCTATTTCCTCCTTTTTCTTCTTCCACTTCTTCTATTCTCTTTCCACCCATCCCAATCCATTCTTCCCAGTTGTCCAAATTGGCAATTTTGAGAACTCTCAGGTTTGGGAATATATTTATGATGTGGCAGTCGTCTTTCTTGCTTTTGTTTTCGGATTCTATTCCTAAAAATTCATCTCCCAACTTTTTCACATTATATGCACCCTGTATATTTAATTCTTTGAGCAACGGCAACTTCCCCAAAGGTGGCAAACACTCTAGCTGCCCGCACCCAACGATATTAAGACTTTTCAAATTGGTCAATGACATCATCCAATTAGTATACACTGTGGTGCCCATGACATTCTTAATTGATAATTTTTCCAAGTCTGGAGGTGGTTCTAAGGCATTCAAAAGTGCTGCATCATTCTCCATTCTTCTTCTCCTCTCTTCCTCTAATTGACCTACAACGTAAAAATCTAGTTCCAAATCGTGGAGATGTATCTTCTTCTTCAACTGTGCATTCTGGGCCTCCCCTACATCTACCACATTTCCCAACCCACGCATTTTAAAGCTCCCTTGAAGTTGGTTCAAATTTTCTAATTCTCCAAGTTTACATCCTTCTTTATCATCCTTACCCCCTATGTTGAAATCACTTAATGTTCTAAGACATGTCAATTTCCCAATCCCATTTGGAAATTTTACTTTGTACCAGCCAAAATAATTTGTAATAAATCTAAGATGCCTTAAATTAATTAGTTTACCCATCCCCTGTGGTAATTTCTTGAAATATTCACCATTATCAATATTCAAAGTTTGCAAATTACAAAGATTACATAAGGTTTCAGGCAATTCTTCTATTTCAACATTCAAATTTATATGGAGACATCTTAAACGTATCAAATTTTCCACCGCATCCGGAAGTTTCCTAAATGGGCAACCTAAAATTAATGTTCGTAAACATCTAAACTGATGGCATGAGTTGGATAGGTGCATGTTAAACTCATAGTCCCTTTCATGAGAAAGAAGAAAGAGAGTGCGTAGATTTTTTGCTTCATAGACAAACTTAGGAAATGTTTTTTTAACTATTAATGACAACTGTTGAGCCCTTTTAAAGTCTATCTTAACCTCTTCTTCACCTTCAATTGTGAAGCATACATCTTTTGTCATTAACTGTGCAAAGTCATGCACAATATCATGCATTTTGCAACTTTTTATTCTATCATCATTCTTATCTTTCTCAAAATCTTGGAAAAAAGAGCACATGTCTAATTTTTCAAAGTACTCTTCTGCTATGTCTTCCATCTCCTTTTTTCCTCTTGAGTGGATATATCCTTGTGCCATCCAATGGATGATTAAATCAAGTCTATCGTATTGATGATCTTTCTCATAGACAACACAAAATAAGAAACATTGTTTCTCTGATAAGGATAATTCATTATAACTCAACAACAATGGACCCAAAAGACCTTTTTCAACATCTTCTACTTCCCACAAACCATTATGCAAAACCTTCTCCCACTGTTCCTTACTTCTTTTGCCACGCATGTGACTCCCAAGAGTCTTTGCAGTTAGTGGCAAGCCTTTGCACTTATCTGCTAGTTTTCTGCCTAACTCTTCTAGATCCCTATGTTGATGTAAATCTTCGTTAGGAAATGCTATTTTACTAAACATAGACCAACAGTGATCGGGGGACAATACCCCCAAATTGATCGTGTGGGAACTCTCCATCATCTTCGCAACATTGTTTTTACGTGTAGTGACTAGAATTCTACTACCTTGGACACCACATTTAAGGGCATTTTTGAATGGTTCCCACTTTGTGAACTCTTTATTCCACACATCATCCAAGACAAGAAAGAACTTATTTGTCTTAATCAAATTACTAATGCGAGCTAATAGACTTTGAAATTCAGTAATGTTGGGGGATTGACCATCAATAGATTCAATGATTGCTTTGGCCACCTTACACTGATCAAATGGATCAGAGACGCAAACCCAAATTATTAGTTTAAAATGGGCTTTCACTTTAGTATGATTGTAGGCTACTTGGGCAAGAGCTGATTTTCCTATACTGCTCATGCCCACTAAAGAGATGACACGAGGGTTACTTTCTTCCTGACTACCCTCGCCTAACAGGTTGCTCAACAGCTCATCCCTATATTTATCACGACCAATTATATCGGACACATCCACAAAGGACGTAGTTGGGGTTCGTTCAACTTCTACATGTGAATGCCTAGTCAAGTCAAACCCATAATTCACTTTGTCTCTGAGAATGTCATCTAATGTTTGTTTCAGCTTTTCTATCATGTGACCAATCTTATGACGCAGAGAAAGGTTATCTACTTGACGAAAACAACATGACAGAGAGGGGAAGAATGAGCATGGTACCTTCTTCTTCTTCAGGGCAGCAGGATTGTTATTAGTAACAGCTCTTTCTTCTTCTTTTTGAATTTCTGATTTGATCCTTGCAGTGTTCCACATGTCCAACACGTCATCCATCATGTAGTACACGTCTCTGAGCTGATCTAACCAAAGCTTCACAGCTGCTTCCGTCCACTGTCTCTCCTCAGCATCATTGAGCATCGCCTGGACGATTTTGAAACTGTTAGAAAGCTTTTCGATTTCTACGTCAACGCCAACAATCAAGTTTATCTCTTGTTGAGCCTGCTGAACAGCGATTGAACCCATCTGCTTCAAGAGATCAGTAGCTAGTGACAGTAGTGCATCAGCCATAGTTAATGGAGACTGAAAGTTATAAATTGAGAATACAATAAAGAAACAGAATGCGAATGACAAAAATAAGGAGCAAAGTGAGAAATAGATTACGCAATAGCAGGTGTGCTTGTGCTTCTTCACTCCTACTATTCGGCTTTTATAACGAACTAGCAGTCTCAGTGAATAATGAAAACATTTAATTTTTTTTTATTAAGATTTTTTTTTTTTTTGAGGGGGTTTACTTATTAAGATAATTGCTGTGTTTACTGAGGATATGATATATGGTATCGGTACGTCATCTTAAATGTTATTATTGATCTTTATTTATTCGAGTAAAAAGAAAATATTGGTCATTAAGTATTGCACTTGATTTTTTTTTTTTTTGATAATTAATTAAAAATTTTACTATAATAGTTTAGTAAAAAATGTGCTAAGAAATCTTAAGAATATGTGGGCCATGAAGTATTCCAATGTGATGGTAATATCCATATCAATTTTAATTAGAATTTATATTTTAGTGTGTATTGTGGAATGAGGATGGCTCATCATGGTCATAGACTCATAGGTTCCAACTTCCAACTAGTCCATATTCTGCTGAATGAAACCATTACTACTTAAAAAAAAAAAAAAGTGTTGTTGGTCCACACAAGATCGAACAGGGAAGCAGGAGCAACAACAATTCAATTTTAGTTGCACTAGCCATTCAACCTATGATGATTTTTTTACAGGTCCACACAAAATAGCTACAAAAATGGAAAAAAAAAATTTAGAACAAAAAAAGATTTAGTAATTTTTTCCCCGTAACCAAACGGAAACAAAAAATAAAAATAAAAAATAAAGAAAAAAGAACAAACCCAGAATGAGTTAGGTTGGTGTTTGTGTTTAGTCCAATACAATGGCTTTGATGGGGACAAATCTCAGATTGTTGATGTGGAATTTTTAATATATTTATTGAATTTTTTATAATTATTTTATTTGTCACATCAATATTAAATGTGCCAACTGTGCATACTATTTGCCATATAAGCATTTTATGTTAGTGAGTTAACGAAAATGATCAATTTAACTACAAGTTGAAAATAGTAAAAACTAAATTAATTACTACCAAAATATAATGATTAAATTCACTTTAACCTTAAAATGTAGGGACTAAAATAGTTGTGGGGCCCGTGGGCCTGATAGCCTCGGCCCATCGTGTAGCAGGCCCAAGGCCCACGCCGAGGAATACTAACCATTCAAGGCTAAATTGGGGAAAGCCCCTTTTCCGGATCCACGCCGAGGACCTCCTCGTCCTCGGCATGACAAGGATGATTTTTGGGAAAGACCAGGCCCAAAGTAAGCTGTCACCCTCACACTTAATGCATTCACCTAACCCCTCTGGCCGCATTAATGGGGATATAACCCCTTAGAAGGGTAACGTTGATCAGAGTGAACCACTTGAGTACTGATAAGGCCTCTGATGGGACGGACGGCCAGAAGAGAGGCAAATAGATGATCTACAGATGGAAGAAGGAGATAGGAAGATGAAGACTATATAAGAAAAGCAAGTAAAGTAAAAAAAGGGGGGGGGGGGAAGAAGAAAAAGAAAAGAGGCTCCTCGGCCACTGGCCGAGGAGCATCCCCCCAGTTGTAAATAAACTTTAAGTATTTTCTTTTATAAAAGAGAGTTCATGCTTGATGAACGACGGCCAGCGCCTAAACCTTTAACCCACTCTCTACAAATTTATTGTTTGGGCTTGTTGGGCTGGAAACCCATTCATACTCAGGGTCAAATCCAAACTGAGTCCCTACAATTGGTGCCGTCTGTGGGAAGGATTAGGGTGTTGGCCGGCGCACCGGGCGATTGTTCTAAGTGGCCGTTTTACAGTAGGTTGGCAGAAAAAAAAAATAGAAGATTTGACAGCGAAAAGAGAAATCTTGATATTATTTCATAAATAGAAACAGTACAAATTACAATCAGAGGCTCAGGCAGGCGTGTTTCACAAACAAATTTACAAGCTAATCCTACTAGCTAGTTCTACAATCAGAGGCCTAGGTGGAGCCGCTCTAAAAAAGCTAGCCGGAGGGAAGTGTCAAGCCGTGCTTTTATTGGTATAAAGAGAATGGGAGAGCTTGACACAAAAAGCAGGGAAGGGGGAGGGTCATCTTGTTTCCAGGCCACCAACAACTCCCTTCTCGGAGCGGCGGAGCTGGAACAAAGAGAGGAGCAGATGCAGGGGCTCCGGGATTCCTTCCCCCATGATGTTCCCTTGATTCTCTCCAATCCTCACGAGTGTTGGCCGTTGGAGACGGCAACACTCGAGCACCGCCCATGATATGAATTCGCACGTCTTCTTCGTCGGGGGTGCACTCCGAGGAGAGACGTTAGGTACTTTAACAACACCCCTCCGGGCCACCTTGTATGGCGCCATCGGGGTTACGCCTAGATTCTGCCGCACCGGAAGCCCAGTGGGGGCTGCGGCCATAATGGCTCTTGGCACAGATGTCCTCACACCCGCCCAAAGCCGCCTCATATTTGCCAACTCCAGTCACAATTCCGGCGGGGTTGTTAAAAGGGGATTGGGGAGCTGAAAGGATGTGTTTTTCTTTCTGTTTGTGTTGGGAGGTTCATGGATTGTGGAGAAACCATCTCCCCACCTTATATAGGGGATGAGGGTTGGTGAGAATTAACTCATGCAGAATTCGAAAAGAGAATTATCAGCTGGGCTAATAATGAAGCTACCAATTTCCAAGGAGGCCATAGACCGTTGGACTCGTGTTAATTCACGAGGACATTAATGAAGGCGCGTTTCGCGCACCGAAGCG
>NW_027069582.1:276619-363797 GCF_002906115.3 Quercus suber
ATTTTCTCATTCAGGGTATCTACACACCCTAATATCCTAAATACATTCACGGCACACTGAGTAGGAGTCAGGCGGAAATGCCTAAGGTAATTGAGAGTCACTGGCCTCATAGGGATTCTCATCCCTCCCTCTACGAAAGCGACTATCGGGATCACGACTTCACCCTCTCTCCTCCTAATGTACCACTCTCCTTCTTCACAGTACTTCAGACTCACATTATTGGGTATCCCATAGTCTACGATGAATTTGTTCATCATCTCGTCGGACTCAACCAACTTCTTAAACTTACCCATCCCCCAAGGACAACTAAAAATTCCAGAAGAAGAAAAGAAGGAATAGAACCAAGGAAAATTTGGGGTCACTGGAAGAAGAAGACTTACAGAAGTATGACGATGCTCTTCAGGTAGTGTGCAAGTTGAACCAGATTCAAATCATATGCATCAATAATTGTAAGCGCGAAAATGAGGAAACCAGGCAGTTCAAACAGGTACTTATACTCCCCCTTAGGTTCCCCAAATGTAACCGCTTGCCCATAAAAGCAGGAGATCCCCACTGAACAATTACCATCATATCGTTGAAAGTGGGAAACGTGGTGCCGCCAAAATTTAATGTGGGCACACATTAAGTCTTGAAACGCCAAAAACGCGTATCGGGCAATTGAAAAGTCGCCAGCATTAACACGAACCGAAGTGGGGCGACTCGTTTAGAGGGCCCGCAGGTATCAAAACCCTCCTCCCCGTCCGAGGGAACGTGTAGCAGGGTTTTGAAGGGCTATTGTGGGGCCCGTGGGCCTGATAGCCTCGGCCCATCGTGTAGCAGGCCCAAGGCCCACGCCGAGGAATACTAACCATTCAAGGCTAAATTGGGGAAAGCCCATTTTCCGGATCCATGCCAAGGACCTCCTCGTCCTCGGCATGACAATGATGATTTTTGGGAAAGACCAGGCCCAAAGTAAGCTGTCATCCTCACACTTAATGCATTCACCTAACCCCTCTGGTCGCATTAATGGGGATATAACCCCTTAGCAGGGTAACGTTGATTAGAGTGAACCACTTGAGTACTGATAAGGCCTCTGATGGGACGGACGACCAGAAGAGAGGCAAATGGATGATCAACAGATGGAAGAAGGAGATAGGAAGATGAAGACTATATAAGAAAAGCAAGTAAAGTAAAAAAAATGGGGGGGGGGGGGAAAAAAGAAGAAAAAGAAAAGAGGCTCCTCGGCCACTGGCCGAGGAGCATCCCCCCAGTTGTAAATAAACTCTAAGTATTTTCTTTTATAAAAGAGAGTTCATGCTTGATGAACGACGGCCAGCGCCTAAACCTTTAACCCACTCTCTACAAATTTATTGTTTGGGCTTGTTGGGCTGGAAACCCATTCATACTCAGGGTCAAATCTAAACTGAGTCCCTACAATAGTATTTTCGTCAAAAGTCAAAAATAAAAAAGAACCAGAGGAGGTTTTAAGGTTTGTTATGAAAGATTATAAGCATTGCTTACTTTCTTGATAGTATATTATGCTTCTAGTATTAGTGCTAACTTTTTATTAAAAAAATTTAAAAAGAGACTTTTTGATTACATTTTGCACTTTGAAAGAAAAAGCTCCATAGTATGTTACGCTGTGTCCATGCTGATAAAAAAATGTACATGTACGAATGTATACTACTTCTAAATAACAAGATTTAACAATTGATGAGTTTCAACACGGCTAAATTGGTTACTTTTTGTCAATTTATTCAGTTTAAAGGAGCTTTTAAAATGGCAAATCAAACTACTCATGTTTTGGTTTCATAATTTTTTTTAAAAAAAATAGGCGAAAACATCATTTTGGTCCCTATATTTTAGAGTCACGGTCAATTTGGTCTTTATATTTTTGTAGCAGTCAATTTGGTCCTTCCTATTTTCAACTTAGAGTCAATTTGGTTCTTCTCGTTAACTCACTAACGGAAAATACTTACGTAGCTAGCGGTGTGCTTTGTTGGCATGGCAAAAAATATATATAAAATCAAATATTGAACATTTAAAATATCACATAAGCATTTCAATAACAACAGAAAAAGCCATGTCAAACCAAAAACAAATCTAGAAAAATTAATTTAAAAAGATAAAACGTTTTTTTTTTAAATCCTCAATTTCTTTAATTTTCTTGTGTATTGTTGCACTTTCTTAGCTACCAAACACAGCCAAACAATGCCCCAATCTGAAGATCGCAACCAAAATAAAATATGGACATGGGTTGAAGCCCATAAATGGAGATTTTCTAGCAGCTACAAATAAGCTCATTTTAGGTCCCACAAGCTCCATACATGTTCTGGGATCAAAAGAGATTTCCTCGTTGATTCCCAAAGCACGTAGGACTTGAGAGTGCTGTTCTGGATGGCACAATCACAAACCATAGCTGCAGCAGCTAGTTGATCAATAAATGAAGTCCTAATGGATGCGAAACTCATCATAAACAATCAAAATTACTTAAACACAATCTAATTGGCTTAATTTCATATTGGCCTTTACCAGCTCATGCCCAATAATTAGAGGGCAGCACTTCAATAAACGAGAGCGAATCCTGTGAAAATGTTAAGACTGAAATTCTGCTGAAATTTCACCCGAAAAGAGCAGTGTAGCAAAGAGATTTGTTAAAAGAAAGAAGTGAAACTAGAAGATTCTCTACTGGTAGATTTTGGTTGGGATTTTCATATCAGTGTATTGTTTGGCTGTGTTTGGTAGCTAAGAAAGTGCAAGAATGCACAAAAAAATTAAAGAAATTGAGGATTTAAAAAAAAAATGTTTTCTTTATTTTTTTTTAAATTTATTTTTCTAGATTAGTTTTTGTTTTGACATGGCTTTTTTTGTTATTATTGAAATGGTATTTTAAATGTTAAATATTTGATTTTATATATATATATTTTTTTGCCACATGTATTCTAACAAAACACATCGTTCGCCACGTAGGCATTTTTCATTAGTTAGTTAAAACTAGAGACCAAATTGACTCTAAGTGAAAAATAACAGAGATTAAATTTACTGCTATAAAAATGTAGGGATTAAATTGACTATAACTCCAAAATATAGGGATCACAATAGTGTTTTTGCCAAACAAATATTGGATGTTTGTTATTGGCTCTACCCCTTCTGCTTTTTTGTAATGTATTTTTTGAAAGATAATTACAACATACTGCTAATGTTGTAGTTCAAATCCTTTCTCTCTTAAATTCTAAGCACTTTATATATAAGAGGTGTCAATTCAACTGTAAGTACTTTCGCTTTTGTGATGTGTTAACCATTGAGCATGTTAGAATTTTGATTTCTTAACTGTTGTTTTCGGGCTCTTCTGTTAATAAAAATTGTTGTTTATCCCCAAAAAAAAAATTTGATAGAGTTCCATTATTAGAGCATTCGCAGCAGTAGAGCTAAAAAACTATAATGCTATTTTAGCTCCACCAATATACCAAAAAAGCCTTGCAGTAGTGGAGGCAAACTTAAAATTTTTTGCTGATTTGCTACAGTGCACATCTATTTATAAATGTGCACTATAGCAGACATCTAAAAAAAAAAAAAAAAAAAAATATTCAACCTCCGATTAAAATAATCTCACCATGCTCTCTCATCAAAATCTCATCTCTCTCATCAAGCTCTCATCTCCTAGTCCACGTCGTCGCCATCTCACGCCATCCCAGCCCACACCTCAGCCCATGCCGTCCCACGTTGTCGCTGTCCCACGCCATCTCGTCCCATGCCGATCAGCACTTTTTGTTTTTGTTTTTTTTTTTTTTGTTTTTTCCTGCTGTGGGCTGTGGTGTGGTGGTGGTGTGGTAGGTGGTTGGTTGATTTTTTTTTTTCTTTTGTTGTGGGCTGTGGTGGTGGTGGTGGTGGTGGTTGTGATTGTGGTTGTAGTTGTGGTGTATGAGTGTAGTGAATATATTATTTTATTATAGTGAGATATTATTTTATTGTAGTAGATATATTATTTTATTGTGATGTTTAAATTATTTTATTGTGTTAAAAGTTAAAATAGATTCACTACTGCAGCATGTGTATAGATAAAATAAATAAAATAACTTTTATTAGTACTAAATAGTTAAAATTATAGATGCACTGGTTCGAATGCTCTTAGGACATCTTTGGATTCCGTCATTAAAAGTAGTTGGCTGAAAATGGGTGTTTATCTTTAAAAAATATATATATATTTGATGAGTTGCATTATTAGGACAGCTTTGAATTCCTTTATTAAAAGTAGTGCTAGCCTACTAGTACTACAGTACTACTAAAGTCTGCAGAGAGGCTCAAAATAATGAATTTATATCAAGTGCAATATTTAGAGTATTGTCTCTATTTTTTTCACAATTTTTTTAACTTTTTTTATTTTTATTTTTTAACTTTAATATTTTAACTCTTTTTTATTATATTTTATTTAATGCTGAAATTGAAAGTTATTTTTTCAATTTTTAATCTTAATAATTAATTAAGTATTGTATCTTATGTGAATCCTAAAAAAATATGGTGAAAAAACTAGAGTCAAAAAGCAAAAGTACCGACTAAAGTCTGTAGAGAGGCTCAAAAGTAGTGCTAGACAGCTAGTAGTACTAAAGTCTGTAGAGAGGGTCAAAGTAATTGAGTGAAAAAAACTACAGTCAAAAAGCAAAAGTACCGACTAAAGTCACTAAACTTTATTAAAAGGTTTTTTTTTTTTTTTTTTTAAATCTTTATAAAGTCTTTTTCCTGCTAAAGTACATAAAAAATAAACCGTGGATGTACGCATTTCAGCCGAACCACGTTAAAAATATTGTCTTCTTCTGCTTCTTTGCGTTCATATTTTTACATGCTTGATGCAAATCGACCTCCATTGACCCCTTTGACCATCACTTTCAAGCTCTTTCAAAACAGTGCAGAGCTTGGCTCTGTTTTCTATGTAAACGTTCTTTACATAAGAGCAATACCTATACAAAATGCTTCGACATGTTACTCTCGTGACTTTGCCTTGGCAAATAAAAATTAGTATATGATATCGCAAATTATAAAAGGGTAGCCAATAGAATAAGTTTTTTTTATTTATTTATTTTTATGGAACCAATAGAATAAATTAATAATCCTTAGGGTCCGTTTGGATAGCACTTATTGTTGCTGAAAGTTGCTAAAAACTGATTGTTGCTGAAAACACTATAGCAAAATAATTTTTAAATGTGTGAATAGTGTTGTGGGACCCACTTTTAATATTAAATATTGCGTGAACAGTACGTGAACAGTGTGTGAACAGTGAATTTTGTCCCCCAAAGTCAAAAAAACCGGCCAAAAAAAAAAAAAAAAAAAAAAGAAAACGTGAAATGAAAACGTGCCGCAACTTACCGTGCAATCCAAACGCACGCTTAATGTTCTATGTAAAAACATTGCTTACAAAAGATCAGTGACTCTCTCTCTCTCTCTCTCTCTCTCTCTCTCTCTCTCTCTCTCTCTCTCTCTCTCTCTCTCTCTCTCTCTCTCTCTCTCTCTCTCTCTCTCTCTCTCTCTCTCTCTATATATATATATATATAATGTTGTTGACATGTTATCACGTGACTTTGCCATAAAGTTTAGTCTCGAACGTGGTTCCATTTAGTTTTATTGATAAAATATCTTATTGTCGAATAAGAAGTTTGGAGTTAAATATTTGCTTAAAAAAATTAAAAACTAAAAGCCCAGATAACGGGAGCCCTCACATCATTCATTTGTCAGTGGACTATTTTTAAAAAGTTTTGAATCTTTTTATACTACTTTTATGAAAAATATAAAAACTTGTAAACAAAAACAATTACTTTTTAGACAAAAACACCATTTTAGTTATTATATTTTAGGATCATAGTTAATTTAGTTTTTATATTTTAACAGCAGTCAATTTGGTTCTTGTTATTTTCAACTTACAATCAATTTGGTTCATACTGTTAACTTATTAACGCAAAATACTTATGTGGCACACGGTGTGCACAAGTGGCACACTTGAAGCTGACATGGCTAAAAAATAATAATAATAATAAATTTTAATTGACATTAAAAAATTACACCTCATCAATATATTTGAAATAAATAAATAAATATATAATCAAAATCCTTTTTTTCTTTTAATCTTTCCTGCCCCTTTTTATTGTGCCAAAAAGATCTTTAAATTCATTTGCTCCAATGCTTCTGACCCGTCCAAGAAACTGAGATTTTTTTTTCCTTCAAACTAACACCAATTTTCAAACAACTTCGTTAGTTAGCATTATTTTCAAACTATTTAGAACTATTTTCTTTAGTTAGCATCATTTTCAAACTGAGTTCACGGACCTTCACGAACTCGTCCGTGGTTTCAATATGCAATCTCAGATTTGGTGATAGAATGACATGCAGGCCAAATGTAACAAAGAATCTTCACTTCAAAAAGTGCTAAACTCGAAGTTAGATGATGACAAGACTGACGAATTCATTCACCAAGGACGAAGTCCATAATACAGACGAAGGTATCCCTAGACGAGCAAACTAATACCCACGTCATTGACGAAGGCAAGAAGACCATTCAATGCAGCACAATTATACCCAGAGCAATTACAAGGCCAACTGTACGAGCCGTTGGAGCACATTAAGGCCACATTACACAGCACCAAACGTTACCAGGAGGAGCATTAAGACCTCCATAACTACCCCAACAGCTAGAAGCTATAAAAACATATATAAAGCCCACACATCGCCAAGCACAAGGTACATAGATACAAACACACAGTTGATTCTTTTATTCTGAGATATTGCATTTTGCTTAAAGAATTTCTTATATTAACTTTGTCATCGGAGGCGTTGTGGTAGGCACCACACCGGTGACCACCTTTGAGAGTACATTCATATAGGCCGAAGGTTGCTTCCATTTGACCACCTTGACTAACGAACTTACGCTTCATCAGTTTGGCGCCGTCTGTGGGGAACGACATTTTCGTGTTTACATTTGAAAACGTAGTTTCCATAAAACTTCTATATTCAGATGGAATCTAACCCAGATTCTGTGGCCTTGGCTCAACAAGTCCAGGCTCTCGCGGCCACTGTTGAAGAACTTACTAGAACAAAACCGGGAAATGAAGCTGCGGCTTCAACAGGAGGAGAATCGGTCAAAAGGCAACCCAAAGGAGGAGGGAGACAGCCATAGAAGGAGTAACCAACATAGACCCACCACTCCTGATGAGCAAAATTTAGATCTTCTACGAGAGATGAGGAAAGAGATGGATGAGTTAAGAAATGCCATCAAAGAGAAAATGGAATGGAGTGTGGATAGAATGGTCAAAGCCACGGATTCGCCGTTCACTACGGCAGTCCTAGAGTGCCCAGTACCGACGAAGTTTCGCCTTCCTCAAATTGAGTCGTTCGATGGCCTAAAAGACCCTCAGAATCATCTTAATACCTTCAAAACAACGTTGGGCCTCCAACAGCCCCCTGACGAGATACTGTGTCATTCCTTCCCCACTACCCTCAAAGGAGCTGCAAGGGAATGGTTCACCAAGTTGCCAACGTCGTCCATTGATAACTTTGACCAGTTAAGCAACGCCTTCTTACGTCACTTTATTGGGGGCAGCATCCCAAGAGGCCAGCAGACTACTTGCTTACCATTAGGCAGGGAGAGAAAGAAACCCTGAGGTCTTACGTTAAACGCTTCACTCGGGAGACCCTGGAGGTGGACGAAGCTGACGATAAGGTGCAGCTGACGACTTACAAAGCGGGATTAAAATCCAGAGATCTCGTAGTTTCGCTTGCGAAGAATCCCCTAAAAACGATGGCAGAAATGCTTCTAAAAGTACAGAAGTATATGAATGCTGAAGACGCATTAGCAGCCATAAAGAATGTAGAAAAGCCAGGAGACAAAGGGAGGAGGGATGACGAGCGTAGGGGGCAAAAGAGGGAGCGCCCAGATCGCTAGACCAATGACGGGGACAGAAGGAGAGACGATAAAAGCTCTCGAACAGTAAAATTTACCCCTCTAGTTATGTCTGTTGACAAAATTTTAACGCAGATTAAGGACGAGCATTTACTNGTTCGTCAACCCGAAAGAAGGAGGAGTAGGGGTCGTCATAATCACCCCAGACGGAAAAGTACTAAAGTATGGAGTTTAGCTGAAACTTTCGGCCACCAACAACGAGGCCAAATATGAAGGAATTCTGACGGGATTAAGACTCGGAAAGGTTTTTGGGGCTAAGAACCTGTTAGTCCAAAATGATTCAAAACTAGTAATTGGGCAAATCAAGGGAGAATACGAGGCAAAGGAAGAGAGAATGTAGAAGTATCTCAAGCTGACAAAACGTCTGGCTCAAGAGTTCGATGAAGTGGAATTTGTACAGATACCCAGAAGCCAGAATGTGGTGGCAGTCGAAGTCTCGAAGATAGTATCGTTAGAAGAAGGGATGATGAGCGTAGACTTGCTGATGGAAAGCCAGAAAAACCCCAGCATTGAAGAAGTTCCAATATTTGCAATCCAGAAGACAGACAGTTGGATGACGCCCATCATATCCTTCCTTCAGGACGGGCACCTCCCACCGAATTCGGACGAGGCCAGGAAGATCAAGAAGAGGGCAGCCAGATTTACGATCCTCAATGACATCCTATACAAGAGAGGCTTCTCCATACCTTACTTGAAGTGTCAAGTGTGTTAATAAGGGAGAAGCCAAGTACATCCTGAAAGAGATACATGAAGGAATATGTGAGGACCACACTGGCCCTAGATCCCTGGTAAGCAAGATAATTCGAACAGGTTATTTCTGACCCACTATGCAGGTGGACGCAACAAAGTTCGTCAAGAAGTGTGATAAATGTCAACGGTTTAGGAATGTCCAACGAATTCCAGCAGAGAGACTGACGACGATAATGTCCCCGTGGCCGTTTGCACAATGGGGAATCGACATCGTCGGCCCACTGCCCCTGGGCAAAGGTCAGGTAAAATTCTTACTAGTTGCTATTGACTACTTTACGAAATGGGTTAAAGCAGAGCCACTAGCAACTATCACCAAAGTAAGAATTCGAAGCTTCATGTGGAAGAATATAATCTGCGAGTTTGGGATTCCAAAGGAAATCATATCAGATAACGGACGACAATTCGATAGCCAAGGCTTCAAAGACTTCTGTTCAGGCCTAGGCATCAAGAACCAGTTCTCATCACCAGGACATCTACAGGTGAATGGACAGACGGAGGTGACGAACCGTACTCTACTCAAGATCATAAAAACCAAGCTGGACGATGCGAAGGGTGCCTGGCTAGAAGAATTGCCTAATGTCTTGTGGGCTTACAGAACCACAGCTAGAACCCCGACGGGAGAGACCCCATTCAGACTCACCTACGGCACTGAAGCAGTGATCTCGGTCGAGGTAGGAGTAACCATCACCAGGCGAGAAGTATTCAACGAAGAAGCTAATGATGATCGTCTACGATTCAACCTGGATTGTCTAGATGAAGTAAGAGATAAAGCCTGCAGTAGAATGACGGACTACCAGCAGATAATGACTTATTATTACAACAGAAGGGTAAAACTCAGGCGACTCAGCATTGGTGACCTCGTCCTGCGCAAAGTAACCCTGGTAACCAGAATTCCTACTCAAGGAAAACTCAGCCCCACATGGGAAGGACCCTTCTGAGTTATCCATTATTCCAGATAGGGTAGCTATCATCTGAAAACCCTAGACGGACAAAGACTCCCAAGGCCTTGGAACATTAAACACTTGAAGAAATACCATCAATAGACGTAACGGCTAAATGTATTCATTGTTGACATTAATAAAGAAGTTATTCAGCTAATGTTTCTCTACAAGCAGGTCTATTCAATTATAACTCACAAAAAGCCAAAAATGGCTAAGTAACAAGATTCCGCCTTGACGGATGTAAATTACTGACGATGACAAGATCCCTTAAAAGGGTGTAAGTCACAAAAAGCAAAAAATAGCTAAGTAACAAGATTCCGCCTTGACGGATGTAAGTTAATGACGACTACAAGATCCCTAAAAAGGGTGTAATTCACAAAAAGCCAAAAATGGCTGAGTAACTAGATTCCGCCTTGATGGAAGTGAATTACTGACGGAAGCAAAAAATACTGGCGAAGAGAAGAAAAAGTAAAAGTGTCACCAAGCACACCACATGGGTGATTAAAAGATCCCACCAACGTATCACAAACCAAAGAGCATGCAATCACAAGTGCAAGTAAGTACAGAGATGTAAGTTAAATTAAAGCCTAAAACAGACAGGCAAATTACCATTGTTTTACAACAAAAGAACCCATAAACACTGGGTTAAAACACTGTTCCCAAGATAGATAAAAGTAAAATTGTTTCAAAATAAGATTTACAAAAAAGCCCAAAAGACACGACGAGTAATAACCAAAGACAAGAAGAAATTTTTTTATAAATAACAGGTTCAAGCACCAGCAACTGAGGGGGGATCACCAACAGCAGAATCGTCAGCAAGAGCACTCTCTGGAACGTCACCTTCAAGAATGGAAGATTGGCAGCTTTGTCAATGGCCATCTCTTTATCCACCTCTTCTAAGTCCAAATTCTCCATATCGACGCCAGTGGGATGCTTGACCAAGTACCTTCGGAGAAGCTCAAAACCTTTGAAGTACCAACTAAAGAGCACAGTGTTGTACTCGTCAGTGGTTTGGAATGCCTCAACAGATCTAGCAGGAATTGTCTTGAGCGACTCCTTGGCACTTAGAAGCTGCTCATCCTTTTCCAAGGTCAGTTGACGTTTGACCCTAAGGTCGTCACCCAGGGTCTTGACTTTCTCCTTCAAGGTGGTAGCCTCGTCCATTGAATCAATGAGGTTCTTCTTCAACTTAGAATTCTCTCCCTCCAAAGCTTACATCCTTGATGTTAAAGATGCCAATTTTGCCTCTTGAGTAAGATACTCAGAAGCGATGTGCAAACTCTCTCCCAACACTTGAACGAGCTTGTAGACGTGGCCACTCGCAACGTTGTTAAATGGAACCCCAGAGAAGACCTTCAAATCATCAGCAGTCACGATGCTGTGGGCCCTATCCACTGCCAGTCTCTCGTCCCCCCAGATAGTGGACGAGAGGGAACCCACCTTCTCCTTCTCCTTGTCTGACAAGCACGGCCTTTTAGAAATAGGAGTAGGGAGCTCTTCAATTGAGGTTGACGGAGAAGCTGTCCTCGTCGTTTCAGTGCCGAAAATGATGGAGTGATGGAGGTAGTTGGAGTGACAAAAGGACCCCTCCCAGTCACACGCACAGTCTTCGTTCCTATACTCGACAGCGGCTCGTCCTTTTTCGCCCTCATCTTTGCAAACATGTCCTTGTTAAATTTGGACGTCATCTTTGCAAAAGAGAAACACTTACTCTTTTATAGCAAGTGAAGTGTCAATCTACCATAGATCAACATAATAAAAATAAGATTATATTGAGATACACCACAACTCAAAACAAAAAATATTTTAAAAATATAATGAGATTTGTTGTATTACTAGATTTCCTCATTGGTTAGTTAAGTAAGTGGCAAGGAACCAAAAATAAAATAAAAAATGGCATAGAGCTTTCAATTAATTAAAGCCAACGTGTGCATTTCAATTAGCTCAATTGGTAAAATCTCTAATAATTGAATAAAAAATCTGAAGTTCAATCTCCCCTTACACCAAAAATCAGTTGGTGTCTTAGTTTGATGATAAAGAAATATCATCAAGAGTGGACGCTATAAGTTGAAACTCTCTAAAAAATAATATATATATATATATATATATATATATAATAATAGGTGAAGTTGAGAGAAACTTAAATTAAAATTCCAAATTAGAGTTCCAATTTTGTATTACATGTTTTAAATTATTTATTCTTAAAGATTTTATTTCTTAATTTTAGAATCAAACGTAGAACCACATTATAAATATATATTCAAGTGAGTTATTAAGTACAAAAACTAAAGAGTCTAAAATAAATGAATTGTAAAAGAAAAAGATACTTCACAATAATTTTTTTTTAAAATGACAATTACATTTATACCTAATAATTTTTTTACAAAATTTTTTAAAGTGTTAACAAAATATGAAAATGACTATCAATAATATTTAAAAATATATATATATATATATATAAATTATATTATGCCCTCACCTCACAATAACTCATACTTGTAAAGTGACAATTACGCTAAAAGTATACAGTTGATGAACCTTGCCTTTATTGATACCAAGAGGAACTTTCCGCCTAAAGAAAAGTTTGGCTAAAATATAAATTTGGTCTCTAAATTTTACCAAAAATTATTTCTTTGCTAAATTTTTTTAATTTTTATCTTTAAACTGTTAAAATATTTCACTTTTTGTACTTAAATTTTTATTAAAAAATTAAAATTTTTTATTCCTAAAATATTAAAAATTTTATTTTCCTAGTTTTACTTCTAAACTATTGATTTTTTATTTTTTTTTACAATGTTTTTCTGCCTTGATACAAGTTTTATATTGACATATGTGCGTTTACACTGATGACCGAGCCATTGCTTTCCTTTTGCATTGGGTTATAGCTGTTGATGCGTAGTTGGTGGAGGATTCTCGTTTCTATGTATCACGGGCTGCACACACAAAATGAGAAAACAAATCCATATTATTATATATTAATTACTGGCTAGTTGCCATTAATAAAAACCAATAGGCTCCTGCCTCAGTTTAAATAACTCATTTAATGAACTTTTGATTATAAACTTGTTATTTGTAGCCCCACTTACAAGCCTCATTCATCATGTTTCTGAACCAATAAAAGTACAACAAGCTACACGTTAAGTTCAAATAAATAAAAAATTAAGGAACTTTTTTACATAGAACATTGAGGATTAATATATTCTATTGGCTACTCTTTAATAATTCTCACTATCATATCATTTTTTTTATTTACCATTTCAAGGCAAAGTCATGAGGGTAACATGATCTCAACATTGTATATAGTCATTGGTCTTTATGTAAGGAACATTTACATAGAAAATTGAGGATAAACATATTCTATTGTCTACTTTTTAATAATTCTCTATATCATATACTACTTTTTTTTTTCTCCTAAAATCTATTTTGACCATTTCAAGGCAAAGTCATGAGGGTAACAAGTCACAATATTTTATGTAGTCAATAGTCATGTAATGAACGTTTATATGTGAAGCGGTAACAATGGTATTCTGTAAAATATATTATATATCAACTCTACACTCTTGACTCTACTCCAACGGTATCGTTACTATTGTATTCGTTACTCTGCGTTAAACCCATACTCATTCCCTCCCCTTCCAATTTTTTAAAAAATTAAAAATAAAAATCAACTCTACCACAAATATAGTTTGCTATATTTATTTCAAATAATCACAACTTAAAATTAAAAGTTTATAATTGTACTTTAACATGATTTTACCATGACATTTTAAATTTAATAAGGATTTGGTGCAAAGACTGTTGGATATTTTGAATGCCTAAGTAAATAATAAATTAAGCTTAATGCTTTGTCTATACAAAGAAAAGCACAGCCATGCATGCACACAGAGAGAGGCCCAAGGCTAATTTGTTGGATGTTATTAAGAGATGAAAGTTTGCCATTGCTCTTAAAATATGTACATTTTTATAGAATATTTATGCTTCTAGTTTTAGTGTTTATTTATAAAAGAGCCTACACATGACAGCTTACCTTTTTGAAAGCTTGATGCATTGCCCATACAGACGGGCTGTGACCTTAAGTTAAAATTCTTCTTATGGAAGTTAAACATTGCAAAGAAAAAGTATCAAATATAGGGGAATTAAACTAAAGCAGTCTTGGTGTTTATAATCTTGTGGGTTTCATTTTTTTTTTTTAGTAAAAAAATTCTCTAAAGACAAGAAATCACAAATCTTGTAAACAAGAACTTCTTTGTTAAGATAGTCGCACCGTAAGATAGGTCATTCCACCTCAAAACCAATTAGTGATGAGGAAGACACCCAAATCTTTTATATTATTCAACATCGTGCAAGCCTATTTTTAGAGCAGTTGAAGGGAGTTAAGTTATGGTCCACTCAACAATCCCTTCCTCACAATACCACTCTTGCAACTCAAACTCATGACCTTGGCTCTGATACCATTTGTCAGACTATAAGCTATGCCATTTCATCTCAAAACCAATTGGTGATGAGGAAGATACATTCAAATTTTTTATGACATTCGACATCGCACCCCACAGAAATATTTTTAGAGTGGTTGTAGGGACCACATTGGTCCCAAAAAAGATTCTAATTTAATTAATTACTGAAATTCATCACCTATAATAACAAACAATTATAGATTTTATAATGATGGGCATGACCAAAATCAGAAGCAGACTGCAAAAGAGGAAATAGGAACCGTACCTGCAATTGATCTGATAAAAACCATAAAACCCAATGATTTAACTGTAAAAACTATTAGTTCAAGTGGTGAAAATTTAATACCAAACATTTTTTTTTTTCAATATTTTAACTGTTTCAGTTTTTAAAACCATAGGAAGATGTGATTCATTAATGAAAGGAGAAACCACATGCATACTAGAATCTTCTAAAAAAAAAAAAATACATACATATATACATACATTATAGAAAATACAGATTGGTTGTGCTACTAAAGTCTACGAGTAATCTATAGAGGGCCTCATAATAATTAAGTCATGCAAAAATTAGAGCCAAAAACAAAAGTACCAATGATGGTTAGGATTTGGAAAATCTTTTCTCGGTAAAAAGTACTCTATTTTATTTTTGGGTAAATTTCATTCATATATCCAGAGTTTTATGCTAATGTCAATCAGATTCAAAAATTTTTAAAATTGACTAATTTGGTCCCTAAAATTAACTTAGTCCTTGAAACAATTGAAAAGAATGAACTGGCCTAACAATATTGAGGGATTAAGTTCACTTTATGGACTAAATTGATAAATTTTGAAAAATCTTGAACTTAATTGACATTAGCCCAGACCTTAGAGTATCTTAATGCTACTTACTCTTTATTTATTTATTTATTTTGAATGCTTAGGTAAATTTTTTTTTTTCTATTGGCTACTCTTTAATAATTCCCGCTATTATATCATTCTTTATATTTACCATTTCAAGGCAAAGTCACGAGGGTAAAGTGATCACAACATTGTATATAGTCATTGGTCTTTCAGCCTTGATACAAAGTTTTATATTGACAAATCCCTACATACATATGTGCGTTTACATTGATGACCGAGCCATTAATGTTTTCCTTTTGTATCGGGTGGAGCTGTTGATGCGTAGATGGTGGAGGATTCTTGTTTCTCGATATATATCACCGGCTGCACACACAAAACGAGAAAACAAATCAATATTATGTACCCGTTTGGATAGCAATAAAACATGCGATGCGTTTTGTGAGTTGCGTTTTTTTTTTTTTTTTTTTTTTTGCCCGTATTTGTTGAATTTGAGAGACAATATTTACCATTTATGAATAATGTTCATGCACTATAGTATCACTGTTCATGCATTGAAAAATATTAAAAATGAATCTTACAGTACTATTCACACATATTAAAATTATTAAACCATTCACACATACTAAAATTATTAAACCAATATGCTGCTGCCCCAGTTGAACTTATGTGAGAGGTTTAAGTAGTCCACTCCGTTAGGTAGTTGTGCTTTTCTTGATTAGGTGGCAAAGCAACTTGTTTAATATGCAAGTGGCTATTGTAATTAAAAGAGAGAAATATACCAACAAGTAGTGGATTCTACAACGTACGAACCTTTTTTATACAATCTAGTTTTGTCTTTCCCATGCAACAAGTAGTGGAACGAGTAAATTAATCAATAAGTAGCTTAATTAATTTGTTACCTAACCATGAAAAGCACAACCCCCCAAAGCAGAAAACTATATCCTTTTGGCATTATATATGCTAATATGTATGCAGAAGCGAAAGTATAAAGTATAGAACACAATAACACACGAGGGTTATGTGGTTCAGCCTAACGGTTTACATCCACAGAGGAAACCCTAAAAGGCTACATCAATAATATATTATAGTGTAGTACAAATCTTATGTTACAATGAATCATAACATGTGTATATATAATAGACTAAACCCTAGACTAATAGACTTCTAGTACAAGTAGGAGACTTGGCTTGCACACGAAGTAGAATTAGGCTTGGGCTTACACTAATGAGCTAATATATCTCTAACACCCCTTCTCAAACTCAATATGGAAACTTGATAAAATCTTGAGATTTGTTAAGGTTGAGAAGATCCCTTGAATGAAGTTTGACTCTGTTATGGTAGTTTGAGGAAAGCAATAGTCTTGCAGTGTTGATGCGACTTCTAACGGTGGCTTGACTATACCGGAGAGTTTTGACAGCAGCAGTAGGAAACCAAAGAAGACGAACGCAGCAAAAAAAAAAAAAAAAAACACCGAGGAAGACAAAGATTGCTCTTAAATGTACCGCAAGAACAGAAAACCATGGCCACAAGAAGGTGGCTTTGATACCATGTTAAATATTTGCATTGATACACCATGTTGAATATGCTAATATGTATGCAAAAGCGAAAACATAAAGTATAGAACACAATAACATACGAGGGTTACGTAGTTTAGCCTAACGGTCTACATCCACGGAAGAAACCCTAAAGGGCTACATCAATAATATATTATAGTGTAGTACAAATCCTATGTTACAATGAATCATAACATGTGTATATATAATAAATTAAACCCTAGACTAATAGACTTCTAGTACAAGTAGGAAACTTAGCTTGCACACAAAATAAAATTAGGTTTGGGCTGACGCTAATAGGCTAATATATCTCTAACATATACCATGTAATTGCTTTTTTCCCATGCAAGTAGCAACGTCACATGAGAAGAAGAAGAAGCTTGCAAATAGAAAGATTAATTTGCCACCTAATCAAGATAAAGCACAATGTACCAAATATCTTTCGTGCGTGTTCTCTCTAATGTGGATAGACAGGTTTGTGCTTATCCCTTTACACAAATGGTTTGGGCCTTTTCGGGCCCATTTTTCACTATTGGGCTATAAAAATGGAAGGGTCTTAGGCTCTATTTGTTTCGGCTTGCCCAAGTTGTTATGTATCAAATTTGCCAAGGTTGTTGTTCTACAGCAAATCCATTTTGGGCTTTCCCCCTTTTTCATGGTTTTATGGGCTATTTGAGGCCCACAATTACTCTTCTTGGAAGAAGTTCCTTCTAGAGATCACCTTCCAGTATACTATTCTGTCAACTTTCAATCCCTGTTTCACTTTTTTTTTTTTTTTTTTTTTTTTTTAACTTTTACTTTGATACTGATGTATTGTTGCACACGCATAAATGAAATAATTTTTTCCCTTTATTAGTGTGAACTATTATTTTCCCTTTATTAGTGTGAACTATTAGAATTGTATTTAAAATTATGAATGAGGTTTATAATTTAATAGATTTTAGAAAATTTGTTAATTGTTAACATGAAGTTATTTTATAAGAATTTCAAAAATCGTACGAAATCTTTTAGATTTTTTTTTGGGTGCAATTTTCCTTATACTTTTTTCTTTTCACTGAATTTCCTTATACTATATTTGAACGCTTGGGAGCTTGCTTCACAAATCTATTAAATACTAAAAATATTTTGAATATGAACATTGAGGATAATTGCACAAATACTCTAACAAAGCTAATTAAAGAAAGGAACATACCATCAGTTTGGAAAGTAAGTATTTTCATTATACCTTATTTTGCATATTGTAAATGTGATTTAGTTCCAATTTTTCGACATATTATTTTTAATATTAAATAGGGGTGTTAATTCGGGTTAGCGTGTCGGGTTCGTGTCGTGTCGAGGTAGGGGTGTTCGACTAAATGGCTCAACCCTAACCGGACCCATTTAATAATTGTGTCATAATCTTTCAACCCTAACCCGACTTGTTAATAAGTGGGTTGACCTGACCCAACCCATTTGACACGCTTAATAAACGAGTCTTGTTGGGTTGACACGAATGTAACACAACCCATTTCAACCTGCATAATATTAAATATAACATCTATTTAGAAATAATTATTTTTACATCCCAAAAAGCAGTGCATACACTTCAAGTCTTCAACCCACATTCAAAATAATATAATTCAACAAAAATATAACATTCATCTAGAAATAAGTTCTTTACACTCCAAAAGAAGTGCATACACTTCAACCCAAATTCAAAATAACAAAGTTTCACAAAATAAAATAACATAGTTCAACAAAAATATAATATTCTTGGAACTCGCCAAATGCTAAATATCAATATTGAAAGAATTTGAGCAAACAGTAGACTAATCCTAATTATGACCACGATTATCATCCATAGATTCTTTGTTGATGTCCAAATTCATAACATCTTCCACAAGCTCATTCAATTTCATTTGTGTAAGTTCTATGCCACAAAAAAAAAAAAAAGTATTAGTAGTTCTAAGGTTTGTAAAGTTTCAATTTCCAATTATATCCCTCCTAAATTTTTGGAATTACTTACTTTTCTTTTTAAATTTAAAATATATGTTGGATATAAAAGGTATTTGACAAATCTAAAATAAAAAAAATATTTATTTGTTATATGAGTTAAACGGGTTGTGTTAAGTGGGTTATTTCGGGTTGACACAAATAAATTGGCGTGTCAAACGTGTCTATTGCGGGTTCCGCGGGTTGACCCGTTTATGATTTGTTTCTTATCGTGTCGCTTTCGGGTCAACCCATTTATGACCCAAACCCATTAAGGCCCAACCTTAACCCGAAAAAACCCGTGTCGGGTTCGTGTCGTGTTCGCGGGTTGGGTTGAACATTGACACCCCTAATATTAAATTTATAATATGGTATGGTCTCCTAGGAATGTCTAAGAACTATACAATTTCAATCTCATATATCAATATTAGTAAACAAAAGTCAATTAATAGTTTGGAACTACTTCTAGAATAAGAAAAATTATAAATATGAATTAAGAAAATGGAGCTTTAAAGCATTTGACAATAGTTTGGGAAAACATAAATACTATATACAACAAAAGGAATATCATATATGGACTTTAAACAAGGTTAGTGATTGTGACAAAAAGAAGGGGAGAAAATAGAAAAAAAACATATTTATGAGCAAATTAATTATGTTTATTTTTCCAACTCCAATGAGAAATATTAATTTGAAGCCAAAATGATTCTATCAATTGACCATAATGGGCAAACGACTATTATATTTCCCTTTTCTAGTAAACAAAGTTAATACTCTGCACGAACTCTTCTAGACTATTCTAGTGTTTTGGTTCCCCACCCGCCAGTGGTAGCAAATTCTAAGGAGTAAAGTACAGGATATTAAATATTGTAGTGTATATTTTTGTATGCTGGATAAGACCATTTTCGCAATTAAACATTATATAGAATTGAGCCCCAAAACAAACCAATAATAGTTTGCAAAATTTTACAAAATGGGAGTGATTCAGATAAATCCGCAATGCAAGATGATTAGAAAGAAGAGTTTGATATTTTGTTCAAATTAGAAAAACAAAATGAAAAAGGAAGGTTGGACTAGACCTCTTAATCCGCAATTCAACTATTGTGTGCACAACAGGACATAACCGTTGTGTCCTGATATATAAAGGCTAAAGTGATTATGCATAGTCACTTTGCCATAAGGGATTGCACAATTAAGATAGATGAAAATTTTGATTATCAAATTGATCAAATTTGATTATAAAATGGTTTAAAACATAGATAACCACTTACACATTCACATCATTCTATTAAGTAAAATGAAAAGCCAAACAGAATAGCACCTCATGAAAAGAAGAAGAATATATTGTTTACCTAGACTACATAAGGTATGAAGTATTAGCACCATAATCTATACCAGACTGTGCACGAACTCCACAAATAGTGTGGACAGTCAGGCTGCAAAAGAAAAATGTGATGATTAAACAACAAAGGACTTTGTTAACAGTCACTATAAATGCATGCTCAAGACACTTCAAGTCCACAGGAAAAAATGCAAACCTTCAATATAAGCAGATCATCACCACAATAAGGCTATGAAGAATGAAATTGGAGGCCATCTTTCAGATCATCACCACAATAATACTTTAGCATACAACACCACATTCTCCATGCTAATAACTTCAAAAACGGGTTGTGCTACTGGCTTAATGAGCCTTGTCAATGATCTGAATCATGAGTGCCAATCAAACCAACAGATTAATGGAGAGAAAGATATAGAACAAAACTGACCAACAGCTTGCCAAATGGAGAACCTAATAAGGTATCAGAGCAATATTTGAAGGACAAATTTGAGGCAACATTAAATGTACAAAGGGAACACATACTTCCTTGGCAGTTCAGAATCCATGCTCATATGTCCAAGTGCTCGCCCTTGGAACTCCCTTGTAAAGTGGGAATTGTTTCTTGTGGCTGGATAATAAGCATCAATTAGAAGTAACATACTTTATCTTAGACAAAGGAGGGGGGAGGAAGAGGGATGGAGCACTTCTGTTTATCTTGTGTTTTGTAATTGCCCATATCTTTAAGCTGGGAAAAAACAGAGGGAACTCCTTGAGTGAGACATGATTGACATGAGACAGCATAGAAGTCACAATAAACCAATAATAAATTCATTTCACTTCCAATAATGTTGTTCTAGGTAAATTGATTACGTGATTGTTACCTAATCTAGCTAATGAAGCCAAAGTATTCAGAATATCTTCATCCCTACTGGCAGCCACTTCCCATTCTTTGCACTCTTCCATGCTGAGAAAGAATTTGGCTCTGAGACAAAGAACAAGCATAAAGTATTGACTTAGAAAATTGATAAATAGCAAGTACCTAACCCTATAACATTAAGAATGAATGATTAGCAAGTATATATTTGAGCTATGACTTATGAGGGCTTCCCTCTTTCTTTTAAAAAAATGTTACTTAAAATAAATAAATAAAGTTTCAAGCATTCAAAATCATAGATGGAATGCCAAATAAAGGTGTTACACTTACTGTACAAAAATCTAGTTTGCTTTCATATGTTATCAAACTAGATAGACGATCAAAGAAACCAGCAGCAGTCCAGGTTAAACTTATTGCTGCTGCATCTTGGAAATGATAAAGGACCTTTTGTACACACACAGCCTTCTGCTGATGATGTTTAGATTGGATAAGGCCGAATGAGATCAAAACATTCCTGGGCCCATAAAGGTTGGAAATGTAACAACATCACAAGAAGAATTGAGGAGCCCAGATTCAACCAATACAATATGACTTCAATGCCTCAATCTTCCCCCACCCCCCCNCAATCACTATACAATAGTGATCACAATGCTCATTCTCTCAAGGAATAAACATCCGGACATGCAAGCAAATAAACTCAATAGCAGAGTATCATTTGCATGTCCAACACTCAACCAATGCATAAAAACATATATGCATCTAGGAATAAGATCCTACAAGCGCACAAGAGTGATGTACTAAAAGAAAATGCATGTCATTTAACAGCAAATACTAAAAACCTTAAAAGCTTACAAAAGCAATAGGTACAAACATAAACTAAGAACCTTAACAACCTACAGAGGTAACAGGTACAAACAAGCACATAAAATAAAATACTGAATAACATCATTTTATATACTAGAACCAATTCACCATAGTGTATCAAACTCATAATCAAAGCAAAACATTATCCAATGTATAAACATAAAATAAAGCTAAAAAATAAACTAGCTGTTTATAAACTGCTCCCCCTCAAAAATAGCGCTCCCCCTCAAGAGATGCTCCTAAAAAATTCTCCCCCTTTTTGATCAGAATGGCCAAAGGGTCACTGTTGGGTGTTGAAGCTATCAAACTTGGCCGAAAGTATGTTAAGCTGATCTTGAATTGCTGCCATCCTGTCAGTATGCTCATTTTGAACTTCTCTAAGTCCATCAATCCTTTCCAGGATGATCTGAAATGCATCTGGAGGAGGTGCAGCTGATGAAGTTGAAGCTCTGCTCCTCTTGCCTCTGCTTCTGGGTGTGGATGTCTGTCCTGCAGCCTCTGCTTCAATTTCCATAGGATCACCTTCTTCTTGGTCACCCTCCTCTTCATCACCTGGAAGATGAACTTGTATCCTTGTGAGAGTTAATTTGTTTATGGCTGATAGAGGAGTCATGAGACTTATATCTTGAGGGATTGCAACCCCTTTTGCTCTGAAAATTCTCATGAGAAGACTAGGAAAGATCAACTTGGGCCTTGAGGTGGTTCTAGTCTCATCCACAATTGTGTCATATGTGTGAGAACTTATGTCAATGAAGGTTTTCTCCTTGAGGTCCATGAGGAAGATAGCTCTGGCATTAGTAAGAGTAGTCATCTTTCTTATAGGATATAAATTGAACATCATGATTGTGGTTAAACACCTCAAGTCAGCAGGAAAGTCAGTAGTGTTGAGATATCTCTTTTCTTTAACACCACCAATCTGAGCCTGGACAGTGTCTAAAGATAACATCCTGTCTTTGTAGTTGGTGAACTCATGATCTTCCATTCCATCAAGCCTTAGAACCTCATCAATATCATGTGCATCTATGGTGAACTCACGTCCTCTAACCCAGCAGTTCAGCTCATCCTCCCTTATGCTCACATTTGCATAGAATTCTCTTATTAAAGGCTTATAAATTGGAGGTAGGTCACTCAACAATTTATCCCATCCTTTGGCCTCAAAACACTCCAGAATGAATGTGTCCTTCAAGTCATTTAAATCCACAAACCTCTCCTAGATAATTATTCCCTTTATGAAGGAATCTTTGTATCTCTCAAAATGCTGCACTAACCTAAATAGGCTATGGTCCACTTTCAGCCTTTTGTCATCCTTCTTAGCAGGAGTCTTCTTCTTTGAAGATATAGGAGGCATCTGTAAACAAGCAGAAGAGGCCACAACAATTGCAGAACACAATATGTGGAAATACACATAGATTAGTAACAAATTAGTTGCAAAGGGGGTAACAGAGTGACAAGTCAACACATAGACCAAGCACAGTTGAGAACCAAAAAAAAAATTCTCAAATAAAACTCAACACCACAAATAAGTTCAGATTGTATTGATGTAGACTGGAACAAGCATTAAACACTATAAATGGACAGTGTAAACTGCATTCAGACACAAGATAGCAAATGCCAATGAAAAATATTCAAGTTATATCCTCAAGGCAGAAGCACACACAAGATATGGCAACAAAAACTCACAGCATTATAAAACAAACAATCCAAAATCTCAGACAATCTGAAATACCCAAACTCACATTCAGAGTAAAGCACAGAAAGCCCCAAACCCTATACTCAAAGGGTACGAAATCTAACAAATATCAAAGCTCAAAACAAGACTAGCACAATGAAATTAAATCATGAGAGAAAATATATTCAGCAACAAAAGAAATCAACCCCAAACAACCAAATCCAACATTTTAAGCAGACCCTTGTTCGAACATAGTATTTTGCAAAACAAAATGGTAGCTCACAAATCAAGATAATAATGTTCAAATCATGAAATATGAAGTGAGGGAAAGAAAATCCATACCTTTTTCTTGAAGATTTGAGAAGAAATGATGCCAAAATGAAGGATTTTCGAAGAGTGACACGGTGAGTTTGAGAGAGTGAAATGGGGAAGACAATAAACAGTCACAAAAGTACGAGGGAAAAAAGAAAAAATTTTAAAAACTGACTATAAAACGCAAAAACACGCGTTTTTCGCGACTGGATCAAGTTGCCAGGGTAAGCCGCGAAACCCTATGAAACCAAGATTCTTGAAAAATCTTCTAAGTGTTTTTCGCGATTGGAAGGTCTACCCGCGAGAGAGTCGCGAGGTGAGCTGCAAAAATTTCTGAGTACCCCTCGCGACTGAACCCTCCACCTGCGAACAAGTCGCCACACTGAGCCGCGAAAGTCACCAAAACTCGAATTTTGAAAAATTTTCTAAGTATTTTTTGCGACTAGGACATTGACTCGCCAGTGAGCAGCGAAAAATATCGGAGTGGACTAATGACTGGGGCATGCGACTAGGACAACTCGCGAATGAGTCACCAAAACAAGACAACACTGTTTTTGAAAATTTTGACATTTTTGTAAAAACAAAATACTTTCCAAAAATAACTAAAACACTCAAAAATCTTTTTGTGTTTGATCAACAAAGATTGAGCATGTGAAAACACATTTAAACAAATACAATCACACAAATGAATATGGCATTCATTGAACATAGACTTGTGTGAAGTGTGTGGGTATCAAAAATGAGATAGTCCTTAGTCTAATGTGAAACTTCAATGATTAATTCAACCAAGGCATACACAACAAGCACTAGATAATGTGATCCATCTCAATTATAGAAGTATGCATATATGACCTCCCACGTAGACTTGAGTATAATATCTTTGAAACTTTTCATTTGGCTCCATTTTCAACATATCATTTGATCTTTTTAAATCAACACATCTCATTGTGAGATTGACGCATGAAATTTTTGATATTTTCACTTTGATGAGTTAGCCTTTGGCTCTTTGGGCATCATACATTTTATTTTGGTCGCTTTTCCTTTTTTCTAGTCAAATATTAGTATATGCGACAGGCTTTTGCAGCTCAAAATCTCTTTTCATTTGGAGATTTACATTTGGTGAGCTTTTTGAGTAAAGCAATAAAATAAAAGTGGGAAGATATATAGGCACAAGTCTATGCATGTCTCAAGATCAACAAAACCATTCAATAATCATTTATGACAAGGTTGAAGATCTATTTACAACAGTCACATAGATTTCAGAATTTCTTTCACAATGATATGAGTGCATAAGAAACAAGCTAAGCTCGTAGATGCACAAAGCCATCAGTACAAAGGTACAAGGCAAAACATGCTTTGAGACAAAACTCAACAATGCCGATCAAATTTTTTGGATTTTCTACTTTTTATGTATTTTTGGATTTTTGACACAAAAGCAGTAAAAAATTGATAAAAAAACAACATAAATAACAAAAAAAATTTGAACCAAAAATAAACACACAAACAATATGTCAACTCAAAAACTCGCAAGAAGCACACAATCAAGCATATTCACAAACATGGGAAGTATTAATGCCTGGACATGCTGTAATGCTTATGCATGAGTACCCTTCGTCACCCACACGTCACGTGTGTTTGGGGTGATATCCTTAACAGATTGGGTACGAGAGTTAGGACTTTCAAACCTTCTTGTGAAGCTTTCCAAGCAATTGGTGAAGGCACCGATCATCTTCATAACGTCCATCATTCCGGGATCACGGTTTTGACTTCTAGGTTGCTCACCACCCCAAGACCTCTTGTCATTTCTTCTTCCTTGTGATAGAGGAGCGCTTGTATTGTTTAACTCTCTCAGCTTATAACAGTTGGGTCTCGTATGTCCTTGCGATCCGCAAAAGTGACAAAAATGATTCATTCTAGGACCCCGTTGTGATCTTGGAAGTGATCTTCCTCTAGCTTCAAATCTGTCTTCTGATTGATTATGGGACTTATTAAACACCCATTGATCGGCCACCTTCTTCTTCTTTTCAACCTTAACTTTCTCAGAAATAGACTTATCCACAGCCATCTCTTTGGCCTTCACAAACTTCACTTCTTTGGTGACATTGGCTGATGAACTACTTCCTCTGGTATATCCCAACCCGAACTTGTTTAAGAAAGATTTTTTAGATGAAATAACATCTTCTAACTTCTTGGATGAGACCCTCTCTATCTTGGCATGAGCTTGCACTACCTTTTGCTCAAGAAATCTCACTTTTGTGTAAGCTTTTGATAGTTCACCATTTAGTGTTTCAATCTCACATTTCGCCTACTTGTATCGTATCAGAAGACTTTTGTAATCTTCCTTAGCTTTCTTCATTTTCTTCACAGCCGCCTTTGCCACCCTTGCATACTCACTCGATTTCTCAAGAAGTAAGGCATAATTCTCTTGAAGACCATCATCCTCTTCAGCCTTCGATTCTTCAACAATTCCAATAGACTCCAAATCAGAATGCTCACCAAGCTCCTTCACAAGTGAACCTAAATCATCTGAGGATTCCATATGTGCAATGGTCATGAATGCGGAGTAATTTCCTTCTCCGTCACAGCTCTCTTTAGAGTCAGAGTTTGATGGATCCGAGTCACTTAAAGTAGTAGCATAGACCTTTCCTTTCGACTTCAAATAGTTGGGACATTCCTTTTTGAAGTGTCCATGTCCATTACACTCGAAGCATGTGATTCCTTGAGAAGATTGGGAATCTCTACCATCTTTCCTACGGAATTCTTTCTTCTCCTTCCCGGAACTCTGAAATTTTCCTTTGTCACCAAATTTACCACTGTTCTTAAGTTTTAAGAACTTCCGGAAGTTTTTCACAAGGTATGCCACATCTTTATCTACAGCATCTTCTTCCGATGAGTCATGAGACACTACCCTCTCATAAATTGTCTTAAGAGCAAGAGATTTGCTCTTCTTTTACATGGGTAGTAACAATTCATATGTCTGCAATGAACCAACCAACTCTTGAACTTTAATGTCATTCAGATCCTTGCGCTCTTCAATAACTGTTACTTTGGCACGGAAGCTTTCCGGCAGTGATTGAAGGATCTTCCTTACTATTTTAGAATCCTCCGTCTTTTCCCTTAAATTGAATTTTCCGACAACCACCTCATTCAGCTTACTATAAAAAGAGTCAAAGGACTCATCCTCACTCATCTTGAGCTCCTCAAAGCGAGTGGTCAACATCTGTAGCTTGGTGTCTTTCACTTTCTTTGTTCCTTCATAGTAGTCTCCAGAATCTCTCATGCTTCCTTAGCAATAGTTATATGTGAAATCCTGTGAAATTCTTCTAGAGAGACACCACAAAAAATAGCATTCAATACTTTATTGTTAGCATTAGCCGCCACAAGAGCTGCCTTATCCCAAGTGGATTTGGTAGCCTCCGGCCTAGTCCAACCAACTTCAACTGCATCCCACATAGCATCATTAATAGAACACAAAAATGCTCTCATTCGGACTTTCCAAAAAGCATAATTATTACCATAAAAAAATGATGGCACATTTAGAGATTGAGACCTATCAATCTCAATACGGGGCCAGGGATTGCACTAAGGTATTTTAACCACAGCAAGTGCACCCGCTCTGATACCAATTGAAAGTTCAATATGTGTGTAAAACACTTTTGAACGTTTTGACCCCCAATTACAAATTACCAATTCAAGCTTATTATCAAACAATTAATGTGCGGAACATGAAAATAAGCAGAATTGATAAACAATCTAAGCCAATTATAATCACATCCACAACAGAAAATAAAAGGCAAAGATAAAGGGAAGAGAAATGCAAACACAAGGACAACATGCGATGTGTTATCGAAGAGGAAACTGAAGCCCTCTGCGCAAAACCTCTCCGTCGCCCTCCAAGCGGTCAATAATCCACTAGAAAATGTAGTTGGGATACATGAACAGCAATAGACCCTCCAAGTCTAATCTACCTAGGTACCTAATCCCTCCAAGCTTCTTGCTCCAACGAGGTTGCGCCGAACCTTTTTCTTCTCTAGCTTACCGGATTCCACTATAGCCCATAGCATCAACCAATAACCATTGGTCATTTCCAAACTGCTTCCCATGCATCAATTAGAATTAATACAACCACCACAGCGAAGGAAAAGAAAGGAAGAGAATTTAAAAACATACTTTGTCTAAGACAGAGGAGGATGGATGAAGATAAACAAAGTACTTCTTGAAGGAAATAAACTAAAAACCAGAGGGAACTCTTTGAGTGAGACATGATTGACATGAGACAGCAACGAAGTCACAATAAACCAATAAGAAATTCAGTTCACTTCCAAGAATGTTCTTCTGGATATAGATATTGTGTAATGGTTACCTAATCCAACTAATGAAGTCAAAGTATTCACAATATCTTGATCCCTAATGGCAGCCACTCGGGCCGTATTGGCCATATCGAGCGAAACCGGCGAAACCAACGAAATGGCCAATTCAAGCCGAAATTCAAAAAAAAAAAAAAAAAGGTGCAAAACACACTGTTTGAACTTAATAACAAACCCTAAAGGGCCTAAACTCTCTCACACATTCTCACTTCATCCAAACACCAAAATTTAGCTCTCTCTCACTCTGTCACTTGTCTCTCTATGCTCTCTACGGTGTAAGAAGCTGCTGAAGGAAATAGTGTGAGAAAAGTGTGTTTTTCCTTTTAGATATTCATTTGGGGCTCAATTCCACAAATTGATTTTGATTTCATTAGACATTTGATAAAGAAAAAGAGGGAAAAAAAAAAAACTCAGTTCACTTTGGCTTTTCTTTGCCTTCACTCTCTGCCTCTCTGTCTCTGCTCTTTGTCTTCCTTGTGAGACACACTCAATCACTTCATTCAAACTTCAGCTCTCTCTCACGCATTCTCAACTCAAGTATTGATATAAAGCTTTCAATCTTAGTTTGATTTGTGATTTTTGATTTGTGAATCTGTGAATCTGTGAATCTGTGATTTGTGAATCTTAGTTTCTTTTCAATCTTAGTTTTATTTAGTTAATAGTTATTACTCATTGTGATTTGTGAAACTGTGAACTTGGGTTTGATTTATTATTAATTTATTTAGTTAATACTTAATAGTTATTATTTGTAGGTTAAATTGAATCCATTGAATTTGCAATGGATGAAGTTACTAGCATGAAACTTCACCTTCATCTAATCAAGAAGTGCAAAATGATGAATCTCCTCTTTGGCAGTATGTGAATAAAGTAGAAAAACTACCTGGTGCTACTATTAAATCAGGTGGAAACACATATTTTAAGTGCAACTATTGTGGTGTAGTTTATTTGGGATCCTATTTTAGAGTTAAGGCTCATTTATTAAAAATATAAATAAAAATATTTTTAATAATTTTTTAATCGCCGCACCATGCCGCACCCGCACCCAGCTTTTTCAAAAATTGCCAAGTCTCGCACCCGCACCTGCACCCGAATTCCGAAACGCACTCGTGCTTCATAGGCTGTGATCAAGAGATGAAAGTTTGCTCATACTATTAAAAAAAATGTGTTCATTAATTATGCAAGGGTTCGTATTATTTTATGCTTCCAATTAAAAAAGATACTATACTTTTTGAACCATTTCATGAGTGCAACCAAACATAGAGCTTAATCATGCAATTGGATTAAAATGTTCTCTCTCTCTCCAAGAAATGAAATTTGTGTAGCTTGTCTATTCACAAAAACCCCAATATATAAAGTTTTTTATTTGCTTTCTACAAGATTTCTTATTTTGAAATCGTTGCATTATATCTTCATCATCAATCCTACAAGCTACATCTCTTTAATGTATATAACCAATCAATCATTCATTCACTTATCTCTCATTCGATTGATTTATTTCAAAATTTTTTAGATCTAGCATTTTTCTAAATTTTAAGATTAACATATTTCTACTTTTATTGTTGGGTTTTTTTATTTTTTATTTTTCTAGATTTTAGATCAAATTGGTTTGTTATTGAGTTTTTTTTTTTTTTTTTGGTGTGTGTGTGTGTTTAAAAAGTCCTAAATATTGTTAAGAGGATAATATTCAAGCTTATTTCAGGTGGGCTTTAAAAAAAATTATGGTAAGGTGTTTTAATATTTATTTTGAGGGGTCAAAACAAAAAAATTAGTTTTCTTTTTCTTGTTCTTTGAGATACAAATACAGTTTATATACAAATACGATGCCTTCCTATTTAATCCAGCAAACAAATCCTGCGTTGCTATATTCTGGACTGTGGTTGACTATAAATGTCACTACTCACGAGTCAATTCTCTTCAATAATTTCAGCTTCTACTTTGAAGCTCTTGTTCCCATGTGAAAGTAGACAATTCAGTGTTCATTTTAGCCGTGCATCTTGTTGGACTTCATTTCATAATGTTCCTAAACATACATCACTTTTTGTATACCGTTTCACTTGTAATTAACTTTCTCTACTAATGGTTTTTTTTTTTTGGTGTGTGTGTGTGTTTAAAAAGTCCTAAATATTGTTAAGAGGATAATATTCAAGCTTATTTCAGGTGGGCTTTAAAAAAAATTATGGTAAGGTGTTTTAATATTTATTTTGAGGGGTCAAAACAAAAAAATTAGTTTTCTTTTTCTTGTTCTTTGAGATACAAATACAGTTTATATACAAATACGATGCCTTCCTATTTAATCCAGCAAACAAATCCTGCGTTGCTATATTCTGGACTGTGGTTGACTATAAATGTCACTACTCACGAGTCAATTCTCTTCAATAATTTCAGCTTCTACTTTGAAGCTCTTGTTCCCATGTGAAAGTAGACAATTCAGTGTTCATTTTAGCCGTGCATCTTGTTGGACTTCATTTCATAATGTTCCTAAACATACATCACTTTTTGTATACCGTTTCACTTGTAATTAACTTTCTCTACTAATGGTTCTGTTCTGATATCAATTCTTACTTTTGAATAGAAGATTACTGAATTAATTCAGCATGTGATAAAATGTGTATTGTTCCCCATTCAGTAATTAGCTAGAAATACTTTTGTATCCCAAGGTTTCCAAAGCATGGAAGCTATAGGCTACAGAAATCCAAAAGGGACAATTAACTCATGTTCAGGGTGTGACGAAATGAAACAACTATAGGGCTGCAGGAATCTGAAAGAGATTATCAACACATGTTCAGGGTGTGCTTAAATGAAACTGTAGATCAATATCACTCTTCACGTTTTGATAAATTTTGTATAAATATAATGTATCTTAGTTATGAAAATAATACCCATGAAAAATACTTTAAAAATAGTATGAGAATGGCATAAAAAATGTAAATACAATGTACAATTCCTAATTAGATTTTCCTTTATATATATTTTGATGTGCTGCTTTACTACTTCAGGCCATGAGTATAAAAGATGTGGCTGCACAATCGGCAAGCTGACCAGTTTCAAAGATCGATGATGAACCGGAAAAAAATATGAGAACTCTGAAGGGGAGGTGTAAACTGCCAAGATCCTTTGTCACAGCGCACAAGTCCCCGCTTGCCTTACACTGACCCGACTCTAAAAGGTGCCAACAGCTCAAGTACTAGAAAGAATAATGGCTGATTGAATGCCCCATGTCATCAGATAGCTAAGTGCCTCCCAAATTGTTTGGAGAATCACCCAGGAATGATGAACCAAAGCATTCATATATCACACTGGCTGATTGAACATTATTAACACAATAGCACTTCTCTCACCTGCAATATTATCTCAGGTCATTAATGATCAGAAAAATGAAATTTAAAAAAATCATGCACTTGTACAAACAATTTTTTTCTGTTACTTTAGAAACCACACCTGCCCCTATAGTGAACGATAAACCTAATAACCAGTCATTAACATTCAAACAAAAAAGATAGGGAAAGTGGTACTTACAGATATGCATAACACCAATTGCCTAGTTTCCAATTCATGTGTATCACCCGTTGACCTCATTTCATCTTGATGTCCATGACAAGCAACATTCACAATGCTGAACGGAGTCTCATCGCTTAGCATAGTTGCATCTATGAACTTGGTAAAAATATTTATAGACAAGGTAAATGATATAGGGCAGAGAGGAAGGGAGCTTTGTTATTCTAACATATGAAGCTTTGCAACCAACGGAGCTTATCAAATATATCTTGCACCAGAATGTAAGACATGGTTATCTGAAGTGCATCCGTGCTTAACAATTTTCACCAATATAAAACTGTGCCTCTCCAATAGGTTTTAACTGCATTAATTTTTACAAACAAGGTCAATGATCCAGGACAAAGGATAGAAAATAGAAAAACATACTTATGAGCAATGCTTGACATATTAATCAAGTGAGGATACAAAGATGAAACTCTGTGTTTTTTTGTGTTTGATTGACAAGCGCTGGAGTTGTTGTAAAGAAATATTGTTGTAGTGGGGAGTGTAGTCATTGAGAGGGAATATCTTCAAAGCCATTTTGTATGAACTAGCCTGGGCAGCCATATTTATATTTTTCTACTATAGATAATATGAAAAGGCTAACAGGAAATAACAATAGCTACCTGTATTTGATGAGATATGCAGTACCAAAACCCCAAAGTTTCATGGGGTTAAATTTCAGTTACTTTGCAAATAAGTGGTTGCCTGAGGACAATCTCAGAAAACATTATGGGCAATGAACTGCAAAAGAAAGATTGGATAGCTAAGAACATATGTTTTGTGCACAAAGTCACCACAAATAGATGTTCAAATCAGAAAAAGGAAAACCTTCAATGTTTGCCTGATGATGAGGAGGAAATGGAAACATTAAAGCTTCAAATGATGAAACTAAAGCCCAACTTTACAAGTCATCATCACTATAAAACTCACCACCATAGTGCACAACACCATTTTCCATGCTTATAACTCTGTGCGACTAGCTTAATGATCCTCATCTGTGATTTGAGTTGAGAATGACAACCACAATTAAGATATAAATGCCTTGAAAGATAGAAGAAACTTAAACAATTACGTGCCAAATATAGAATGGACTAAAGCATCAGATTGATTCTTGAAGGACAATTAGATAAGATTTAATCAATGGCAATATTAATATGCAAAAAGGAAAGACTAACTTCATTGGCAGTTTAGAATCTTTGTTCATATCCCCAAGTTCTTTCCAAAATTCCTTGTAATGTGGGGATTGTTTCTTCTGGCTGGGAGAAATAAAGAAGCCCCGATGATCTGATCTTTAACTTCATTGGCCTCGCCATTCTGTTTGCCATTATCAGTTTCTATAGGCTCTTTCTATCAACCTTGCATAAAGTTTGAGTGGGGTTTTGCAAACACATTATTTCTTGGAGGCAGATTTGCAAGGTAGGGGATAAGAAGCCCAACATCTTCCATACAGGGATTATTCAAGGTTACAAGCATCAATTAGAAATTTTGAACTTCAAAGTAAGAAGTTTAATGATGGCATATTTATAAAATACTTAAATCACAATGGACAACAATTAAAATGCTCCAAAATAGATATCAATCTTAAAAGTCTAATCTCTATTTCAAGGAGTTATAACATGCAAAAAGGAATTTAAAATTATAACATTAAAGAAGGGATGGATGAGACATATCATCTGAGCAATCGAAAGAATAATTAGAATAAATTTTTTTGGGTGACTAGTAGGATAGACATTTTTTTTTTAAATTTTAAGAATGAGATAAATTCAAGACAAATCAAGCAAAGATATCACAAAATAGTTCAAACTTGACACAACACAAACAACAAATTGCTGCAGAACATAGAAACAACCAACATGGCTACCCTAAACAAGAACACAACACAAACAGCAAACCGCTGCAAAACACACAAACAATAACACTATTACTCTAAAACGGAAACTGATATACCCCATCAGCCAAAAATTACTATTTTGCACACCTTGCAAACTCTAGCATTGCCTTGAAGCCATATTTGAAAAATGAAGGCAGCCCAAGCTAACTTGCAAACAATAGTTATGACTTTCAAGGAATGAATATTTCAGCATAAGAGAGAATTCCAGTCATTCAACTGCTTGCCTGGACTCTAGATATCTCCTACAGAACACACAAATGAGATCAGAATTGTATCCTCATTTACCAGCCATGTCAGGAGTGGGAAGTTTATCTGTGACAGTTAGCCAAGAAATGAAGGCATTGCTTGCAAATAGCAGCCGAAACAAAAACCAAACCAAAGCCCTCCTGTCAACAACTGGATGCTTTTCCCTAATCTTATTCCAAGTTGATCTACATTAACAAACTTCAAAATCAATGGAAAATAATCAACTTATTACTTCCTAAGCACGATGAGGAGTATAAAAGTAACCCAGCATTATAGCACTAATCAATATCACAAAACAGAGCTATCAAAGACATTCACGCATAGGATAAGCAAAAATAATTTTTCTTTTGTTAATTGAACAAACAAAGCAGGAGTTAAGGGGAAAGTATAGTGTACCATATTTTGAGAGTCGTTGTCTGATAACTTGTCAGCCTTGCTGTCCCCACTTTCCTTTATGACTTGTAGTTTCAGGTTCATGCTTATTTCTTTCTACAGCTAAATCTGTGACCACCTAGATGGGGTTTTCTCTTTGAGATTGATCTTGATCTTCCTTTCTCATCCATTGTAAGTGGTTTGTGTTCATTTGTTAGTCTTATGCTATTTGTAAAGACCGGAGGACTGGTCTTTGATTTGAATCACAAGTGACAACTCAATTGAGATTATCTTGAGATAAGCTAGATGTGAACTGTAGTTGACAAATCATTTGAAGCGTAGATAGTACCAGAGTCCCAATTATTGTGAAATGGTCAATGATTTTAGGAAGTCCAGCTGCAACAACTTTGAGGGTCGTCCTCCAAAATTCCTACAGAGAAGAGTAATCTTTTAACAAATTTCAAACTCCAAAATATCACGTAGCCCAGTCCACTCAAAACTAGGGATCTCAAAAAAAATCAAATTTTAACTCCTCAAGACCACCAAAAAAAAAAAAAAAAAAAAAAAACAACAACAACAATAATGCTAAATCAAATTGGATTACCTTACAAACCACTGAAGTCCTTCCTGCGCTTCCGCTACTCCCAATGAGTAAACTTATGAGATGCACAAATGAATAATTATCAAAGAAATAGATTGGAGCTGTTTGCAAGGTTGAGACAAATAAGTAAGCTAAATCTTTAATTTTATTTTATTTTATTTATTTATTTATTTTTTATGGCAAAGTAGACATATTTAGCATAGGACATGATCCTAGATGCTTTAGACAGTCTCCAATGGGCCACTAACACCTCCTATTGTCCTCATTAGTGTGCCACATGATCACTTCCTCTTATGCAAGTTATGGTTTCCCCTTAAGGAATATAGTTTTGAGTTCAGCATGCAATAATAATCAAAACAACACTCTTTTACAACTTCTAGGATCACTGTGACCTAAAAAACCCTGAATTGTTTCTCACTACCCCTTTTCCTATGCAGATTTTGTAACAACAAAAAAAATGAAGGCCAATTGTCTTTTTTTTTTTTTTTCTAAATTTGTTCTCTATTTAGAGAGTATAAAATGCTCTAACTAGTAATTAATTGCTTAGGATACAAAATCGATACAAGATTACAGCCCAATTTTGAAGAACTTTCTTTCCAACAGTTAAGTGCAGGTACAGATCAATACAAAAATTTCTCAAGTGTTCTGTTAAGATAGCTATTCATATGAATGTAGCTTACCACTATAGTGGCCCATTAACTTGATGTCACTGAAACCACTCTCAATCATTATGATTGAACATCGGCTGCATGAATAGTTCATTGAACCACCAGAAAGTTATGTCAAAACCAAAAGGATAATTAATACCTAATCAAGGTTTTGCACTGGTAGATGGGTATACAATACCATCAAAGCTCAAAAGTTGAGCATGCCTTGAGGAGTACTGTAATGCTATTATCAACTGTCTTTGGTATTTCTACCTCAACTGTAAGCCCACCCCTCCTAATTTCCTGCATGAAACAGGGCTTTATAAAAAATCACATACCATGATTGGCAATCATTCCATCTCAATCTATATCTATATATATCTAAAAACTGAAGCGTAACATTTATTGTTGCTACGCTCCAATTGAGCCACATCAGCGTTCACATCATTATCCTATTTCTTTTCAATTTTTTTAATAATTTTTTAACATTCACACTTTTTCCAACCTTTATCCTTCCCTTCCCTTTTCATCTCCCACTACCCTCTCCTTTAATACCACTCTCATCTTCCCTTCATCTTCCCTTATTTTGTCTCTTCTTATTCACATCCTTTTACTATAAATTTGTCGTTCTCTCTTCCATTATTTGTATAGCTTTCCCTCACAAAAAGGTTCTCTCTCTCTCTCTTTTCTCTCTCTCTTAATTTTTTGGTTGATTTTATTTATTTTCTTGCATCTCTACTTTGGGTGATAATTTTTTGTATTCTTTAGAACTCTACTTTTGGTTGATGCGATTTAATTTTGTATTTTAAGTTGTTATTTTCTTTTCTCTTTGATTGTTATTTTATTCTAATCGATTATTTTTTTAAAATAACCCTAATACATTAATTTAGTACAATAACAAACTTCATATCCAATAATTGTTAACTATGTTTTAATTTAAAATTCTATCATCTATAATGCAATGTTTTGTTTTAGTGTTTCGATTCAAGTTATTGAGCCATGTTTCAATCTGTGAAAGAAAATTTTATCTAATTCTCTCTTACCGGACCAGCTCTTTTTTAGATCATAGAGCAAAACCAAGAGGTGCGTGTAGACAGAGGCTTTTGTCCTTTGCAATGGGTAGTGTTGGGAAAGGTAATACATAATTAGAATTTTCTTTTCAAACCCTATTTTCATTTGATTGTTTTTATATAATGTGCATTTGATTATTTATGATTTAGCTTCATCAAATGCAATTTTATTTTTCCTCGGAATTTGAGACTATAGAGGCAATGAAATTGTTGGTGTTATATGATTTGGTGAATGGGTTGTTGGATCTGGTGTAGGGGTTGGATCAAATTGACAAAGTCAGTAAAGCCTAATTTTATGGTTTGTGTCATTGCCTTTATTATTGTTAGTTTTATTTACTTATTATGGTTTCTACCCTTGAAAAACATATTGAACAATTTGGTGGGTTAAACCCTTTCGCCTCTTCAGCTCTCTTTGTCCGTTCTTTATCACTATTATATCTTTGGTACCGGAAAAGCTATAAGTAGAGATTAAAAAAAAAAAAAAAAACATATTGATAAATATTTGAGGGCTGCAACCACCATCAGACCACCAGTAAGGTTTTTGATTCCACTTTTATAAATTTAGACTCTTTAGTATTGTGGTTAGATTGGTTTTTTATTTAGGAATTTGAACTAGTGCGTAGGCCTTCATTTGGGAAGAACAGACTCTTGAAACCTATATTTTTTTCCCTAAAAATAATCATTGTGTATTAGATTATATAAATACCTGCATGTTATCTTCAAAGTTTAAACCCATAATTGATATTTTGATCAACTTTACCATCCCTTTGGGGAAGTAGCTACTTATGACACAAATATTAGTATATGTGTCTGACTAAATGCTCAAGTTAAAATTTGGTCAGGCAACATAATTATGCATGCAGAGAATTAGTTTGGCTGTCTATTTGGTTGCTACACCTGCATGTTCTATGATATCTGTTTTTGATGTCTTTGCTTTAGACTAGGTTGAGAAGTCTACAAACAAAGACTTTGTTTTGTAATTTTTATCCCTTTACAAGATATGTTTTTTTTTATGGTGGAATGCTTGAAATAATAATGGAAACCAATAGGCTTTGATATTTCTTCATGCATGAGAAGAGAAGAGAGGCCAACCCTTCACCCTCAAAGTGTTCGATAAAATGCCTGAGCCAAACTGAAAAAAAGGGGCTTAGGCTTGGAGGCGTGGCTTATAAAGATAGTGTTGACATTAAGCATCGTACAAGTTTTATTATGTATCATCTTTAAAGGATGCCAATAATATTGATCTTATGGAAAAGTTACATAAAACATTAAGAAAAATGTTTTATATTACAATCTACTAAAAATGGTTTTAAATATTTAAATGTTTCTATTTTTTATAGCACTGATGTGTTTTATAGTTACACATATACATGTGGTAACTGAAGTTTTATTATTCTTAAGTTGTTTCGGCAAAAAGAAAAAAAAGTTGTCACAAAAGAGGAGTTCATGTAAAGTTTTTTGCAAAATGAAATACCTATTTTGTAAGGCACTAAACTTGATAATTTGCAAATGGTGTAACCGCTTGCAACAATATTTGCATAGTTATATAGCTTATGCTAAAGCAATCAAGTATACTTTTAGACTTCAACGAACACATATTTACCAGTTGTTAAACGTTCATCTTTGACAGTTTTAACTTTTCATATAATTTACCTTCACATATTCATCTATTTTAATTTAGATATTTTCTATAAACAACTTTAATTTAGATATTTATAAGTAAACAATGGAATAATGCATTTCCTTGTAAAATATATATATATATATATATATATATTTTTGACTTTGACATACCACTAACCTAATCACTTCATACTTTAACAAAATTAAGGCTCATTATTACTTCAATTAAGATATTAATTATTGGTGTCTTAATTGATTGAGACCAGACTAGAGAAATGCCTTTTATATTTCTTTGAAAATTGAGAAGAAAAAAAAAAACTTTTGACATACCACTAACGTAACTACATCTATAACTATTTACGACATCCATGATATCTATTTCTTATTGATAATCATAAAAATTATAGCTAGCAATGGAACATACAAAGTAATAAAAAATAAACGAAGGAAAAAAAAGAAGAAGTGAAATAAAATGTCAATTAGTAACTGTTAAATGGAAAATAAAGTCTTCTCCATAAAAAATGGAAAATAAAGAAGTGGTCAAGAGGAGTTAAAAAATAAAATAAAGATGACCATATAGAGGACATTAAAAATATTACAATGGAATAAAATCAACCATTACATTTACTTAATTGAATAAATAATCAACAATTAAACACAATAATAGAAAATTTAAACTTAGAACTAATCAAACTCTAACGAGGAAAATTATTTTCCTACCATAACTAAAAATGAGATGTTCTCCACTTAATAATAATAGAAATCATATAAGAAACAAAGTTGAAAAATTTTATAATCTCATTTTTTGACATTTCATTTAACCTTATATATATAATCTTCATATATCATGACTTTTAAAAATCTAATGAACAATTCTATCTCTCATTTTAATGTCTATATTATGCAAATCATCAATCAGTAAATATATGATAATAGTTAGAAATGTTATAGATGAAAACATGAAAAATATGATAAAACTAATTATAAAAAATAAAAATAAAACTCTTTACAAAGTTTAGGGACCAAAATAGTATTTTACTTAAAATATTATCATACCCAATGCGCGGGTCTGCGACTAATTTTTATAATAATTATTTCTGCATAAATATCCACATATCCCATTACTCTCCAAATTTGGGTTATAAAAGAATGTTTGCATTTACTGCAGTACAGATCAGCGTTAACGCCAAACTAAACTAAATTACCTCAAAAATCATAGAAGCCATTTTCTGGGTTCCGCATCCTTTAATTACGCAGACCTGAGTGAGCACGAGATGGTAATAAATTTCAATTCCAGATATGGGCAAAAGAAGACGCAATAGTGTACAATTGGATCTGGATTTATGAATGAATACACAAGTTGATCTGATTAATGCTCCAAACCTGAATGTTGTAAAAAATTACTAAGGACCCCTCATGATGCGCCAAGAATGATATCAGCTTGTTTATGGATGTAATTCACTACCTTTGGTGTCAAAGAAAATGTATTTCAAGCATAACAGTTCCGTATCCTCCTCATGCGAGCACAAAGGCCTCTTTAGTCAACACCATTTGTATCATGCATTCTTTTGACATCCAATTTCAAATTTGTGTCAAACACTATCATCATTAAAGCACAAATCCCAAAGTTAATCTGTAAAACCAAATTTTTAGTCTCTTTTTGGATGTCATAATTCATAACCAGGTCAAATTTCTGGAGATTGCATAGTATTTTGTAAATTGCATATCATTCTACATTAGTTAAAAAAAAAAAAACACAACAACAACAACAAAAAAAACAAAATAAATTGAATTTAGGATGGTGCAAGTTTGGAAAGAAAAAAAAATTTTAAAATTAAAAAAAAAATTATTTTGTACATTCATAAGTGGGAAAAAAAAAAAAAAACCTGCTTTATCAACAAACAAATTGAGCAATTTCTCCAACACCAAAACAAGTGATACGACAATTATAAGATATCAATTAAAAAATAAAAAATCAGGACTCAACCCACATGTATGTAAATATTTCATTTAAAAAAACTGATTTGGTAACAGATACGATTAAAAGATTCACCATGTTAGAATGGGATTTAAGATCCAACAACACTCACATAATTTTCAGCTGCAACATGAACAGTATTGCATTGAATGATTTGGTGGCAGTGGGTTTGTGAATTTGGATAATCTGATAAAATATATCAACTTTAAATGGATGAGAGTTGGAGTTAACTAAACTTAAAACTTCAGTCTAATTTGCAAAATTAAAAATAAAAGAAGAAGATGAGGGAAGAAAAGAAGGAAAGTTACCTTTGACAGATTGTTTGAACCAAACTGGGGTTGATCGTTACTTTACGATATGTTGATTGTTGGGATGTGAGAAATAATGGGCCAGTAATCTCCTATCTCTCTTTCACAACGTTGCTCAAGAATTGAACAGCCACGAATGTTTAATTCCTGTAATGGAGTAGTACGCAAGTAGTCTGGCAGACACTTTAATTTGTGGCAGCCCTCAATTGTCAGGCTTTCAAGTAGTGGCATTATTTTTATTATTGGATCTGAAACCAAACCACTATCTTTTTCTTCTTCCACTTCTCTCTTTCCACCCATCTCAATCCATTCTTCACAGCTGTACAAAAACTCAATTACGAGAACTCAGCTCTCAGGTTTAGGAATATATTTATGATGTGGCAGTCATCTTTCTTGCTTTTGTTTTTGGATTCTATTCCTAAAAATTCATCTCCCAACTTTTTCACATTTGTTGCAGCCCGTATATTTAATTCTTTGAGCAACGGCAACTACCCCAAAGGTGGCAAACACTCTAGCTGCCAGCACCCATCGATATGAAGACTTTTCAAATTGGTCAAGGACATCATCCAATTAGTATACACTGTGGTGCCCATGAAGCTCTTAATTGATAATTTTTCCAAGTGTGAAGGTGGTTCTAAGACATTCAAAACTGCTAAATCACTCTCCATTCTTCTTCTACTCTCTTCCCCTTTCTCTTGGAATTGATCTTCAATGTAAAAATCTAGTTCCAAACTATGGAGATGTATCCTCTTCTTCAATTGTGCATTCTGGGCCTCCCCTACATCTACCACATATCCCAACCCATGCATTTTAAAGCTCCCTCGGAGTTGGTTCAAATTTTTAGTTCTTCAAGTCTACATCCTTCTTTATCATCCTTACCACCTATGTTGAAATCACTTAATATTCTAAGACACGTCAATTTCCCAATCCCATTTGGAAATTTTAGTTTGTACCAGCCAAAATAATTTGTATTAAATCTAAGTTTACCCATCCCCTGTGGTAATTTCTTGAAATATTCATAATTATCAATATTCAAAGTTTGCAAATTACAAAGATTACATAAGGTTTTAGGCAATTCTTCTATTTCAACATTCTCATAAATATGGAGACACCTTATATGTATCAAATTTTCCACTGCATCTAGAAGTTTCATAAGTGGGCAATCCAAAATTAATGTTTGTAAACATCTAAAATGATGGCATGAGTCGGATGGGTGCATGTTAAATTCATAGTCCCTTTCTCGAGAATGAAGAAAGAGAGTGCGTAGATTTTTTGCACAATAAACGAGTTCAAGAATTTGCATTTCTTTTGAAATTTCTAAACTTAAATGGCGAAGACTTTTACAATCTATCTCCAAATTCTTATCACCATTGATTTCAAAACTTTCATTTATCCTGACTGATTGGGCAAAGTCATGCACAATATCATGCATTTTGCAACTTTCAATTCTACTAGACATCTCATCTTTCTCAAAATCTTGTAAAAATGATCGCATGACTAATTTTTGAAAGTACTCTTCCGCTATGTCTTCTATCTCCATATTTCCTTTTGAGTTGATATATCCTTGTGCCATCGAATGGATGATTCACTCAAATCTATTAATGACATGATCTTTTAGGAAGACAACACAGAATAAGAAACATTGTTTCTCAACTGGGGACAACTCATAATAACTCAACAACAATGGTCCCAAAAGTCCTTTTTCAATGTCTTCTAAATCTCACAAACTACTTTCCAAAACCTTCACCCACTCTTCTTTACTTCTCTTGTTCCACATGTAACCCCTTGTAAGCTTTGCAGCAAGTGGCAAGCCTTTGCATTTAACTGCTAGTTGTCTACCTAGGGGTTCAGGATCTTTATGTTGATCTATATTATCATCAAAAAATGCTTTTTTCCTAATAATCAACCAGCAATGCTCGGCCGACAAATTCCCTAAATTGATAATGTCGATTTTGGCACTCCCCATCATGTGCGCAACTACCTCATTACGTGTGGTGACTAAAATTCTACTACCTTGGGCACCACATGTGAGAGCATTTTTGAAAGAGTCCCACTTTTCAGACTCTTTTGTGGAGTCTTTAGCCCACACATCATCAAAGACAAGAAAGTACTTCTTGTCCCTAATCAAATCACAAACTATACGCAATAGAGCTTGCAACGTAGAAGTGGTATTATTAAGGGATTCATGTTTACGGTCAAGCTCTGAATGATTGCTTTGGCAACCTTGCATTGATCAAAAGGATCAGAAACACAAACCCACATTCTTTTATCAAAATGGGCCTTCACTTCACTATGATTATAGGCTATTTGGGCAAGAGTGGTTTTTCCAAGACCTCCCATGCCAACCAAAGATATGACACGGCGTTTTCTTTCCTTTGGACTACCCACGCTTAAGAGGTTGCTCAACAGCTCCTCCCTATAGTTATCACGACCAATTATATTGGACTCATCCACAAAGGATGTAGTTATCGGTCGCTCAACTACTTCAGGCTGCCTGTTAAAGTCAATCTCATACTTCTCTCTGTCATTGAAAATCTCTTCTAATTTTTCATTCAGTTTTTTAATCTTGTGGCCAACATCATGACGCAGTGGAAGTTTAAAACAACATGATGGAGATGGGAAGAAGGAGCATACCTTTTTCTTCACAACAGCAGGAGCGTTAACATCAGCTGGTTTTCCTTCTTTTTTCTCTATCTCTGCTTTGATCCTTGCAGTGCTCCAGGTGTCCAAAACGTCATCCATATCATAGTATTTGTCTTGGAGCTGCTCTAACCAAAGCTTCTCAGTATCCAGCTTCACTGCATGTCTTTTATTGGCATCATCCAGCATTGCCTTGATGAATCCGAGCTTGTCTTGAAGCTTTTGGACTTCTTCATCAACGCCAAGAAGCAACTTGATCTCTTGTTTAGCCAGCTGAACAGCGATTGAAGCCAACCGCTCAAAGAGATCAGTAAGTAGTGCATCAGCCATAGTTAATGGAGACTGAAAGTTAAGTTTGGATTGATAACACAGCAAGAAATGAACAGAAAGTGATTCAGACAGTAGAAATTAGCAATAGTGCGCTTGAGTTTGTGCTTCCTGATTTCTCATATCAGCTTCTTATAAGGTAGTCCGTAGTGGCAACGTGAATGGATCCTCTTTTTTCGTTTCCTTTTAAAAATCTTTTCTAAGTCAAGTGGTAACATATTTGTGCTAATTTCAATCAAGTCCAAAACATTTCAAAACTAACCAAATTAGTCCTTAAAGCCAAAAAATCATTAATACCAACACTTCGTTATTCTGGCGTATATGGAGCTTTGCCTATGGAGCTTTTGTCAATTTGTATGACAAGGCCACTGCTCAGTAATATAGTGGGTCCCCTCCATCTCCGTGAGATAATTATCGTTGAGAAAGACAACAAAGAAATAAGGAAAAAAAAAAAAAAATGAAGAACCGGAGGAGGTTTAAGGTTTGTTATGAAAGATTATAAGCATTGTTTACTTTCTTGATAGTATATTATGCTTCTAATATTAACACTTCAGCAATATTATCCACAATTTGGCCACTAACCCAAGCAATTTACATACTTTTGAAACCACTTGACATATACTGTACACCGTTATAATATGAGCAAAGAGTAATATCAAATATACAAACAGTGTTTTTCAAAAAAGATTATGCATGTTCATAAGTTTTGGTATCAAATATTGGGGAACTAAACCGAATTCTTGGTGTTAATAATCTTGTGGATTTGACTGATTTTTTTTTTTGGGGTAATATTGAGGAGAAATGAGCTACCTGACATACACTAGGAGACCTACAGATTATGGCAATTGCTGAGACCTCCTTCAACTATGTCTAGGCCATCAACTACTCTTTCGGTTGAGACTATTGTGGTTGCTTCAAAACAAGTGTTATATACTACTCCCACCGCCCCAATTGGTTTGTCCTTCTTAAAAAGTCAAACTTTTTAAGGGAACATTATTTATTATTTTGTCTGCCTTATAAAAATGTATAAGTTTACAAAACTACCCTTAAATAAATTTATCAACTTTAAAAAAAAAAGTGTTATTCTTAACGAGGCAACTAAAAAAAATGCCCCAATTAGATTGATTTTTTAAATATTTGTTAGTTTTCTTTTCAAATAGTTTTGAAAATAAAGTAGGGGTATAATAGGAACATTAGTAAATTAATAACTTTTATTTTCAGAAACAGGATAATATTTTGGGATATCCCAAAATAGAATAGAGGACAAACAAACTGGGATGGAGGGAGAAATATAGGTGAATAATCTTACGGTTTATTTCAAACAAGTCAACATTGTCGGCCTTTTTCTTTTTCTTTTTTGTCTTTGGCAATAAATTCCTCCTTCTACTTTGTCTAGGTCATCAAACTACTCTTTTAGTTAAGACTATTATGGTTACATCAATAATTCAATTATAGCTGCAAGTATATTTTTTTATTTCAAACAAGCCAACATTGTCAGCCTTTTTAGATTCTTCGCAATCGACGGGACTTTTTATAGGCCATTTTTTTGGTTTTACATTGTCATGGTATTAAAAACCAGACCAGACGAGCTTGTTCAACCGATTAAATTGGGAACGGCCACCAGTTATGTCCGGAAAAAACCCTAATAAAAGGTCAAAAGTTGTGTTAAACTGGGAATCGGAGGTAAATTCCCCTAGTTCGGTTGTTAAAACCATGTCCACCGTGCACCCTTGACGTTATGGTCACTACACAAGTACAAGTACAAAGTTTTTGTGGGGTGGTTAGGCAAGGGTCGAGGTTCAAATTTCTTCACGAGGAAATTTCACACACATATATACTTAGATTAGACAAAAGTTGATTTTTTATCTTGTATTTAAAAAAAAAAAAAAAACTGTCTGTTTTAGTTTTGGTTAAGACTATTATCAGTATTATGGTTGTATATCAATTAAAATGATTACAGTGGGTGTATCTTTTTCTTTAGAAAAAAACCATATTTCCGGCCTATACAATTTTTTAGCAATAAATCGAGCCCTTGCAAGAATGAAAGTTAGGAGTTTTAGTATTGGCTAATTATGTGACAACTTTTTTTTTTTTTTTTTTGAATTTGGATTTTGAAATTATATTTTGTATTATGGTAATAAGGGTTGAAAGTTAAAGTTTTTGTTTACCTTGCAAGAATAAAGAACTTGATTGAGCGAGATCAAGCCTTGGTCATAGAGTCCCATTAGACACTTAGTCATAATGTACCAAGCAATTTGCATTTATTAATGGTGGTTGAGTACCTTATCATTCCACCTAGAGTTGTCCGCGGGTCAGGCCGGGTTGGTTTTAGACCCAACTCGAACTCAACCCGCTTGCGTTGGGTGGAGGGCGGAGGAACCTAAAACCGACCGCTGGAAAAATCAGTCGAGTCGGTTTTGGGTGAGGATGAGCATCGATCGGGCTCATCGGAATAAAAAAGGCATCAAAATCTTGAAAAAAAAAAAAAAAGCGTCGCCGGAAACTCGAAAAACATGCTAGAAACTAGAAAATTTCGCTGGAAACTGAAAAAACTCGTAGGAATTTGCATTTTTTGGCTAAAAATTGCTTGGATTTTTCCAGATCTGGCTAAATCCTACTAAATCTAGTCGGATCTGGTCAAGATCTCGCCAGATTTAGTCAAGATCTCGCCGGATCTTGCTTGTTTTTGCAGGATTTGGTCAGATTTTTTTATAGATCCGGTTGGGTTTGGGTTGCTCGGGTTTTGGAGATGCAAACCCGCCACTCGACCCTCCGGTGTCGATTTTTGAGAGTACCAACCAATTGGACCTTTAGTTCGGATTGGAATCAGGTCGGTGTTGGGCGGTTTGGTCGGGTTGTCGTGCTTCGGTCGGGTCTGGATAGCCCTAATTCCACCTACTGAACGATTTTCTTATATTATATCCGTTTTTTTTTTCTTTGTTATTTATTTCCATATGGACTACCACATTAATAGTAGTACTATGGAAATTAAATGTGGCTCCAATTCGGACAGCAATTGTTATCAACCCCCTCCCCTCAACAAGTCTTATATGTTTCTTAAAAAAACAAAAGGAAAATAGTAAACATAAAGTGTCATGAAAATTTATTCAATATTGTTTTTTTTTTTTTGGGTTAATGAATTTATTCAATATTGTTGGAGTCTAGTATGTGGTACTTCCTGCTCTCAAATGAATAGTAAATCCTACGCGAATTTAATTTGTAGATCATCATTGAATTGGAAAATTAACCTATGCACCTAATGTATGGAGTCCACCTCTCACAAGCTTGTGGGCCTCACACATGTGAGAGGTGTGCTCCGTATTATTAGCACATAAGATACTTACTCCATAAAACTGACTTAGGTCCAGTGCTCCTACACATTGGATCCATTAGAATGAAGATATGTGTCAAACACTTGTTATTTCTCATGAATGACAAATTAAAACTTGAAGGGCATCAATTTCTCATGAACCAATTAAGCTGACAGGTCCCTATCTAATACGTATTATATATGTAGGGACAACTTTTTGGAAAATCTTTGCCCCTACCTTATTAGCTGTTTTTTTTTTTTTTTTGGTTGAAGAAACGCATAATGCATAGCTGATAGCCTGATGCCAATTAGTAATTGTCACCAATATTAGCTACATAATTATTAGTTTATCGTTGATAACTTGATATATTACAATAAATTTCCATAACCATTTACTATTGAATTTGATTAGTCAAAGGGAAAGTTAATTCTAATGTCTATTGCATTAAACGTGATTTTAATATGGAAGGTTTTACTAGTCTATATTAGGCCAATATGTACGGCCAACAAGGATAGAGATAGTAAGAGGAATAGGGTTGGTCTTGTCTTCTCACCATTACATGCATCAACAAATAGTTGCATTATATTTCCTCTTCTTTAATATATATTCCCACTATATTATATTTTGGGTAAAGAAAGTACTATAGACAGTTTCTTATCCTACAAGTTGATGAAGGATAGAATTTTCAAATTAATTTATGTAATTTGGTATATTTGGTATTTTTATATAATTTTTGTTATTTTAGGTTTAGGGCATTTATTTCATTGTTTTTAGGTGTTTTTCATGATTTTTAAGTCAAATTTGGTTTCTGTTATGATTAGATATTAATGAGGAGTTATTTTAGAATATATTTCTCATCTATCAATATTTATGGGGCCCTTAAATAAGCTCCTAAGTTTGTAAACATTTTTTTAACAATTATTCATTCAATCAATAAAATTTAGACTCTATCTCTCTATTTTCTGGTGGATTCCAAACCCTTTTTCCTTGTGGATTCAAGGTACTCTTGTGAATTCGAGGTTATTTTCAAAAGCAAATATGTTTTGTTTCTTGTTTTCTAAAAGTAGACATGTTCTGCTTCTTAACACTTCTGCATCCCGCATCACAAGGGGCAATGACGGAACTATAGTTGGACTAGTGCCCCCCCTAAATTTTTTCAAACTTTTTTTAGTGTGTGTATATATATATATATATGTGTGTGTGTGTGTGTATTAATTTTAGCAATTTGTTTCAATAAATTTGCACTTTGCTTTCTCAACAATATTATTGATCTTTTTAAAGGCTATAAAAAATTTTATTGATTTAAAATTTGAAATAAATTTAACAAGCTTAACAACAAAATTTATCAATAACAAACTTAAGCCCAAACAACACCCCAAAATAAACCCACACAAGACACAAACAAATAATAATAACAATAATAAATTCCTAAGCCAATTCTAACTAGACTAAGTGAACACCCACGCACATTTGACAACACACAAGACACCCAAAAAAAAGAAAAGCTTAACTTTCTAAATTGAGAAATGCTACGTCCACAACATTTTCACAACAAATCACATGCGGTAAGTTGTTATTGGTTTTAATTTGAATCCACAACTTAAATTACTTTTTTGCTCACTCATAACAACCAATAATAACCTACCACTTACAATTTGTTGTGAAAATGTAGTGAAAATATTGTGGACATAGCATTTCTCTTCTAAATGAATGCTTACTTGGAGTATCAAAAAAAATTTTGTTTATACTTTTGCCCCCCCCTAACTCTAAGTCCTAGCTCCGTCCCTGACAAGGGGTGTAGGCTTGTAATGATAATCGGCAAGTTGGCTAGACTGTTGTATCTTGGGGGCAAGCACACACAACTGCTGGTTTATTACACCAAATTTTTTGTAGACGGCGTGTATCATCTCAAGAGAGCGATCTAGTTCATGCCTAACTCCCTATCTAAAAGTTTATGGAATTAACGGTACTAATTTGTATATAATGTTAAGAGATATGCTGAAGCACCAACTAGGTAATCTCTCAACTTTGTTCACTAATTTTAAGGTGAACTCTAATTTCTGTGAAATATTATTGTTTAAATGATAATTTGAGGATTATATAAATTTAATTTACTTATTAGTTATTGTTCTTAGGCAATAAGGGTTGTCCATTACTAAAAGCAAAACATCCTGCACGATAACTAAGCCCTAGGTGATAAGCACATTGGTCCATCACCATCAGTGAGTGTCTATAATACAACAACAGGTAACATCCCCAGCGTGGACCCTACTCACTAGCAGGTAGAAATCATACATCTATTTGTGCAGATGATCAATGATATATATAGGGAGACCCCAAGTCTTTTAATTGTCTTCTTCCTTTGTTTGTCCCGCACCACATGCACATGATTTATTCGATGTTTTTTTTTTTTTTTTTTTTTAAATTTAATTTAATTTTTTTTTTTGAGAATCTAATAAGGTAAGTTAATGTGGCTATTAACTGTAAACGATTTTATTCTTTCCTTTAAAAGACCATTTAAAAGTACACATATAATACCATTGCGCTTGGTGTGGTGGTTACTTCACAAGTATAAGTGCTTGTGAGGTGTAGGGGGTAAGGACCGGGGTTCAAGTCTCCAAAAGAAAGCTTTACACACATATAGTAGAAATTCTATCTTGTATAAAAAAAAAAAAGTACACATAATAGTTTTATAAAAGTATTCCAACACTTATTGAAGATTATTAATACCATCACTTTTTTCAGCCGCAATACTATCCTAGGATATTAATGATCAGAAAAGTGAAATTTAACAAAAGCATCCTACTTGGATAGCGATGAACGTGATATCCAGTCATTTACATTCAACTAGAAATTTGGAAAGAATAATTTACACGTACTAATACACATAAAGGCAATATGTTGGTAGCAATGTTTAAGTATTGTTGTTCAGTTTTCAATATTGTGGAAATACGTGTTTGAATGTCATAAAAATACATGTCTGAAGTGTTATTATTGTTTAAATACTGAAATTTGTTGTTCATGCGTAAAAGACTTTTTTATTACTTTTTGCTCTTTGAAGGAAAAAGCTCAATAGTATATTACGCTTTCTCCATGCTGTTTAAAAATGTACATGTATGAATATATACTGCTTCTAATTAGCAAGATTCAACAATTGATAGTTCCGTGTTGGCTGTTTTTTTGTCCGTTTATTTAGTTCAAATAGGCTTCTAAAGAGGCAAATCAAACTACTCATATTTTGGTTTCATGGTATTTAAAAAACAAGTATTCAAGTTGTTTATGTTTTGGCTTTGTTCCTTCTGTTTTTTTGCTATGAATTAGCTTTTGAGCAAGCTAGAATTTGGAACTGTTGTTTAAACAACAGTTTCAGTATTTAAACAACAATAACACTTCTGACATATATTTCTATAACATTCAAACACGTATTTCCAAAACACTGAAAATTGAACAATAATACTTAAACATTGTTACCAGATGAGCAGGTTTCTTAACTGTTGTTTTCTGGTTTTTTTGTTAGGACAGCTTTGGATTCCTAAACCAACTCTCATATATTGTTCTTCAATACAGTAGTGGAAAAATGCCATGTGTAGATTCTTCACCTTCGCGACAAAAGAAATCATCACTAATGTGCCATATCTTCCAAAGAGGTGTTTCTCTACAAAACCATGGGACCATGCTTCTAGCTAGGCTACAAATAAATACATCTTAATGAGAATCTAATTTAATTACTATAAGGTTGAAATTTATCAACTATCTTGTTGGCTTTATTCCGTGCAAATTTGCTTGTAATTTAGCATTTAGTAACCCTGTAATTAGATGGGATTATTGTAAGAGTAGTGTGTGAGAAGATGTGAAGAAAAGCTCAAGTATATGCAAAGAAGCAGAGCTTCGCAGCTAGGACTCGTGGGTGGCTTGCGACTGGCAAGCCTCCAAATGCAGGCACGTGAGATGCACACAGGGAAGCTGAAGGGTCGCGCCAGCTGTCGCACTACAGGACAAAATTCCCAGGCTGGCTAGGCCGTTACGTCACGACTTGAACTCGCGACTTGGACAAGTCGCGAGACCAAGCCGCCAATTTACTCAGTTTGGCAAAAACTGTCTCTTCGTATTCTTTTCTCACTCCACTATATATAAACCCTTATACCCACGATATTAAGAGAGCTTCTAGAGAGAATTTTGTGAGAGAAACCCTAGAGCAAAACAAGATTGCCTCATCCCCAATCTTTACCTTAGAGACTCTACAAATTTCTCTACTCTCTTCCTCTCCATTATCATACCCTTGAGAGGTTTTTAACCAAATCCTTATCTCACCACACCCACGTTTGTGAAAAGGCTCATTTGGTGCTAAGGGAAGCAGTTTGGAAGGAACCAATATACATTGGTTGATGCTATGGTCTAGTAGCAGAATCCGGGAAGTTAAAGAAGAAATAGGTTTGGCGTAACCTCGTTGGAGCAAGAAGCTTGAAGGGCTTAGGTACTTGGATAGATTAGGCTTGGAGGGTCTTCTGCTGTTCATGTATCCCAACTACATTCTTTAGTGGATTATTTGACTACTTGGAGGGCGGCGGAGAGGTTTTACGCCGAGGACTTCGATTTCCTCTTCGATAACACATCGTGTGTTGTCCGTGTGTTTGCATCTTCCTTCCCTTTATCTTTGCCTTATATTAACTACTGTGGATGTGTTATATTTGGCTTAGATTGTTTATCAATTCTGTTATAAGCTTGTTATCATGTTTCGCACATTAATTGTTTGATATAAAGCTTGAATTGGTAATTTTGTAATTTGGGGTCTAAACGTTCAGGGTGTTTCATACCCATTTTGAACTTTCAATTGGTATCAGAGTAGGTACACTTGCTGTGGTTTTAATACCTGAGTGTGATCCTTGACCCCTTGTTGAGATGGATAGGTCTCAATCTCTCACTGTTCCACCATTTTTTTATGGTAATAATTATGCCTTCTGGAAAGTTAGAATGCGGGCATTTCTATACTCTATTGATGACACCGTTTGGGAGGTTGAAGTCGGTTGGACTAGGCCGGAGGCTGCTAAATCTACTTGGGATAAGGCAGCTCTTGCGGCAGCCAATGCTAACAGTAAAGCATTAAATGCTATTTTCTGTGGTGTGTCTTCAGATGAATTTTACAGGATATCTCACATGACTGTAGCCAAGGAAGCTTGGGAGATTTTGGAGACAACTTATGAGGGGACTAAGAAGGTGAAGGACACAAAGCTCCAAATGCTTACCACCAAATTCGAAGAGCTTAAGATGGGAGATGATGAGTCCTTTGATTCGTTTTATGGGAAGCTCAATGAAATTGTGATTGCGAAGCTCAATCTTGGGGAGAAGATTGAAGATACTAAAGTGGTGAGAAAAATTTTGAGGTCCTTACCGGAGAGCTTTCGACTAAAGGTCACTGCCATAGAGGAAAGCAAGGAATTGGATGAAATTAAGATCCAAGAGCTCATTGGGTCACTTCAAACGTATGAGATTGGACTGCCTTCCCATAAGACGAGTAAATCGCTTGCTCTTAAAACCATCACTGAAAGAATGGATGATCCTTCCGAAGAAGATGGAGTGGAGAAGGAAGTAGCATATCTTGCGAAAAACTTCCGCAAATTCCTGAAGACGAAGAATAGTGGGAAACCATTCAACAGATGGAAATTTTCATCTTCAAGAGGTGATAGGAAAGAGTTTACGAGGAAAGAAGGAAAGGATTTTCAATCTCCTTCAGACATTGTGTGTTTTGAATGCAATGGCCATGGACATCTCAAGAAGGAGTGTCCCAATTTCTTGAGAGGGAAAGGCAAGGCTTATGCCACAACGCTCAGTGACTCAGACTTTTCTGACTTTGACTCGGAAGAGAGCTGTGACGGAGAGGGAAACTACTCCCCCTTTATGACCATTGCTCAGGTGGATTCCTCTGATGACTTGGGTACACTTGTGAAGGAGCTTGGTGAGCATTCTGATTCAGAGTCTATTGGGATTGAAGAAGAATCAGATGCTGAAGAGGAAGAGAATACAGCTAATCTTCGAGAAAATTACTCCTTACTACTTGAGAAGTTGGGAGAGTATGCAAGGGTAGCCAAGGCGGTTGTGAGGAAGATGAAAAGAGCTGAGGAGGACCACATAAGTCTCTTGGTCAGATATAAAGAGGCCAAGTGTGAGATTGAGACACTAAATAGCAAGCTGTCTGAAGCCTATACGAATGTGAGGTTTCTTAAGCAAGAGGTAGTGCAAGCTCATGCCAAGATAGAGAGAGTCTCCTCCCAGAAGTTAGAAGATGTTATATCATCTCAAAAACCTTCCTCAGACAAGTCTGGGTTGGGATACACCGGAAGAAGTTGCTCATCAGCCAAAGTCACCAAAGAAGTAAAGTTTATGAAGGCAAACGAAACAGTTGTAGAAGAACCCATCCCTGAAAAGGTTAAGGATGTAAAGAAGAAGAATGTGGCTGAACAACGGATGGTGAATAAGCCCCGAAATCAATCTGTGGTCAAACATGAAACCAGAGGAAGATCTCTCCCAAGATCACAACAGGGTCCTAGAACGGAGTATGTTTGTCACTATTGCGGATTGCAAGGACATATCAGACCCAACTGTTAAAAGCTGAGAGCAGATAACAATGCAAGTGCACCTCGGTCACGAGTAAGAAGAAATGATATGAGGTCTTGGGGTGGTGAGCAACCAAGAGGCCAAAACCGTGATCCAGGAATGATGGACGTGATGAAGATGATCGGTGCGTTCACCAATTGCTTGGAAAGCTTCACACGAAGGTTTGACAGTCCTAACTTTCGTACCTGATCCATCAAGGATATCACCCCAAACACACGTGATGTATAGGTGACAAAGGGTACTCATACATAAGCATTACAACATGTCCATGCATCAATACTTCCTATATTTGTGAATATGCTTGGTTGTGTACTTCTTGCTAGTATTTAGGTTGTTATTGTCTGTGCGTGTTTGTCCTTGGTTCAAATGTTTTTACATTGTTCTTTTTGTTATGTTTTTTATCAGTCTTTTACTGCTTTTGTGTCAAAAATCCAAAAACACATAAAAAGTAGAAAATCCAAAAAGTTTGATTACTTTGTTGTGTTTTGTCTCAAAGCATGTTTTGCCTTGTACCTTTGTACTTATGGTTTTGTGCATTTAACGAGCATAGCTCGTCTCTCATGCACTCATATCATTGTGGAAGAAATTCTGAAATCTATGTGACTGTTGTAAATAGATCTTCAACCTTGTCATGAATAATTAGTGAATGGTTTTGTTGGTCTTGAGACATGCATAGACTCATGCCTATATATCTTCCCACTTTTTATTTTTATGCTTAAAAGAGCTCTCTAAATGTAAATCTCCAAATGAAAAGAGATATAGAGATGCAAAAGCCTGTCGCACATACTAGTATTCGATTAGGAAAAAGGGAAAGCGATCAAAATAAAATGTATGATGCCTCAAAAGCCAAAGGCTTGTTCATCAAATTGAAATATCAAAAATTTTAGGCATCGATCTTAAAATGAGATATATTGATTCAAAATGATCAAATGTTATGAATTGTAAAGAAGCTAGATGAAAAGCTTCAAAGATATGTAATCATTTTCTTGTGGGAGGTCATATATGTTCATTTCTATAATTGAGATAGACCACTTGACTTAGTACTAGTTGTGTATGACTTGATTGAATTGATCATTGAAACTTCACTCTAGACTATGGACTATTCCACACTTGATACACACACACAACACACATGCCTAATGTTCAATGAATGCCTTATTCATTTGTTCGATTGTACTTGTTTAAATGTGATGTGTGTGTGCTCAACTTTATATGGATCAATCGAAAAAGATTTTTGATCATTTTATATGTTTTTGGAAGTGATTTTTATCACTCTTTGTGTTCTTGTTTAGTGCTTACATTGTTTTTCAGTGTTTAAACATATTTTGTGTTGAAAAACAGGTGTCAGAGTTTTTCGCGACTCACTCGCGACTTGCTCGCAACTTACTCGCGACTCGCCAGTCGCCAACCCCAGTCGCGAGTTTCATCCAGAAGTTTTGGAAACTCACTCGCGACTCACTCGCGACTCGCGAAATTTTAACGACTGAACTTCGCAACTAGTCTAGTCGCGAAATGCCCAAAAACAGCTTTTTAAAGGGCTTTTCATGGGAAACCTGTTTTAAACCTTTCCCATCCTCTGTTAAACCTATTTTTCACTATTTTTACATTAAAACTCAATCAATTTGAATGGTTTTTCATTCCATTAACATCTCTAAGGTAATTATGAACTCTTTTCATTGTTTTTGATCCTTAGACTATATTTTGGAGAGTTTTGTGCTCTTGGTCGAGTTTTTCATCATAGGGGTTAGGAAAACTTATTTTTTGGTCAAATTTTTGTATGGGATTGGTTTTTTTTAATGATTTGCTTTGGATGTTGGCCCCTTGTGGCAAAAAGAACATGTATTAAGGGTGGTTTTCATGATGTTCATGTATTGTTTCACATTGTTGTTCATAGTGTGCATGCTAGGTGTTTGATAAAATGTCTCTTAGGCATTTTCTCTCTTGTTTGAACTCCGATGAGTATCAAACTTTGGGGTCTCTCATGTTTTCTCATTAGGAACATGTTTGGTTCATTGGTTGTGTATTTAACACACCTTACCCCACATGTGCATTTTCCATGCATTGATTATGCATTGCACTTTGCCACCTCTTGCACACACCTTGCTACCCTTATCATACATTGGTTCATACATTGTTTTTTCATCCTAGCATGTCATATTTGCCTTATGCTTTGTAGCATTTTGCTTTGCCTTAGGTTTGAGCTTTATTTTCTCATTCATCTTGCACCCCTCATGCATCATAATTATTGTTCATATCTTCATCTCTTGCCCTCGTTTCTCCTTGACCCTTTGTTTATTCCTAACAAAAAGGGGGGGAGTATATCGAAGAGTTTTTGTCATTTCTATAGGACCCTTATGCACATTCTTAAGAGAGAAATTCTATTTCTCGTGCACACTTGTAAGGGGAGAGATATTCCATAGGGGAGATGCATATACCAAGGGGGAGAAGACATTGAGCTAATAAGAAAACTTTGTTTTGGTGTTTGGTGTTTGATCAAGTTGCTCATCATGATTACTTGATCGCAATTTACTTGTTACATTATACTTGTCTATTTATTACTTGCTTTACTTGAGGGTCTAATGTGTTTTGTGCAAGTGTTTCAGGTTACAGGTATATATGTTCCAAGTTCATCACAGCTCCTATGATTCATGATAGGGGGAGTGATATTATAGGGAAGTACTTCATTGCTTGTACCCATGTTGCTTTTGTAAGCTTTAAGGGTTTGTTCTTATGCACACTTGTAGGCCTTTGTGGTTTGTGCCATGCTTTATGCAGCCTTTGTGCGTTGTTTAATCAGTACTTCTAACCTAATGCTATGCATTCCTTTTTAAGTACTGTCACTCTTGTGCCCTTGTAGGATTTTTCCTAGATGCATATACTTCATGTACTGTGCATTGGTTGAGTGTTGGTCATTCAAGTGATTTGCCTTGTGTTTGTCATCTTGAATGTCCGGATGTTCATTCCAAGTGTGAATGAGTATTGTGATCACTTGGTTATAGTGATTACCTGTTTTGGTCTTGCTATGGTTTATTGCTTTACTCCATTGTGCTTGATCGTTTTATACTTGCTCCATTTGCATTACAAGTTTTCCGCATACAATGAACTTATTGTGTTGTTGTGTTTCAGGAGTTACTTGTTCTTATGGTTCTAAAACTTCGCAGATTCTAGAGTTAGGTGTGAGTAAGTTTTCCAACTGTTCCCAACTCACGCGTTAAGTCTAGAGTTTGTTTTAGGATTTTGTCACGGAATAGCCAAAGGGGGAGATTGTAAGGTTGAAATTTATCAACCATCTTGTTGGCTTTATTTCGTGCCAATTTGCTTGTAATTTAGTACTTAGTAACCCTGTAATTAGGTGGGATTATTGTAAGGGTAGTGTGTGAGAAGATGTGAAGAAAAGCTCAAGTATGTGCAAAGAAGCAGAGCTTTGCGACTAGGACTCACAGGTGGCTCGCGACAGGTAAGCCGCCAAATGCAGGCATGTGAGATGCACACAGGGAAGCTGAAGGGTCGCGCTAGCTGTCGCACTACAGGACAAAAGTCTCAGGCTGGCCAGGCCGTTACGTCGCGACTTGAACTCGCGACTTGGACAAGCCGCGAGACCAAGCTGCCAATTTACCCTGTTTGGCAAAAACTCTCTCTTCGTATTCTTTTCTCACCCCACTATATATAGACCCTTATACCCACGATATTGAGAGAGCTTCCAGAGAGAATTTTGTGAGAGAAACCCTAGAGAAAAACAAGATTGCCTCATCCCCAATCTTTACCTTAGAGACTCTACAAATTCCTTTACTCTCTTCCTCTCCATTATCATACCCTTGAGAGGTTTTTGACCAAATCCTTATCTCACCACACCCACGTTTGAGAGAAGGCTCATTTGGTGCTAAGGGAAGTAGTTTGGAAGGAACCAATATACATTGGTTGATGCTATGGTCTACTTTGATAAACCTCCTAAATCCACAACACTAAACGTTGATAATTATCAAAGTAGATGATAAACCTCAATTCAATTACAAAAATTCAAATTTACATTCAATAAACGCAGAATCAGAAAATTAGAAAATAAAAACAATGATTAAAAAAAAAATCAAACTAGATTAAATGTCAATGTAATCCAGAAATTACCACTTTTTCCACTATCGAAATTCACACTTATTTCATAACAACAATTCGAATGCTCAATTTGTTAAAAAAAAAATCAATTTTTTTATTTACTCATTTTCCAAACTGTTAGAGATATATTAAACATATTAGCCCAATGTAATAGGCCTAAGCTCATTCCTGCTCGTACTAGTAGTCTAGGGTTTAGTCACCTATATATACTTATGTTAGGGTTCATTGTAACACAGGGTTTTGTATTACACTCTTACACAATAAAGATGTAACCCTTAACAGATTCCTCCATGGATGTAGGCCAACAAGGCTGAACCACGTAACCCTCGTGTTCACGGTGTTCCTATTCTATGTATAATACATTGCGTTGCTCATAATTCATTTAACACAAACAACCAAATAGAGCAATGTACATTCTTCGTTGAAATGACAAATGACCATTTCCTACCTAAAACCTCAATTTTTTTGTTCTTGGAAACCAAACATGAATCACCAAAACCCAAAAGGATCCGAAATTGAAAAACGAAAAACCATAGGTAACATCATGAAATTCCAAGATCTAAAATCGGAGAAAGAGAGAGAGAACCTTTGTCACGATGGGTCAATGGGAGCAGTACTAAGAGAGAGGAGTACGATTTGCTTTATTGGTTTTGTGAAAATAGAACAAAATTTGATGTGAGTGCGAAACTTAGATTTAAAAATTAGAAGAAAAAAAAAAAAAACACTCGCGTAGAATTAATATAAATAATAGTAGTAAATAGGAGTGATAGAGCTAGAGTTTGACTTAATGACTCTCTGTATTTCTATCTACTTTCTCTTTAGAGTCTCTATAATACTTATCATCTCGACCTGACTCCACCAATGGAAGAACAGTTTATATGTTATCAGATATCAGTCAATTTGACAAATTCCTATGCAAATAGGAAAGTATTTTTTTTTTTTTTGGGTTCAAAAGTTAGGCATATTCCATTTTATTTCTTTACCTATTGTTGTTGTTGTGGGTAGAAATGGTGTTCCATGTATTGGGAAAGATGCCATGTCACTTGTCCAATTATATCTTGCCATCTAATCTATCACTCCATAAAACTGTTTTTTTTTTTTTTTTTTTTTTGGGTTAAGCTCCACAAAACTAATTATGTCACATTTCTCTTTAATTTCCTGTTTATCTTTATCTTGTGATCTTGTAGCTTGGATAACTTGGATATAGAGGAAAATTATTATATGATCCAGTCGGTTGTAACTTAAAATGTATTGAATTTACCTTCTTTTCAATAAAGCCACAATTTTCTTATCAAAAAAAATATCATTCTTATGATTTTTTTTTTTTTTGTTCTCTAAAAGAAACCTTGTAATTATTAATACTAATATTTGTAGTTTTTATTTTAAAATATATATTTGTTTCTAAAAATTCTTGTGTTTTGTGGTTTTTTTGGTTCAAATCTAGCTTATATAGAAAAATAATGGGTATGGGTATCTAACTTCATAATAAAGTCAAATGATATGGAGATGACCTAATATGCTATTATTTATATGCATATGCCCAAAAAATGGTTTTTTTTTTTTTTTTTTTTTCTCAAATTTGAAACAAATAATAAGTTTTTGTTTTTTTTAAATACCATTATCATTGTGGAGACCCGAGGACCGAAGATGGGAAGCACTATTGTATCCTTCAATTGTTCCTCTTGAAGGAGCATTCACGACTCGAGGAGTGAGGTGGTCCGAGGAGAGAATGGGGAGTGACAGAGCGTCTTTGGGGGATATAATGGGTGAAGATGGGTGCCTCGGGGGATATAATGGGTGAAGGTGTGTGCCTCAGGGGTTAAATGGGATCTTTGTGGGAAGTTTCTTGTAAAGTCTCACCTGTTCCTTCGTATTAAATGGTTGGCAATAGCTTTATCAGCTGCATTAATGAGGAAGTGATCTGAACAGTGGATCCACAGCTCATTAGCTCCTTCCACTACCTTCACTAGAAGTCTAGTGGGACAAGTGTCCTAAGGAGGTTGAGGACTGGAGATGGAGGGCTAAGATGCAAGTGGTCAAGGAGTATATAAAGGAAAGGGAATCTCAGAGAGGGGGGGATCCAGAGAAAAGAATAACAAAAAAATGGGTCACAGCTAGAACAGTAACTGAGAGAAAGAGAGTGAACAGTACTTGTAAAACTCAAGAACATTGTCCTCAGGCAAATTTGTAAAGACTCATTTGTACATTTAAATCTTAGACCTCTGATTCCTTGTTGGTGCAAATACAATGATAATAGAAATAATACAAAGAGAAACTGAATAATACTTCTGAATTTTATTACTTTAAAGAGAGAAATTACACAACACTATTTGGACTGAGGCGCGGCACTCGCTCTCTTTAAGGAGATTCAAGCCGTTGGTTGGCTAAACTTTGTAACCGGTGCAGACCTTCTCGGACTTTTCTCCCCCAGGATACAACAGCCCAACAAGTGTTGTATGGCTAGAACAACTTCTGCACAAAGTGTTCAAGCCCAAAGCTCCACCAGAAAGAACACCCTTTTTTGACAAGAATCTCTCTATTTTTTGTGTGTATATTGTATTTGCAGTAACTTGGATTGAGTCTGAATGAGTCTATTTATAGGCTCAAAGGGCATCACAAAATTACTACCCAATTTATTCTGATTAATTAGGTCCATTATTCTGATGTAGTGGGTGTTACAAGATTAATTGTTGGATATTAATCTGATGGGCTGGAGTTACACAATTAATGGTTTGATAAGGAGTTTCTGAAGAATGAAAAGGCCCAAACGGATAGTCCATTAAGTGGGTTAATGGCTCTTTATTTTCCATAGTAAAAATGGAGTATTAATTCGGGCTGTTTACTTACCAACGGATATGGTAATTGCTTTAAATGGGCTGTTAAGTAGGAGGATCCAAGAGGCTGATTCATTTCCAATTTTGATACCTCCACTCTTCACCTCCCCCTTGCGCACGTATCTAGCCCAATATCTAAGTCAATACATTTTAACCCATTAATCACCACAATTAAAAAGAATAAAATAGTCTCTCTCCATTTTAATGTGGGATTAAACATTTTCACTAACTCCTCATCTTCCATATTCACTCCCACATCTTTACATTTATATTATTACATTTATTCATTTTATTTATTTAATATTAAAATGCTCCAACAATCCCCCACTCATTTTAATATTAAATTTTTAGTTAAAGAGAGATTACTAGGCAAAGACAGGTCACTATGCATCATGAAGGTGTGCTTTGCATTGAACCTTCACTTAGTAAAACAGCAATCTCAACTCCAGAGTCGTAGTGGTCTCCGACTTGAACTAGGACTACTTTAGGGAAATTAAGTGTCATTGCTTACACATAACAGCCCAGGTGTTGACATGAGCTTTTATAGCTAGCACTTTACGGCCGTGTGCTGATCCCGGTTTCATGAGTGTATTTGAGATTAAGTCCAAATCTCATAGGGAGCGGCCCCAGCCCCACACTCACATAGGTGAAATTTGTATAGGGTTCTCCTGTAATTCTGAAACCCCACTCATACGAGCTACAAATTTCATTAAGAGTTTTTTTTACTCAACCTCTCCACATTACAGGATAAATGCACTTACATCATAGGGATGAACAATTAAAAAATTATTTACAAAATAAATAATTAATAAAAAAAATAAATTGTGCATTTCTTACGACTATCGTATAATTTGTTTTTCCCATTGAACCCAATTCTCAGGATCTTTGGTTCTTGGGTTGGGTATCCTCATACATGGCTCATGATTTTATGGACTTTAGTCCCATCCCCCTCGATGTATTCCAGACTCTATCTTTTGCCAAGGCCTTGGTAAATGGATCTGCAAGATTATCATTAGATTTAATATAATCCACAGTTATGATGCCACTACTTAAATAAGATCGCACGGTACTGTGCTTTCTTCTTATAGGTCTGGATTTACCATTGTAATGATGGTTTTTAACTCTACCAATTGCATCAGTGCTATCACAATGAATTAATATAGGTAGAATTGGATTTTTCCAAAGTGGAATTTCATATAACAAATCTCTAAGCCAATTTGCCTCTTCACTAGTTGAAGTTAATGCTATTAATTCAGCTTCCATTGTTGAATTAGCAATTATTGTTTGCTTTTTGGATTTCCAACAAATAGCACCACTACCAAAGTGTTCCAATCGGCATCACTAAAACTTTCAATCACAGCAGGCTACTTTTTATAAAATAAGCCATAGTTTTTGGTACCAATTAAATATCTCATGACTCGCTCAATAGCTAGCCAATGATCTTTACTAGGCTTACTAGTAAATCTGCTAAGCACTCTTACTGCATATGCAATGTCAGATCTAGTACAATCAGTAGCATAACGTAAACTACCAATGATACTAGGATAATCCTTTTGATTAAAAATCTCATCATCATTATTTACTGGAAATAAATGAACACTAGAATCAAAAGGAGTAGCTACACTTTTGTGATCATGAAAATTATATTTTCTCAATATTTTCTCAATATAATGTGATTGATCAAGATATATTCCATCACATGCTTTTGTAATTTTCATGCCCAAAATAAAATTAGCCTCACCAAGATCTTTCATATCAAAATGGCTTTTAAGCATATTTTTTGTCTCATTTATAACATGCATATTTGAGCCAAAAATCAACATATCATCCACATAGAGGCTAATAATAACATGTAAATTATTCCATGATTTAGAATAAATACATTTATCACATTCATTTGATTTATAACCATTCTCAATCATGCAGGAATCAAACTTTTCATGCCACTGCTTAGATGCTTGTTTTAAGCCATATAGGGATTTAGTTAGCTTACATACCTTGCTTTCTTGTCCAGGCTCTACAAAGCCTTCGGGTTGATCCATATAAATCTCTTTCTCTAGGTCCCCATTTAAAAAAGCGGTTTTTACATCTATTTGATGAATTTTCAAATCAAAAATTGCAGCAATAGCAATTAGCAATCTAATAGATGTAATTCTTGTTATCGGAGAAAAAGTATCAAAGAAATCAAGATCAACTTTTTGTTTAAAGCCTTTTGGAACAAGTCTAGCTTTAAACTTATCTATTGACCTATCCGGTTTCAACTTTTTTCTAAGGACCCATTTACAACCTATGGTCTTACAACCCGGTGGAAGATCTACTAATTTCCAAGTTCTATTAGAAATTAGAGATTCCATCTCATCATTTACAGCCTCTTTCCAAAATATAGCATCAAGTGATGTTAAAGCCTCTTTTAAATTTTGGGGATTTTCCTCAATGTTAAAAACATAATAATCAGGACCAAAATCCTTTTCAACTCTAGCTCTTTTACTCCTTCTAGGTTCCATTTCAAAATTTTATTGATTTTGTAAATGTGAAGTAGAAGAACTAGGTTGTGACAAAATATTTTCTTCACCCCCACTATTTTTCAATTTAAAAGGAAATTTTTCTTCATGAAAAATTGCATCACTAGATTCAAAAATTATTTTTTTTTCAAGATTAAAAAATCTATAGGCTGTACTATTAATTGCATAACCAAGAAAAGCACAGGTAGTAGCTCTAATTCCCAATTTAGGCATTTTAGGGTCAGTAAGCCTTACATAAGCAAGACAACCCCATACTCTCAAATATCCCAAATTTGGCTTATGTCCTTTCCACATCTCAAAAGGTGTGGTGTGTGACTTTTTATGTGGCACCCTATTCAAAACATGACATGCAGTTAAAATAGCTTCACCCCAAAAATGTAAAGGTGCACCAGATTCAATTAACATGGCATTTGTTAACTCAATTAAAGTTCTATTTTTCCTTTCAGCCACACCATTAGAAGCGGGTGAATATGGTGCAGTAGTTTCATGGATAATTCCTAAAGACTGAACAAATGAGTTGAATGCACTTGATTCATACTCACGGCCTCTATCACTTCTTATTCTTTTTATTTTTCTATCGAATTGATTTTCAACTTCTTTTAAAAAATCTTGAAATTTTTCAAAAGAATCATTTTTATTTTTCAACAAATAAATAGTTGTATATTTTGAGAAATCATCAATAAAAGTGATAATATATCTATTTCCTCCACGAGTTAAAATTCTCTCAAATTCACATAAATCAGAGTGAATTAACTCAAGCAATTTGGTATTTCTTACAACATTTTTATGAGGCCTTTTTGTAATCTTAGCTTGACTACAAGTTTCACATTTTTCAAAATCTTTTGACAGTCTTGGAATTAATCTTAAACTACTCATGATTCCCACATATCTACTATTTATATGACACAAACGAGCATGCCAAAAATTAATAGAAGAAAGCATATAAACTGAACTGGTAGATGCTTTATTATTCTCAACATTCAATTTAAACATTTCATCACAAGCATAACCCTTGCCCACAAATAATCCCTTTCTAGTGATTACATAATTATCAGATTCCATAGTTTGCTTAAAGCCAGCCTTGTTAAGCAAAAAACTTGACATCAAATTCTTCCTCATGGACGGAGTGTAAAGAACATCTTTCAATGTTAGCACGCGTCCAGAAGTGAATTTCAATTCAACCTCACCACTCCCAAGAACCTTGGTTTTGCTAGAGTCACCAAGCATAACCGTTTTTTCTTCTTCAAAAGGAGTGTACAATGATGGAAATTTAGACCCCTTAAAACAACCAGATTGGTTAGCCTAGTTAATTAGCCAAGTTTTTACTTAGTCAAATTATGCAATTCTAGGTTAAAGCAATCAAATAATCATATCAAAAGTATAAAGCAGCGGAATAATAAAAGACACAATGATATGATCACCTAGGAAACCACACGGTAAAAACCTGTGGAGGATTTGACCCACCGATCCTCAAGGCAAACCTGAATCCACTATGAAAGAATCGAAGTTCATACAAAAGGACTACAAGCTCCCCGCTTGACTTCCTAATGCTACCCACCAGTAGAACTTACTGACACGACCACATGCAAGCTCCGAATCCACGGACTCCTTCTTTCTTGAATTCTTCAATCAGTCACAAGCACCCACGCTTGATATTCTTTAAACTTTAATGATAGCAATTGAGTTGATCATCAAGATGTTGAAGTAATCTCTATCTCGAAAACCCTAAACTTTGTGTAAAGGAAAGCTCCTCTAGATCTCACAAGAGATTTACACAAAATCGCAATGTATGAGCAACAATACAACTAGAGCAACTCTAAAGACGTGGCTAGGGTTTTTCTTTATATACCTAGGGTAAAAATAGAAAACCCAAAACGTTTAATGAGTTAGGGCTGAGCTGGAATATTCTGCAGAAAAACATTCTGCCTGAGATTCGATCGATCGAGCCTTTCCTTCGATCGATCGAGCCAGGCCGAAATGCACCAATGCATCTGCAGCCATTCGATTCCAACTTTACACAAAAGACCCAACTTTGAGCAAGTCTAAACAAGACTAAATAACCTGTTTTGATCATGGTTTGCCAACAATACAAATTAGAGTTCTAAATACATAAAATCCTAAATCTTTAGAACCTAACAAACTCCCCATTTGGCAATCTGTGACAAAACACAAACTTAAAAGCTCAAAGTTTACAATTAAAAAGCCCTTTACAAAATAATGCTCATAAAATCAAAATTCAATCCTAACTACTATCCATCAGTTGCAAGTGTAGACAGCAGCTCAATTGAATCAACCTGTATATTTCCTGAAACACAAAACAAAACGCATAAATGCATGTGTGACAGAAAAATAGTAAATCAACGAATATGCAAACTAACTCTCCCCTTAAGTTAGATACATCAAAAAGTTTTTATATTCTCCCCCTAAACAAAACAAACAGGTCATCTTTATCTCCCCCTTTTTGTCACGTATTGACAAAGACTACCTAATCAAAAGGTAGACAGAAAACATACGCAACAGAGTAAGAGAAAATAGAGACAACTCCCCCTAAGAACCACAAAGGTTAAAAAAAATTTCTCCCCCTATAAAAATAGGAAAAACAAAACAAGTTGGGAAAAACAGTTTTGGGGAAAAATAAAGGAGGGGCGGGGGGAATCAGCAGCAGCAGCAGCATCACCAACAGGATCAGGAACATCCTCACCAGCAGGACCAAAGTTAAAAAACACACAAACCAAAGTTAAAAACTAAGGTGAGGATACACATGAAGAAAAATATTATTTCTTTCAATAAATGCAAACATGACACTATGTGACCCATAAACAGTTGCATAAGTAGAGAAAATATTTGCACATTGATTATCCATCATATCTCTTAAGAAAAATATTTTCTACAGTTCACACATAAGAAATAGCATATACTAGAATGTGCAAAACTCAAAAATTAATCAATCAATTTTTAAATCAAGTTGAGTACCCAATGTAACAAAGTGTATGCATGTTATGTGTGAAAACAATGAGAGATATGACTGCAAAACTGCAAGATGGATACAAAAACAATGTAATGCATGTGAATCCTAAACACAAATAATGCTTGAAAAAATATTGGTAAAAAACATAGAAACTGAAAATTTTTCAGTTTCGATCAATCGAGAATCGATCGAACATCAATCGAGTCAGGTAGACTCAAACCAAAAATTTTAATCGCAATTTCGATTGATCGAAAAACGGGTTCAATCGATCGAAAGTCTGGAAAAATCAGATTTTTGAAAAACAGAGCATTTTAATGCAGAAACTCCTCAAAGCACATTGTTTTATAAAAAATGCATGAGTATGAGACGAAAAGTTTTTCAAAAACACTTGAATTTAACCTAAATCTTCCAAAATCAAGATTTTCAATTAATTTGTCCTCAAAGCGCAAACATTATACACATTTTGCATTAAAATCAATGAACTTTTAATCTTGGATGGCCACAACAAAATCACACACAATATAATGTACCAAGTTTAGTAAAGAGTAATTTGTGTAATGTGTGCAACTAGCAAAAACTTGAGATACATGTGAGGTGATATGTGAATAGCAATCAATCACAACGTCTACAAAATTCATCACATAGAATTTAAAAGAGACTATCACCTAAAGAGTTACATCAAATAACTCCCACATCTCCTAGAACATAAGCTTGCAATTATGTAAGTTTCTTGAATTTGCCTCGTAATAAATACACCAATTTTAATTATGTGATTTGGCATCAAGCCTAATAGTACACACCAATTTTAAGCATTAAGCAGTTAAACCGAGGCTACACCTTATGTTCTTTTTGTGCATGTGCTACACTTTCTCGAGCACAAAATTTTATGATATGCACTAAGGTGTTCATGATTGGCTAGTGAACAGTGGTGAGATGGTTATTTATGCCTTTCTCAAAAGGGTCAAGTCCGACAGTCAAATAACATGTGATTTCAAGATTAAAACAAAGTGATAAACACCATAAACATCTTTCCCATACAACATGCACTACAAAGTTTCAACTAGTCAAGTGCAATAAATAAGCTCATCAAAGCTAAACAAGGTACATAAACTTGTTATGTAAAGATAATATGGCAAATCCTTGATTATAAATCCAAGATGTGAAATACAAAACACAAAAATCTTTTTGGTTTTAAAAAATCTATGACCAAAAACAAAAAGCACATATTATGCTAAATGAACAATGTAAAAGCAATGCATGATAGTGCAAAACTAAGCTATAGAGGGTACACAAACAAGAAATATCAATTTCTTAATTAACCCTTGAGTACATGTACAAACTAGTACATACTCACACAAAATGAAAAATAGCTTAGCACAAACTATTCAAGTTTCTCCACAATGTTAAGCATATTCTAAATCAAGAGAGAGATATCATAACTCATGTAACCCTCAAAACAAATAAAACAAGGCATAAAATAAAATATTTTTGATCATGGTTTGCCAACAATACAAATTAGAGTTCTAAATACATAAAATCCTAAATCTTTAGAACCTAACATACAACTTGAACCAATTTTTGTCATAGCAGACGTGCCTATTAGCACTAGAATCTGCCCACCACCCTTCAACATATTGCACCATATTGATGTCTGTAATCATAGCCACTAAAGGCTCTTCGGTTACGTTAGCCTGCGGGACAGATTCACGTTTCCGAAATTTGCAAAATCAAGCAATATGCCCACTCTTGCCACAGACAAAACAGGATCTATTAAATTGATCTTGTGAAGGGGGTCCTTGGTTCTTATTGTAATTTTTATTCGGGTTTTCCCTTCCTTGAGGTCTATTATTATTTTTAAAGGCTCTCTTTTTAGGCTTCAATTGACTATTTCTAGGAAAATGATTTTTGGGCATATGATTATTGGCTGAAATAAGGTTTACCTTTGTGGTGAAATTACCATTGCTCTCTTGTGTCATGAGTGCATCTTGTCCTCTAGCCTCCTCCTCCACACGGATGCGTGTGATCAAAATCTCCAAGGATGTCTCCTTTTATTTGTGCTACAAAGTCTTTTGGAACTCCCTCCAAGATTGTGGTAGTTTGTCAATTATGCCAGCTACCACCAAATTATCTCCAATCTTTATGCCTTCGGATCTCAATTCTGCAACGATCATTTGGAAGTCTTGTGCTTGATCCACCACCGATTTTCCATCCACCATTTGGTAATGGAAAAATCTACTAGCAGCATACTTCTTTGCACCTGCCTCCTCGGTATCATACTTGTTTTGTAAAGCTTTCCAAATTTTCTTAGCAGAATTGTAAGTTGTATCATAATAATCATAGAAATGATCGGCAAGACAATTCAATAGATAAGAGTGACAATTATACTCATCTTTTGTATAATTATCTATTTTTTCTTGATGGAGAATATATTCTTCATCACTCATCTCATCGGTAGGAACTTTTGATGGATTCTTGTCAGTGAGGATGTAGGAGACTTTGAGAAGACTCAAGTAGAAGAGGACCTTTCCTTTCCACCTCTTGAAGTGGGATCCCTTAAAGCGAAAGAGCTTGTTAAGATCTCCAACAGGCTCATTTGGTTTCTCTTGTGTAGGCTCCATGTGTTGAATCTCCTTAAAATTGTTGGTGCAAATACAATGATAATAGAAATAATACAAAGAGAAACTGAATAATACTTTTGAATTTTATTACTTTAAAGAGAGAAATTACACAATACTATTTGGACTGAGGCGCGACACTCGCTCTCTTTAAGGAGATTCAAGCCCTTGGTTGGCTAAACTTTGTAACCGGTGCAGACCTTCTCTGACTTTTCTCCCCCAGGATACAACAGCCCAACAAGTGTTGTATGGCTAGAACAACTTCTGCACAAAGTGTTCAAGCCCGAAGCTCCACCAGAAAGAACACCCTTCTTTGACAAGAATCTCTCTATTTTTTGTGTGTATATTATATTTGCAATAACTTGGATTGAGTTTGAATGAGTCTATTTATAGGCTCAATGGGCCTTACAAAATTACTACCCAATTTATTCTGATTAGTTAGGTCCATTATTCTGATGTAGTGGGTGTTACAAGATTAATTGTTGGATATTAATCTGATGGGCTGGAGTTACACAATTAATGGTTTGATAAGGAGTTTCTGAAGAATGAAAAGGCCCAAACGGATAGTCCATTAAGTGGGTTAATGGCTCTTTATTTTCCATAATAAAAATGGAGTATTAATTGGGGCCATTTACTCACCAACGGATATGGTAATTGCTCTAAATGGGCTGTCAAGTAGGAGGATCCAAGATGCTGATTCATTTCCAATTTTGATACCTCCACTCTTCACCTCCCCCTTGTGCACGTATCTAGCCCAATATCTGAGTCAATACATTTTAGCCCATTAATCACCACAATTAAAAAGAATAAAATAGTCTCTCTCCTTTTCAATGTGGGATTAAATATTTTCACTAACTCCTTATCTTCCATATTCATTCCCACATCTTTACATTTATGTTATTACATTTATTCATTTTATTTATTTAATATTAAAATGCTTCAACATTCCTCATACTCTATTTGTGTCCTCGGGCGAAGTCCAAAATAGTTCATCCCACTCTCTTTACAAGTATCTATTGATTTGGGCTGAATTTGGGAACTTTTATCCCGCTATTCTAAGTGGGCTTAGGCCACTAGATTTCATGCTCTTACAATCATGATATCTCACTCTTTGGATTTAGCTTTTGTCTTATTATATTTCTTCTTCTATATTTTTTTTTTTTGGGAGATATTGTCCTATTATATTTCAAGCCAACAACAATTTATCATCATCTTCTTCTTTTTTTAAGGTAAAAGGTAGAAATTTTATTGATGATAAATATACATGACATGTAACAAACCTTGACCATGACAATAACATAAGGCCATCAAGGGAAGCAGCAACTGGTCTGTAAAGTAGACAATTATGGAGAAAAAAAAAAGTTAATGTTCTTCTCAAAAAAAGAAATCTTAAAAGTTGATGCAACTTTTTTATCCATCTAAGAATTGTACCTTTTTTAATACTAATTAAAATAATTGAAAGTTCAATATAGGTATGAAACACCCTTGAACGTTTAGACCCCAAATTATAAAAAAATCAATTCAAGCTTATAATTAAACAATTAATGTGCAAAACATGAACATAAGCCAATCACAGAATTGATAACTAATCTAAGCCAAATATAAACACATCCACAGCAGTAAATATAAGGCAAAGATAAAGGGAAGGAAGATGCAAACACATGGACAACACATGATGTGTTATCGAAGAGGAAACCGAAGTCCTCGGCGTAAAACCTCTTCGCCGCCCTCCAAGCGGTGATATAATCCACTAAAGAATATAGTTGGGTTACATGAACAACAATAGAGCCTCCAAGCCTAATCTACCCAGGTACCTAAGCCCTCCAAGCTTCTTGCTCCAATAAGGTTACGCCGAACCTATTTCTTCTTTAGCTTCCTGGATTCTGCTACTAGACCATAGCATCAACCAATGTATATTGGTTCCTTCCAAACTGCTTCCCTTAGTACCAAATGAACCTTCTTACAGACGTGGGTGTAGTGAGATAAGGATTTGGTTAAATAACCTCTCAAGGGTATGACAATGGAGAGGAAGAGAGTAGAGGAATTTGTAGAGTCTCTAAGGTAAAGATTGGGGATGAGGTAATCTTGCTTTTCTCTAGGGTTTCTCTCACAAAATTCTCTCTGGAAGCTCTCTCAATTTTGTGGGTATAAGGGTCTATATATAGTGGTGTGTGTTTGGAATACGAAGAGACAGTTTTTGCCAAATAGGGCTGGTTGGCGGCTTGACTTCACGGCTTGTCCAAGTCGCGAATTCAAGTCGTGATGTAACGGCCTAGCCAGCTTGAAACCTTTATCCTGTAGTGCGACAGCTAGCACGACCCTTTAGCTCCCCTGTGTGCATCTCACGTGCCAGCATTTGGCGGCTTGCCAGTCGCGAGTCAGTCGCGAGTCGTAGCCGCGAAATTCTGCCTTCTTACACAAACTTGAGCTTTTCTTCACATCTTCTCACACACTACCCTTACAATGATCCCACCTAAATACAGGGTTACTAAGTACTTTAAATTACAAGCAAATTGGCACGGAATAAAGCCAACAAGATGGTTGATAAATTTCAACCTTACAGTAATTAATTAACATAGAAGTTATGTGTAAGCCAAATCAACATTTTTGTTAAAACAAATGACATCAATGATAAAAGTAAATTTGTCTCAAAAAATTCAAAACCAAAACTAAAACAAAAACACTCTATATTTATGGGTACGAAAAGATAGAGCCTGTTTGGTACTATTGTTTAAACAATGGTTTTTTAATCAACACAACATATATTTCTACAACACTTTTTAACCCACCAATATTTTTACAATACTTAAACAACGTTACTAGAAGTCTCTTACCAAATGGCTCCATATATTTTGTCTAATTTCTTTTGACAAAATCTTTTAAGTGACTTGATAAATTTAGAGCATTAGCATCAGTCACGAGGGGGCACATAACATGATGTTACCTTTGGACAAGTGACAATGTCGATTGAGAGTTCACATATAAGTCTAGTCACATTAAGACAAATTTGGTATTCATTGTGGTATGTAGTGATGGCATGAGGTCAAGATGGAGAAGATCTAGTTGTGGATGGGTGGTTTGTGGTGATGGCGTGGTGGTTGATTGTTAATAGGTCAGGTTGCGACGTTGAGGTTGGATCATTGATGGGTTCTATTGTGTCTTAGCCGACCTTGATGCTTGATCCACACATACACGCGTGCACAGAATAATCTAAAAACATTCGTTGATGAATAGTATTTTATTAATTTTTGTTAAAATGATAGTTTATTGAAGTAATTGAAAACACTAGGAGGTGCAAACCAATTGAGTTATAAGGTTATTGACAAAAAAATACATATTTTGAAAAATTTTAAAAGTATAGTACTTACTTTTATCATCCAGCTGTATTTATATACTAGGTTATTTTATGCTTCCGTTGACTATTGGTAATAGAGTAGTTCTAAGTTCTCTAAAAAAAAAAAAAATTAAATAAAAGGTTCTAACATAACATTGCTTTGAGGTTGGAAATATTTTATTAATTCAGCACATATTTGAAGGTTTTGTTGGCAATAAATTATAATCCAATAAACAATGGGTAGTATAGTACTCTTCTCTGAGATGCAATTTTCAGAACTTGACATGGATGGTACCTTTTACCTCTTACCCGCTTAAATTAGGCAATTTTAAGGGCAAAGTTTCTTTGGAACCATTGTTGATCTAATAAGCATGATGGGTCAATCTGTAATCCAACTTTTGTTTTTTAGATAAACTCTGTATCTAACTTGACTCTCCTCATTGGTTTCCCTCGAATATACAGATTTGTGTTGCTTTGCGACAGACTCCTTTGTTCACCTGGTTCAGTTTTGTGATCAATCTCAATCATATGCCTATGTATATTTTGAATACTTCTAGAAACAAATATGGACAAATTATGAATTTTATATACATAGCATATATATCTTATATATAAAAAGAGGCTATGCCGCTACAGTGCTTTGGCATTGTGCACTTAGTGTGTTTGCACTGTGTAAGCACTGTAGCGGCAATAGTGCTTTGGGAAGCACCTTTATTTTTATTTATTTATTTATTTTTTAATTTTTTTTCGGTTTGTTTTGTGCTTTTTGGTTTTTTATCTTTTCTTTCAGCTGATATTTATATTGTTATATTGACACAACAAATTTGTACTTTGACACTATGCATCAATGTGTTTGCACTGTGCAAGCACTGTAGCGGCAACAATACTTTGGTGAGGCACTTTTTTTTTTTTTTTTTTGGTTTGTTTTGTGCTTTTTCGTTTTTGTCGTTTCTTTCAGCTGTCATTTATATTGTTAACTGACATTTTATATATAAAAGTGGCTATGCTGCTACAATGCTTTAGCACTGTGCACTCAGTGTGTTTGCACTATGCAAGCACTGTAGCGGCAACAATGCTTTGGTGAGGCACTTTTTTTTTTTTTTTTTTTTGGGTTTGTTTTGTGCTTTTTGGTATTTTGCATTTTCTTTCAGCTGACATTTATATTGTTATACTGACACAACAAATTTGTGCTTTGGCACTGTGCACTCAGTGTGTTTGCACTGTGCATGCACTGTAGCGGCAACAGTGCTTTGGTGAGGCACTTTTTTTTTTTTTTTTGGGTTTTTTTTTGTGCTTTTTGGTTTTTTGCCTTTTCTTTCAGCTGACATTTATATTGTTATATTGACACAACAAATTTGTGCTTTGGCACTGTGCACTCAGTGTGTTTGCACTATGCAAGCACTATAGCAGCAGCAGTGCTTTGGTGAGACACTTTTTTTTTTTTTTTGGTTTGTTTTGTGCTTTTTGGTTTTTTGTCTTTTCTTTCAGCTGACGTTTATATTGTTATACTGACACAACAAATTTCTTATATATAAAAAGCGGCTATGCTGCTACAGTGCTTTGGCACTGTGCACTCAGTGTGTTTGCACTATGCAAGCACTGTAGCAGCAATAGTGCTTGCATAGTGCAAACACACTGAGTGCACAGTGCCAAAGCACGCAACAGTGCTTTGGTGAGGCAATTTTTTTTTTTTCTTTCGGTTGTTTTGTGCTTTTTGGTTTTTTATCTTTTCTTTCAGCTGATATTTATATTGTTATACTGATACAACAAATTTGTGCTTTGACACTGTGCATTCAATGTGTTTGCACTGTGCAAGCACTGTAGCAGCAATAGTGCTTTGGTGAAGCACTTTTTTTTTTTTGGTTTGTTTTGTGCTTTTTGGTTTTTTGTCTTTTCTTTCAGCTGACATTTATATTGTTAACTGACATTTTATATATAGTGATCAGTTTTAGACCCCTTAACCCAACCAGATTAGCCTAGTTAATTAGCCATGTGATTAACTTAGTCAAATTATGTCAATCTAGGTTATCACAATCAAAAAATCATATCAAGAATATAAAGCAGCGAAAAAATAAATGACACAATGATATGATGACCTAGGAAACCACACGGTAAAAGCCTGGGGAGGATTTGACCTAACTATCCTCAAGGTAAACTTGAATCCACTATATGAAAGAATCGAAGTTTATACAAAAGGACTTACAAGCTCTCTGCTTGACTTCCTAATGCTACCCACCAGTAGAACTTACTGACACGACCACGTGCAAGCTCCGAATCCTCGGACTCCTTCTTTCTTGGATTCTCCATAAGATACAAGCACTCCCACTTGTGTTTCTTTAAGCTCCAATGGCAGCAACTGAGTTGATCATCAAGGTGTTGATAATATCTCTACTTGAAAACCCTAAGTTTATGTGAAGGAAAGCTCCTCAAGGATTTCACAAGAGATTCACATAAACAGCAAAAATATGAGCAACAATACAAGCAGAGCAACTTACAAAAATGTGGTTAGGGTTTCCTTTATATAGTGGGAGAAGTAGATCTGAAACCCTAATCCTTAATGGGCTTGGCCTGAGTTAGAAAATTCTGCAGAAAAATGTTCTGCCAGAGATTCGATCGATCGAGTCTAATTTTCGATTGATCAAGCCAGGCTGAAAGTCACTAATACTTCTGCAGCCACTCGATTCCAACTTTATATAAAACGCCCACACTTTGAGCAAGTCTAAACAAGACTAACAACCTGTTTTGATCATGGTTTACCAACAATACACATTAAAGTTCTAAATACATAAAATCCTAAGTCTTTAGAACCTAACATATAAAAAGCGGCTATGCCGCTACAATGCTTTGGCACTGTGCACTCAGTGTGTTTGCATTGTGCAAGCACTGTAACGGCAACAGTGCTTTGGTGAGGCACTTCTTTTTCTTTTTCTTTTTTTGTGCTTTTTGTTTTTTTGTCTTTTCTTTCAGCTGACATTTATATTGTCATACTGATACAACAAATTTGTGCTTTGGTACTGTGCACTCAGTGTGTTTGCACTATGGAAGCACTGTAACAGCAACAATGCTTTGGTGAGGCACTTTTTTTTTTTTTTTTTGGTTTGTTTTGTGCTTTTTGGTTTTTTGTGTTTTCTTTCAGCTAACATTTATATTGTTATACTGACACAACAAATTTTACAATATTTCACAATTATTGACGAGTGAATTTCTTACAAGTCGAAATAAAATAATAAAATATGAGACTGTAGCCAACCACACTGTGGCTATGCCACTACATTGCGTTGACACTGTGCACTCAGTGTGTTTGCACTGTGCAAGCACGGTAGCGGCAACATTGCTTTGGTTTTGTGAGTCTTTTCTTTTTTTTTTTTCTTTTTCGGTTTGTTTTGTGCTTTTGGTTTTTTGTCTTTTCTTTTAGCTGACATTTTATATTGTTATACTGACACAACAAATTTCATAATTTTTGACGTGTCAATTTCTTACAAGTCGAAATAAATAATAAAACACGAGACTGTAGCTAACCACAACTGAAAATAAATGTTTTAAAAAAATGTTACAACACTTATTGTTATCACAATATTTTCACAATTGTTGAAATCTCAGTTTCTTATATATCAAATAAAAACAATGCTAAATCCACAACATTTTAACATTAATTTCACAACAAATCATAGGTAAGCTATTATTGATGGATAGCACTAGAGCTACAGTGCTTTTGGTTTATCCAATTAGCACTATAGCTACAGTGCCTAAAGTTTTTTTTTTGGAAATATTTATGTAAGCTAGCATATATATTGTTATACTAACACAATAAAGCGGCTATGCTGCCACAGTGCTTCGACATTGTACATCTAGAGTGTTGACACTGTGCAGCACTATAGTTGCAACAGTGCTTTGGTTACGTGAGCCTTTTTTTTTTTTTTTTTTTTTTTTTTTTGTTCAACCCTTTTGTTTATTCAACTAGCACTGTAACTACAATGCCTAAATTTTTTTTTTTTTTTTTTCAGTAATTGATTTGTGTTTTTTTTTCTTTCAAATATTGATGTAAGCTGACATTTATATTGTTATACTAACATAACAAATTTTAAAATATTTTCACAATTATTGGTGTGTCAATTTCTTACAAATCGAATTAAAATAATAAAATATGAGATTGTGACTAACCATAACTGAAAATAAATGTTTTGAGAAAATGTTACAACACTTATTATTATCACAATATTTTCACAATTGTTGAGATCTCAGTTTCTTATAGATCAAATAAAAAAATACTAAGTCCACAACATTTTCACATTAATTTCTACCGTGCTAAAGTTTTTTTTTTTTCCCAGTAATCGATTTGTGTTTTTTTTTTTTTTTTTTTTTTTTTTAATATTTATGTAAGCTGACATATTATATTGTTATACCGATACAACAAATTTCACAATATTTTTTCAAATATTGAAGTATCAATTTCTTACAAGTCGAAATAAAATAATAAAATATGAGACTGACCAACCATAAATGAAAATAAATGTTCTGAGAAGAACAATAACAATGTTATCAGCTTAAAACCAATAATAACTTATCATTTAGAATTTGTTCTAAAAATGTTATGGATTTAGCATTTCTCACCAAAAAAAAAAAAAAAAAAATTCTATTCGGATCCTAAAAATGAAGATATTGTGAAAATATTGTGATATTTTGTTGTATTCTTAGACTTATTTTTTAATATAATCAAATTGGATGAGCCAAAATTCACGGTTTCATACACAAAATCTATATTAATTTTCTCACTACTGGGGCAGCACGTGCCTTGCACATGCAACCAACGCTAGTCCCATTAACAAGTGGTGATATGAAGTTATGAACCACATGTTGTTCCTCCAAAAGTTATTCGTTGTTGTGTCCTTCACTAGATCACAAATATTTTAAGAGATAAGATATTGCAGAAAGAACTTTTAAATAAAATTTTCAAAACAATAATGATTAAGTGAATTTTTTAAGAATTAAGGGGTTAATTAAGATATTTGGATTGAACTCTCTAAGTTCTCTATCGAGTCATCAAAAGCTATCAAAATATTGTCACTCTCATTGTGTGTGTGTTTTTTTTAATATATATATAATAACTCTTAAAAAAGTTACACCTGATATAACTCTTAAAAAGTTACACATTTTTTACACCTTAAATTTATAAAAGATCTAATGATTAAAGAAACATTATTAAATGTTATTACATTTCATCTTATTGCCTAATTAATACTATTTTTTTTTCTTACTCCTTATTTAATTGGTTTCTACTTGACTAAAGCCCACACCACCATTTTCAATAGCCACCGTTTCAACAAAGAAGAGCACCAAAATTTTTTAATGAATTTTTATTTTAAGGTAAATTCCATTAAACCTCCTGAGGTTTGGACTAATCCAACTAGGTCCAAAACTTTTGAAAATGACTAACTTGATCCTTAAAAGACAAATTTGTCCCTGACTAACCCAAACCCTTCTCATCTCAGACCCAAACCATTCTCCTCTCTCTTAGACCTCTGGCTCCCTCTCTCTCTTACCCACACCCACGGTGGCTCCCTCTCTCTCACCCATACCCACGGTGGCTCCCTTTCTCTCACTCCCACTTTCATGGCCGAAACCCATTTTTACCACTACCATCTTCCACTCACTTCTCAAATCAGTTTCATGGAGACATTTGGCTAGGGATTTTCAAGCTTCACATCACCACCATTGCTATTGTTCCATGCCAACAGCTCTAATCTGGTGCCAAACGTGTTTAGGTCTTCGTTTCTGGGTGTGGATCTCTATTTTTGGTTTTGGGTCTCTATTTCTAGGTTTGGGTCTTTGTTTGTGTTTGTGTGTCAAACGTCACGGGATCTTTTGACAAAGACGCACGAGCTTTGCCACCAACATCGGCGATGTTGTGAAATTTTAAAATACTCGCAAGTGTACGAACCGTACCGAAGTATAGTTTGACAAGAAGGAGGTCGAACCCACAAGGACTTGAATAAACGTAGGAAAATTAATTAAACCTTAACCAAATTAATCCTAATCTAGTTTAATAAAAATTGGTTGTTTTGAAATTAAATAAACTAAGCAAATAATAAAATTAAGCAAATAGTTAACCTAAGCAAAAGATATAAAGCAATAAAAAGATATAAACAATCAAGAGAAAGGAATTAAGGTTTTGGAATCCGCCTTGTAAGTCATATCAGCATATATTTATGATCATTAATTTTTCCCAACTCACTACATGATAATCTAGAAATCAATCTTGCTATCATGGAAAATATTCTCATTAAAATCCTTATTTTAAAAATCAAAAGCATGTTCTTCTTCGCTTATTAAGTATAAAATCAAATCATCAATTGTATTCGTAGCCAAACAAATCACAAGATATATCCAATTCTAAAAATCAAATCATAGCTTGTATCCATTGACAGACAAATCACAAATGATATCCAATTCTATAATCAAGAATTAATAAACCAAGCATTCAATTAATTAAGACAAATCCTAAATCATGAGAAAAACATGATTGAACTCATATCTAGAATCCCATCTTAGTCAATTGTTATGAAGCAAGAACAATTTAAATCATTAAAGAACAACTATTGTGGGAAAAATCAAATCACATAAATATTATTGATAATCCTTAACAAGGTTTCATCCTCAACCCTAATTATAAATTTAGTTACTCATGGTAATTGAAATAAAACAAAAGAATAAAATATTAAACATTAAACTAGACAAATAAAATAGAGAAAGAAATAGTCACAATGCTATCATGGAGAAAAGCTACAAAGAAGCCACATGCGGCACTGCCTCTTGCTCCAATTTTCTATTTTGCATCACAGCCCTAGCACTAGCCTCCTCTCCCCTGAATTATGCCCTTAAAAGCCTTTAAATAGGTCAAGGAATCCTATTACAAGTTGAATTCCCGTTTGGAGAAAATCCCAGATTTTTAGGCTTCACTTAACCGACTATTTTGGCCCATTTAACTTCAGAATTCGGGCTCCTGGTAAACTACAAAGTTTTAGCCCTTTAAGTTATCTTTCGAGCCCAACTTGAATCATCTCGATTGGACATCTGACCCGAAAGTTATACTAAAATTTAGGAAAAATGACAAAAAGAAAAGCAGCCAAAAGGTTGTTTTGAAAAGGTGAAATCTAGAAGCCTTAGAAAAAGAAAGATCAAAGGTCAGCCCTTTAGGACTCCCTAAAATGGGAAAGTCAGCTAGGGGCTTTTGAAGAGGGAACCTCAAAAGAGGGAAATAGTTAAGAATGAGGAAGAGACCATCCACCAATGTTGCTAACACAACATTAGTTCTAGTACCTAAGGCAGCAAATGGAGTGAATCAATGATACCCCAGAAATCCTGAGATGGCACTATAAATGGAGGGACAACCAACAGTAAAAGGCATTCAACTATAGGGAATCAGAAGTAAAAGAACCTTGGGAAAGCTCTATTAGAATTCAAAAAGAGAAAAAAGAGTGAAAACATAGTCTGGGATCCTAATACAGCTACTAGAGAATACACTTTGATCCAAAGAGATTCAAACTTCGCAAGTCTTAGAGGCTTGAGGAGCCATCTAAGTCTGTAATTTTTGAACTTATTTAGACCTTGTAACACATCCTAGTGAGCATGATGTATCAAAAAACTTAAGAAAATAATGAATCATTTCTCATTATCCTAAGGATCTCCAACGTTTTATTTTACTTTTTTCTTCCTCGTATATCATTTCTTTACTGTTCCACGATGTTCAATACATATATATTTTCTGTATGTTGGTATGTATTTGTTGTAGGATCCACGCTTTGTGCACCACTTGGTTTGAAATTAGCCCAACTTAGCTGCGATGAACCAAGCCCAGTCCCTTAAAACATAAAGCATCAGGCCCAAGATCCTTGCCTTTTACTTGGGCCTGTATGCTATTGTACCCAAAAAAAAAAGAAAAAAAAAAAAAAAAGAACACACACAATACCAAGACGTGTTATCGAAAAGGAAACCAAAGAACTCGATGAAAAACCTCTCCGTAACCCTCGAAATTGAAATTGATCCACTAGTGAATAAGTTGGAGTACACGAATAACAAAAGGCCCTCCAAGCCTAGTCTACCCCATGTACTTGAGCCCTCTAAGCTCCTACTACCAATGGACTTCTCGAAGTCTTGTCTTCAATAGTTTTCTGGATCCTGCAATTCAGACCAATTGCATCCGCCACTTAATGGCTCCTTCCAATACTTCCTAAAGGCACCAAAACTTGACTCAACATTGAAATTGAGTGAGGTAAGTGTTTGGGCTAAGAACCTTTCAAGGATGTAGAGATGGAGAGATAGGAGTAGAGGAAAACCAAGATAAAATGTGTAGATGATTGTATGTATAACAATCTCTAACTCTCAAGTGTTTTTGCTAGGGTTTTCTCTTTGAAAAGCACTCCTTACATTTCCTGGGTAATGAGGGTATATATAGTGGGGGTAAAGAATTTGGTAAAACACTTTTTCTTTTTGCTAGACAGAGAGTTTCGCGGTACCTCGCGAGATGGCCTTTCTCGCGAAGTACTCGCAAGTTTGACAGCTTAGCATGACTCTTCTGCTTCTAGTCATGTGCTTCACATGTGGCCTTTTGTGGGCTACTCTTCTCGCGAGCTAGTTGCAATCTGCATTAATTCTTCTTTTGACACTTGATTTTTCACATCTCTCACACTCATTCCTTACAAATAAACCCACATAAATACAAGGAAATGATTGAAGAAATTATAATCAAATTTGGCATAGAATTAAAGCCAACAAAGGCTAGTTGAAAATCATAACTTTACAGTCCCGATATTCACCACTCCATTTTGAATTGGAAACAGTCCTGGCTGGGCTTATTCACCAACTCGCATAAGCACTGGCCAGCATAAACCACCATCCACATCTCTAGTGCAATGTGCCAACCCAAAACTTTTCCCGGACCCATCAATTTAACTGGTTGGAACGTAAAAATTAGGTGAAGCAGAAAATTCCAATTTTAGGCCATATTTTATTGTAGAAGCTGTAGTTTTGGAAAGCAATAAGAGAATAAACAATCCGACTGGACTGTGAGGTTGTATTTGTTGTTGGCGTGTGTGGTTTCATAGATTGATCTAAACAAAAATGGAAATTGTAGGTGTCTCATCCCTAAATTTGGAAACTTCGCAAGTCATTTTCGCGTAATCTATACTTTATATCTAGGATGCATAGACATGGACATTGGTACGGATATGATACATGTATGATACAGCGACATGAGTAATTTTAAAAAATTATAACATGAAATGGAAGGTATGACATGAGTATGATACGGATATGACACGAGTATGCAGGGATGGAGCCAGAACTCTGAGTTAGGGGGGCACCTTTACTATTAACTGTGTGCGGTGATTTCAACCTTTGACTTTATTACTACTTAGCTATTGAGATTTTTTATTTTTTATTTTTTATTTTTTTGTGGGTAAGAACAAAATTATCTTTGCTTAGAATTTTTTAAAGGGCAAGGTTGTTTATTTTGGATAAAATTGGTTGATTGAATTTAATTTTTTTTAGTTTACTATAGATAATTTTTGTTGTTGAACTATTTTTTTGGGCTTGAATATTTTGTTTTAGATTTTAGATCTATAAATTTTTTTATGGTCACAAAAATGATGAAAATGCTACAATTACATCTTTTTTTTTAATTTATAAATTACTGATATGATAATTGGTTACTGGTAAGTAAAAAAATGATGTGAATAATGGACCCATTATACAAACCAATAAGCTTTTGTTTCCAAAACAGTTTATAATAATACTGTAAAAAAGTTTCTGAGTATAGCATTACGCTTAAAAGAATTAATGATATTGTTTAAGGGAAATGAACTGTATTTTTTTAAAAAACAAAATGTAATTTTATAGAATAAAATTGCTAAAATTAGGGAAGAGAACCAGAGACCATCTATGACCATGTATGGGCACCTTATAGAAGAGATTTATCGCTTAACACTTTCTTTACAAAGTTGTAGGTTTAGGCATATAAAAAAGGTGGGCAATCAGCTTGCTGATGCCCTCGCTAGAAGAGCAATTCTATTTGCAAACCTAGATATGTGATTAGAAGAACTACCACCGGACTTGGATGATGTATTTCAAAAAGTTAGCCATCAATAATATTAAACTATTCTTACTTTTTTTCACAAAAATACAAATTAAAACAATAAAATACAAAATCAAACATGATTGATCATACACTTCAAAGCTTAATTATTGAAATTGTATAGGGTTGATACAAACCATTTTATTTTCTTTGGGACAACCAAATCAATCAACATATTGATAGTTAAAAAATTGTTCTATATATAGGGGAAATCTCCACCCCCACAGCGCCCTCCCCCCCCCCCCCTCCCCCCCCTCCCTAACTCTTACCCAGTTAAGTTCCTCTGAAAAAAATAAATAAATAAACTTCCAACCAATACCTCTCACTTTTATAAACCAGTAGGATTTAAAAATTACATCTCTCTAAACTAAGCTCAACAAATTCTTCTAAACAATTTATATGTTTTGGATTGTTGAAAACTCTTTTTTTTTTTTTTTTTTTTTTTGCCCTTTTGTTATTGGGCTAGAAAATAACAAAAAAATTATTGGCATTAATGCCAAGATGATTTTATAGCTCAATAGACATCCTTTAATATTTCTAACAGAGATGACCAGATTTCAAATCCTCACACCGTATTATAACAATTGAATTATAAAAAAATCTTTGGACCAAACAAGTAATGGCCAAATTATTTTTCTTCTTAATCTATTGGGCTCTTGACCCACGTTACTTTACAACACAAGCTGGGCCATAGGCACATATTCACTTTACCACATGGGTTGAACTTCATGACCACAATTAGAAGTGAACTCACTACCAAAGGAGCGCTATAGAAGCACACACAGAGAGGTTTGGATTTGAGGAGTGAGGGAGGGGACTGGAGGAAGGAAAGTAAAGTTGGTTCGTTAGGCCAATCAACATGGTGGTAATATTTATTCTATTATTGTTGTGTATGTACACTTATCTTTGTTAAATTTTCTTCATATCCTATATACTCACTCCGTCCCATTTTTTTTGTCCTCTATTCCATTTTGAGATGTCCAAAATATTGTCCTGTTTCTAAAAATAAAAGTCATTAATTTACTAATGTTCCTATTATACCCCTATTAATTTATTAATTCAATTTTTTAATAAATTTTTTTAAGGATAATTTTGGAAACTTATACATTTTTAAAAAGTAGACAAGATAATAATAATGTTTCCTTAAAAAATTTGACTTTTCAAACAGGACAAAAAATTTGGGACGGAGGGAGTATTTTTTTTAATACATTGGTATATTGTCAATTTTTAATGCTTTTAAATCGGTTTATTTTCTTAATTTACACTTAAGTAGTTACATTTATTATAAATATTTTGAAATTGTGGGAATTTGTACTGAGACTATCAATAGAATTTTAATCCAACATTATTCCTAGTACTCGTGGAAGTTGCATCGATCAATAAGGTATGCATCTTCTAATTTGTTATTTCCTCGCCGTTATACACAAAGCCTAGTTAACCTTTTGAATAACAGATTATAAAACCAAATTTTCACTTACTTTCTGCTGCTTTTTCCTTGGACTGCTCACTCTCAAATGACGCAGATGCAGATGGAGACGATTAGTACAACAAAGGCACAGATGCCACAACTATAAGTATGACCATCCATAATGTGTTGCTCGGATTCCCTGCAAAAGTAAACCATAAATATATTTTCTTAGAAAATCCTGAGGATAAGATCCTCAATTAGCATTAATTTACAAACCTAGAAGAGATTGTAAATAAGTTAGAAATTTTATAGAGTAATCAAGGACTATACATAAACTAGTTCTTTTGACCACATATATATAAGTTATATTATGGGCATAATGGCATGGATACCTTCTGAAGTAGTGGTGGTATTGGTTAATGGTGGAGAAGTGGTGGTATTGGTTGATGATGGAGCTGGAGCTGTAGTAGAGTGAAAGGAGTAGTCCTCATACCTGATTTTACAGCTGGTTAGAAGTACACTCCTACCTACCTTCCCAGCACAATATTGTGGATAAGCTGCAATAGCGATAAGTAAGCAATTAGTGCAGTCTTGCTCAGACAAATCAGGCGTGCACTGCACAAGTGCATATAATTTTTTAAAGTCTGTTGTGATTGCACTTCCAGCTGCATACTTGCGAAGAGAACCACCTGCTGCGGCTTCACTTGTTAGGTTATTCAACAAGATATGGACATCATCATTGTACTGATCCACATAATTGCAGATACGTTTTCATTGTTACACAAGTCTACTTGAATGGTAGAATTCATGATGCCAAAAATGGAGCGGTTTGAGTAACGTAGCATACATTGGCTGTACCACCATATTGCCTCCTTTTGATTGGGACAGAGCTGTGTGAGAAGAGTGGAACAGTTAGTAAGGCAACCACGACAGTCATCTGGATTGACATCTCCTCCACAGAGTCCAATTGCATATACTTGGTCAGAGTTTTGGCCATAAGAGGAATAGTAGAACCCATAATCAATTGTGGTGTTGGAGTAGAGGGAGTAGAGGACTTGATTGAGGTTTTTCTCATAGGTACTGTTGCTGGTGTAGTTACCATTATTGTTATTACAAGTAGGTGGGAGTAGGGGGGCTGGCAGAGCAGAGGCCTGAATGAGAATCAAAATGGCAGAGAGGAGGAAAGCAATCTCGAGGAAACCAGTGCATGTGTTTAGTGAAATGCCACATATGTTTTTATTGAGAAGTGTTGGGCTTTTAGGTTGTGCCTTGTGATTTTTTCGAAGTCTAGGAAGTCCGTGATCTCGAAAAATCTTAACTTGAATTGAAACGGTCAAGTTTCAAGTCAACCTTATTAGTTGTCTCTATTGTTTGCTTCTGTCCCCTCGACACCTTCTCGACACCTGCTATCTGTCGAGGTTATGGGAATTCAGATTTTTGATTTTTGGGCTAGGCTTTTGTATATGTGTAAGGTTTTTTTTCTCACAACCCTAGACCTATATAAGACTTATTTTAGAGGCTATCACATAAGAGAATACAAGGAGAACATAAACAAAAGGTGACCGATACCTTATTCTCTCTGAAAGAAGCTACTGCGTCTTTGCACCTTAGGGTTTTGTAACCAAATGCTTCTTGATCTTCATTGTTGATGAAGTGAAGAACTTTGCAGCCAACATTCTTCTTCCTCAAGTTGGTGAGTGAGTCACGTATTGGGATTCGTGCAAAGGAGTTAGTCACGTACTGGGATCCGTGCAACAAAAAGGGTGGCGTTCATATATTGAAGAGTTCAGAGGTTCTATAACGGTAGAAGGTTTCTGCTGTGAGTTCATCTACGGGGATTGTAGAGTCTAGGTACAAAGGTTTTATACTAGATCTGAACTTCTCTTTACTATAGTGGATTGCTTTTCGGGAAGGTTTCCCCCTAGGTTTGTTATGTGAAACTAGTTGGTTTCATTGGTTTTCTTGGGTCATCATATCTTGTCTTATTTATTTTTTCGCTGCATAATTTTGACATGATATTGATGTTTGTTTGTTTTAACAAGTTTTATTCATAATAAATCTAATTAACAAATTGGGGTTAAAACTTGTTAATTCTATCAACCAGGGTCTAAATTTTCCAACAAGTGGTATCAGAGCAGGTTCACTCTGATTGAATTAATTTCCTGAGTGTGATCCTTAACCCCTGTTGTCATGGATCGTGGACAACTCTCTTTCATACCTCCTTTATTTGATGGAACTAATTATGCGTACTGGAAAGTTCGTATGAAAGTTTTTTGCAGGCTTTAGATGAACAGGTATGGCAAGCTGTTGAAGTTGGCTGGATTAAGCCAAGGAAGCGCCGATGGATTGGGATGATGCAACAATCATTATGGAAAATTTCAACAGTAGGGCCTTGAATGCTTTGTTTTGTGGGGTGACCAATGAGGAATTCAAGAAAATATCATCCATGGAAGTTGCCAAGGAAGCATGGATCATTCTTGAGACCACCTATGAAGGTACCAAGGCAGTAAAGACTATGAAGTTTCAAAGACTCACTAATAGTTTTGAAGAAATAAGGATGGAGGAGGATGAGACCTTTGATGAGTTCTATGCTAAACTCAAGGATATTGTGAATTCTGCTTTCAATCTTAGAGAATTTATAGCGGAATCCAAAATTGTTAGGAAAATCCTTAGGTCCTTACCTGAAAGATTCCATGCCAAGATCACTGCCATTGAAGAAGCAAAGGACATTGATTAAATTCCTTTGACTGAGCTTGTAGGGAACCTTCAAACCTATGAGATGGGATTAGGCTCAATGGGAAAATTTGGCTCTCAAGGGTATAGAGGAAGAGATTGAGGACTCTGAAGATGAAGATGAAAGTGAAGATGAGGATGAGGATCTAACCTTCATAACTGATGAGATTATCAAACTTCTTCAGTTTAGGAAAAAGGATAAGGGCAAACCTCCTAGGAAACCTAAATCCTCTAGGAAAGGCAAGAATGAGAAACCCCTCATCCAATGCCATAAGTGCAAAGGTTTTGGTCATATGAGGATAGAGTGTCCAAACTACCTCATGAAGGAAAAGACCAAGAAGTCAGAAGATAAAGGGTTGGTCACTACTTGGAGTGACACTGAGAATGACTCTTCTAATGAGTTTGTGGATGAATGTCATCACGTTATGGCCTTTATTGCCACAACTGATAAGGTGATTGTGGAGAGTGCTAGTGACAGTGAGGATTCTTCTGATGATGAAGTACCCAAGAAGATGACCTTTCAAGAAGCCTATGATAAGCTATGCACTGAATTCATAAAATCTGAAAAGACTTCTTATCTTTGTAGAAAAGAGCTTAATGAGGTAAAAACTGAAAAAGCTGATCTGTTAGTCAAACTGAATGAGATTACAAGGTTAGTTGAGACTCTTGTTGTGGAGAACGCCTCATTAGAAGAGAAGGTCAAGAATCTTGAGGTTGAGCTTAGTCAAGCTAGAACTCAAATAGAGAGGATGTCTAGTGCAAAACTTGATGAGGTATTGAGTGCTCAAAAGTCTAGTTCTGATAAGACTAGTTTAGGATATGCTGTTTCCTCCAACCCCCCCTCTTCCATGGCTTCTGGATCAAGAACTGTCTTTGTGCCCCAATCTGAGAAAGGTGATGAAGGTATGAAATTCAAAACTGATATGTCTAGTTCTAAATCCTTTATTAGACCTCATGTTTGTTATCATTGTGGTGTTGCTGGACATATTCGTCCTAATTGCTTTAAATTTTATCCTTATAAGAAATTGTCCAAACGGTCATAGGTTTCCTCTTAAGGACCTACACCTTTGTTTGGAGAGTTATTAAAATTTTTAAGCTTTTTAACTCAATTTTAGGAGAATTTTAATTCTTCTATGTCCTTTAGTAGACATACTAAGACACGTGTCTTTTCATCTTCATGGCCAAAGACTCGTGCTGTGTAGGTGAGAAAGGAGCCTAAGACTTAATTGTCTTGTCTGTTTGTCCTCTGCTTTAATTCTTTCTTTTTAAAGTTAGACTTTCTTTGCTTGATTTCTTATCTACCTTTGGAATCATGCTTTCATGCATTTACACCCTTATATCATGCCTTCATGCATATGCATCTTTCTTTCATGCTTTCATGTTGTTTGTCTGTTTTTATTTGGTTGTTTAGTTTTATTTTGTTTTGTTTTCAAAATAAAAATAAAAAGGAAAAATCAGAAAAATACAAAAACAGTGTGTGTTTTGTGTACATTGGTACTTGTGTACCTTGGATGGCCATTGA
>NW_027069582.1:364657-367192 GCF_002906115.3 Quercus suber
ACTCGTTTCATGTTTGTAGGAGCCCGGAACATTGTGCATGGCATTGGACAATATCTTGGGGTGGCAAATGATTCTTCTTTCATGGAGTACTCATTGACAAGCTTGAGCACCCAATTAGGAGTTGAACTTGTACTTGTGATTGTGGGGTAGTCAAGCTTTTGGTTAAGGGATATATCTTCTCTCAGACCAGTGCTTCCCACTCCCAGTAGCAGTGAATCTGAATTACTAATTGCTTCCCTACTCATGTGGTTCATGAAGTTGTGCTCCATTTCTTGGAGAAATTTTGAAGAATGCAAAGTATGACCAGATTCTATGATATTAGCAATTCAAAATGATTATGTAATGGATTCAATAATTCTCTGATCTTACTATGGTATCTGCAGGGTCAAGTCAAGTCTAGCAGATAAAATTAAATATTTCCTCAACTCTTTTAGAGGCCCCAGCAGATAGGTGGATATGGACTGCCACTTATATTGGGCAAATATCAGTGAAATCAGCTTATTGGCTTGGTCAGAGAGAGAACCCACCTATTAGTCAAGATGTGTCAAGTGGAGAAATTTGGAAAACCAAGATTCATGAGAGACTAAAAATGCATTTATGGAGGATTGCAGCAAATCTTCTCCCTACTAAATCCTTTTTGGCTAGATATATAAATATTGGACACGTCTTGCTCATTATGTGGCATGGAAGAAGAGACTTGTCTCCATTTATTTGTTTTGTGTCCATTGACTAAAGCTATTTGGTTCAACAGCCATTGGGGGTTTAGATTTGATGGTTTGGGCCTCTCCTCCTCCTCCCGGTTCATTCAAACATTAATCTCCCCTCCGGATACAGTTGGGTTAAATTCAACTAACAAGGCAGAATTTTTATTATTCGGTGCAGTGATATGTGATGAGGTCTGGAAGTTAAGAAACCAAGTTCAATTTGCGGGAGGTTCTCCAAATTTGGATGGGACTTTGCTAAAGATTTCCAGATTTGTTGCTGAGTTTTGGAAGGTTCTTGATATCCCGATGGGGTCAACAAGCAATAGGATTCTTTCAGCTTAGTCTAATCCAGATAGGGACACTATTAAGATTAATGTAGATGCTGCTTGCAATTCTGTGAGTTCATCCATTGCTGCTGTAGCTAGAGATTGGAGAGGGGAAGTAGTGTTTGCTTGTTCTAAAAGAGTGAACACCACTCTCCCTCTCCAAGCAGAGGCTGAAGCTATAATTTGGGCCCTCATCTTGGCAGCAAACTTGGATGTTGACTCCATTTCCATCGAAAGTGACTCAAAGTCCTGCATTGATGCACTGAGTTGTCCTAACTCGGATGTTCCTTGGAGAATAAAAACCATATGTTCTGATGTTTTAGCCTTAAAGTTGAATTTCTCAATTTGTAGATTTAGTTGGGTGGCTAGAGAAGCAAATGTTGCTGCTCATGTTTTAGCCAAGTGGTCTTTGTCAAACAACTACTTTGGCTCTTTTGATGTGGGGTTGGGGCCGCATTGCTTTGTTTCTGTTATTAGAGCTAAGGCTTCTTCTTTGTCTGTGTAGTTTTGTTCTTTGTTTAATAAAATTGCTGGTTCATCAAAAAAATAAATAAAAATTTACAGCGAGGATAAGACCTTTTTTACCCTACTCTACTTACCATGCTAGCAACTATTTTGTGTGGAAAAGGTTGTTAACATTTACCATTATTCCCATTATTAATGAAACAGTGCACTAATATTGAAAGTCTAAATACCACTCAGATGCTATTTCTATAACCTAAAATAGTAAAAACTCACTCTATTCAGGTTTGTATACTTAAAAAATCGTGCAACTTATGAATAGTGAGGTTGCATATATGCAATTTTACTATTCATAAGTTGCAAAAAAAAGAAATAATAAATAATAATAAAATAATAAAAAATTAATTCAGTGATTGTGTGTGAAGAAAAAAAATAAAGTGGGAAGAAAAAGAGAGAGAAGAATATTTTTTATTATTTTATTAGGTAGTTTATATTATTTTATTTGGTTGTATGTAAAAATAAAAATTGGAATGTAGGGTGAGTTGTAAAATAAGTTAGTAAAAGAGATAAAGTAGTATTTGAAGATGCAAAATAGGTTTTTTTTTTGCATCCCCAAATGCTAGTGCTCAATTATTCTTACTTTTTCATTAGTATCATTTCAAAAATTACAAATAGAAACAAATGATAAGAATAGTTCATAAAAAAAAAAAAAAAAAAATGATAAGAGTCACGTTTTGTTACTTCATGACATAGGCAATGATACATCATGCTCACACCTAAAGCTTATATCATATCAATCCTCATGATTTAGCATGGAAATTCATCTCAATGAACCTATAAATCGGAATTGGAATTTTAATTAGTGGAATCAAAGTTTGCCATGATGATCTGAGGCTTCATGGACACCAAATTCCTCGGGAAAGTTCTACTGTCATGAGTGGAAGGTGGTAGAGTTGCTGCTATGAAAAATCTATGTTTATGATGCTGGATTTTGGCCAAATTGAAAGGCATCATCAATTTTTGTTTTTTTTTTTTTTTTTTTT
>NW_027069582.1:384314-394706 GCF_002906115.3 Quercus suber
ATCCTATTTAGTAACCACAAAGTTTGTAAACATCAGTTAGAAGGGTCCATTCCCAGATCAGACTAAAGTAGCACCATGACTATATATGCATGTTTTTTGTTCTAAGCCAGGGCGACTGTGTTGTCTATTTGTAGTATTCTACTATGGCTGCTGTGGTTGGGTCAGATGTGGTGTCCTAATGTTCTGGCTTCTGTCTGGTTTAAAAAGAATGGAAATCTAGCTTTCCCTATACCTTTTAACCTTAAAATCTAGTTGCTGAAATTTTTAAAAATTGCATTGCAAATTTTATTATCTAAGCAGTTGGATGTGAGATCATTAGTAAAGTATAAAACATATGTTGAAATTAGTATAATTAACCTTACTTTGAACAAAGTGAAAATAAATTCAAACTTCCACAGGGAAAATTGCGTTAAGTGAAAATTTTGCTTACTTTCTAGGTAGTCAACAATATCAGGCCTCTTAACCCTGGTTAGTTTCTGCCTGCTGCATCTCAATGTCTCCTTCCCTTGAAGATATTGCATCAGAAGCTCCTGAATGGAATATTTGTATGAGCCACCCATACATCCAACAAAGTAATCCATAAATCTTGTTATAAAAGATATGTTATGCCTTGAGAACCATACCAGCTGTGTTGTAGAGATCCTCATAAATTTGTCAGTAGCAATGATACAGTACCCCAATCCCAATTATCAGGATTGGACATAAACTAACCATGAATATCCTAAGGGGAGAAATTATTAATGCGAGAAGCAGCTCAGTAGAAAAAAATTCCATATACCAGACAAACGAGGCCGAAGATGAAACGGTAGGCAGCATTTTGTGGTTTTACTTTTATCACCAAATATGCAGTGATATAGACAAGTGTAGCCGCTATTAAACACAAGATGATACCAAGATATGTTTCAAGTGGTGAGATACCCAAGAAATGAAAGTGTACACCAATTATGACACCCAGAATCGCATTGAAGAAGACAAGAAATGCTTCAAAGAAAATGAGTGCTTCATCACTAGAACATATACAAACAAAAAATCCATTAGCTTCAAAATCCACTTAACTTCTCCCCAAAAAAATAAGAGGGAAATTCTTTTCGCTTCAAAGATTTCTAAGATGATCTTGTTACATGCATTAATTTGAAAATATTATGATTTAAGTTGAAGGTGTAAAACAGGTTTAGGAAATAAAACGATTTGGAGTGAAGAGTATTGAACAGATATAATAAATAGAAAATTAATATTGAATTGACTTAAAATATTATGTAAAAGAAGGATTTGTGTAACAAATTCCAATTAGGTTAAAATAACAGGGAGATGAGTTTGTGAGATGCTATTAAAACATATAAGCCTACTCTCCACTAATTTACAATTTAAAGGAAAATATGATGTGTAAAGATTCTAATGGAGGGTTTAAATATTGAATAGAATTTAAACTCAATTAAAAATATATATATTAGAATAATGATGTGTAAAATTGTAAGGCCTCAACAATTTGTGTAGCACAATATTATAAGGCCAATCAAAAGTCAATCTTCTTTGATTCTATCTATATTATAGATTTTCACAATTATACATTAATAGAAATATAGATTAAATTACAATAGCTTTCCTTGAAGTTTGGAGAAATTTTAGAAACCCCACATTCTTTTAAAGTAAAGAGAATAATGGTGGTAAAGTAGGAGATAGTATATCATGTTTCGGGTATCAATTCTCATTCCTTTTATGATCCATGTCAACACCCCATTTATTTTTATAAATGACACCTCACCTCCTTGAGGTTTTGTTTTATACAACAAATGATTCCTTATAACCATTAAGGTCCATCACAAATTAAGTAAAAATACATATTTTTCAACTTAAATTCTCATCCAAAATAACCCAAAAATAATGCTTACTAACCAGTTTGGTTGTATAATAAGATTTAAAAATAAATAAATAATAATAATAATAACCACATGGGTAATTGTCATTTTTAATATTAAAAAAAGACAGTAATGTTTACCCTAATAAATATCAAAGACTTAATCAAATTAGCCCTACTAAATAATTCCCGAATTATGCATATCCAGAAGCTAAACCGTAACTTCAATGAGGCATCCAAGCACATATTATCATATATGTACATACATAAACATATTTATACAAAAACAAAATAGAAAAAAAAAATCAATTATTAAACAAAAATTAATCCATGTAACAATCAAATTTGAAAATAGAAAAACGAAGGAATGGAGAAATAAAACCCAGAAGCCAAACCTTTCCAATGTTTGACGAAGATTTGCCCAAATTGATAAAAGCCTGAAACTTGTAGAAAACAAAGGCAATAAGTCAATTAATAGACAAAAATTGATCCAACCACCAGAGTAACAATCAAAATTGAAAAGCAAAAGAATAGAGATATTAAAGCTTCTAATCTGATCGTTAACAGTCCACTACTAAATAAAAATAGTTCCAACAATCAAATTTAAACAAGCGCTCTGATCGTTATAGATCTTCTGATCCCTTCTACTAGTTCTTCTACTAGTTCACCTTTCGTTATCTCCCATTATAGAGTGATAAATCAGAGCAGAATTTATCCCTTTTCTACTAGTGATAAATCAGAGCGCTTGGTAGAATTCAACCTCTATAGAATAATGTTAATCACTGCCCCCATGGGAGAAATCTCCCTGGGAGAAGGACTTTGATAATTTATTTTATATTTTTTCCTCTTTTTTTGCTCCTTATAAATATATTTCTCAAGCAATCTGGGACTCCAAGATTATTTTTCCCTTTGGTCCTTCACATATTGTGTTAGGAATCCAGTAGTTCCTAATGGAATGAGTATGAATTGTAGGGGAATTAACTTAATTCGAGATAGTTATCCCCCATCAATAGTGAAGCCAGTAAATTTTTCAAGGGACCAAGTTAGGATTAACAAATTTGAGATAATTGTCTAATTTTGAAATACACTTAACAAATTTTGTTGCATTGATTAAACTGTCTAATTTTGAAATACTCTTAACAAATTTTGTTGCATTGATTAATATGATATCTCATGTAACTATCTATGATCTAGGATCACGTTATAAGGAGTCAATTTTTATTTTCTTATTTTTATATCTTTGAGCCTATTTAAGGCGTTAAACATCTAGAGTTCCATCACTTGGGACAAAAAATTGACTAATAGTTTCCCAATTTTGAATATTTGTTCTCTTAAAATATATGTTTATAATGGATGATTTCTTCATAAATTACTCAAATTTTAAAATTCAAATATTGAATTTTATAAACAAATTAAATAACCAAATAAAAATAAAGTGAACAAAGAAGTGTAAATATTTAATCATTATACCAAATATAAATAGATAAACACAATATAAAAAATACAGTTATATTATATGTGGGGGGAGAAAAACCCAGCCCAACTTATTGGGCCCAAGGCCCTGAATGAGGAACACTCTTCATCCGAGGAGATGGGGCCTTCAGTCGGATGCCCACGCCAATGGGGGATGCCTGGAGATGAGCACGTATACCATCCGAGGAGATGCTCATATGTCCGAGTAGTCATGCGTCCTCGGATCCGAAGAGGTTTGATCAAACACGAGTATGGGAGGTTCAACTGATCTATTTGACAAGTGTCAAGAGGGAGAGGAACCTCGGACACACATAAAGATAACGGCAACAGAGAAATATCAAGGAGGCATACTCCAACCACCACATTTAATGCACTGCACCTAACTTCCTGGCGCATTTATGTGGATAGGACCCCTGAACAGTGCTTTCTCAGCTACCGCCACTCACATAAGGCTAAAAGTGGGGTGATGGGACATGTACTCAAGTAGGTGCCTGGATGATGAACAAGTGGACGGAGGAGATGTAAGAAGGCAATGCTATATAAGGGAAGGGTACCTCTGATAGAGGGGGATCGAAAAATAGGAGAGGAAAAGGATATATGAGATGGTTGTAGCCCCAGGAATTGTAACCTTATATGATCAATGAAATACATCTCTTCGGACGGAGTATCCATATTAGTCCGAGAGCACGTTAATCCAAATCTTCCCATTCGCATCGCTGTTTGATATTGTTATTTTCATTATTAGCCTAGCTCTTTCACCCACTCTCTACAAAATTTATTGTTTTGGGCTCGGTGGGCAAGGACCCATACCTTTTTGGACTTGGGCTGCAAAAACTGACCCTACATTATATATTATATTATTAATAACATCAAATTAACCAAACAAATATCTTTTATCAACTATAAAAAATTAAAACAAAACTATTATATGAGAAATGTGCTATACAACTCTTCATTACAACATTCAAGATTTAATACTCTTCGGCCAAGAGTGGTTGGTCATTGTTCACAATATTTTTAGCTAGGGATGTTCACCGAACCACACCAAAACCGTCTGCAAAATAGCATAACCGCACCGCATATTATATAGAAGCTAGAAATAGCTGGTACACTTCCTACATCCTTCAAATGTTTGGAGTTCTTAGGAGAAGTTACCTTCCCCCACTACTGCTTCATGCTTCTAGTGTTTGACAATTAGAAAAATTCTAGGCAACTAAAATAGACTAAGACTAGGATGCATAGACACAAGCAATTTTAAAAATTATAATATGATACAGCATATGGGACACCATTACGGCATCCCAATAACATGTCTGTGCTTCTTGGACTAAGATATTTTTATTTTTATTTTTATTTTTATTGGTGAGTTTCACATGCATACGGTTGATCTAGATCACTTCACCCCTACCCTATTATGTTAGGAGCACGCCATTGGCATTTGAACATTTTTTTTTTTTAAACTTAAAAAAGAACAAATGACATATACAGTGGAAACAAATCACTATACTACTTTAATTCAGTGCACCAATTATAAATAACTTGCAAATAACATATAATGATTTGTCAAAATATAAAATGGGTATCGATAATTTCAAACACCCTTGTAATTCATTCACGATTGACGAAAATTCTTAATTATGAAATCTTTTTAGATACTTGAACAAATTACTTTTGTTCCAATATGTCCATTTTGCATTACTCCTCATGCCTACCATATACTCTTCAAAAATACTTAAAATTTTGAATCGCTTATCGACAACAAGAGTTAGAACATCTCCATTCTTTTAACTGCATTCACACTCTTCTTATGGGATTTGAATCGCTTCAGAGCCGTTTCCTCTGCCAAGAGCTGCAAAGTTTAAGCAACTTAGTACCAACACAACACACCAAAAAAGAAAAACCCATTACTGGGTTCCATATAAAATGACCCAATTCATTCACAAAGACAAGCATACTTAAATTTTAAAATTTAGAAATGCATCAAATTTAGGATTCTTTAGGTGTTTGATTCAGTGTTTGAGCTACTAACTTCCGTGGCATATGGTACGAGTCAAGTCCAAGAACATAGAGAAGTGGCATACAAGATTCGCACTCTTGTTAAAAATAAAGTATTTTGCACATTCTTCTTAGTAGTATGCAGCCAAAAAAGTGAACGTAAAACAAAAACAAAGAATCGCATGACACAATTCTTACCATTTATTTCAAAACAAAATAATAGTATCAATCACCGTAGTCATGGAATTAAACTATATATTACTTTCTTCAATAGATTTTTTTTTTTTTTCTTTGAGAGTGAAATTTTTAAATTCTAATGTATTTTGAAAAAGCGAGATCAGTATAAAATTTTTTTACTGGCGCAAAAATGATTTTTCACTAGACCTCCATCTTGCATTTTCAGTTGCATGTATAATCTGGGACAACAAAGTTTTATAAGTCCAAGGAGACAACTTTGCCTTTGCGAAAATTGAGTAAATAATACGCATTTGTGGACAAGATGAGGCCTCTTTAGGTCATAAATTCATATGGGTTTTAACACCCTGCAACAGACTACGGGCCTTCAAGCCATATTTCAAATACTCATTGGGTCCTTCTTGCATGACTGAATCTAAACAAGTGAAAAAAGCCCATTTACACACTCTATGCCCACCGGCTTTCTACTAAGCTAAAGAGTAGCTAGGTAGGGGTTTGGTAGATAAAGTAATAAAAGTATGGTAGAGTTAGAAAATTTTCTTTGGAGGAGGTGAAATTAATATCTCCAAAATAAATAAAAAATGACAATATAAGAAGAGAAACACAAAAATTAAATAGAACACATACAAGCCATACGGAGAGGAAACTAAACTTTTGGCAGTAACCTTGCACTAATAATGCAACACTCAATTGCTCATATCAACCCATTTTCTTATTTTAATTCATCTCTAATGCTTATAGCTAAAGCTTGTTATCATTTTTGAGTGTCCCTTCAATCATGGGTTAAAGTTCACTTCTTTTCTTTCTTTTTTTTCTCTTTTTTAAAAATATCCAACCAATATGACATTGGTTTAGCTATAAATAATAAGAGTAGTGTTTGTTGCACATATTGTATGCATTTATACACGGTATAAACAACTGAAATCGTACGTAACCATAGATATTAGTCATAATATTAAAATATTTAGTCATGATATTTCTGACAGATGGGTTGCACAGCTCTGTCTAAGGAAAATTCAGATAGTTAAGAATCTTTAGAAAAATTATTGTAGATAGGAGTTCAATGTGCAACTGTGCAAGAGTTGTGTAAAGATGTAGATCATCTCCAACTACATTATCTAGTAGCTAAAGTTTAATTTGTATTCATTAGCCTTATTCTCTAACTAGGATGCAATATAAGTAATATCTCAGCCTATGAAAGAGGTATTCACAGGTTGGAGAGGGAAACTTGGTAGATATAAGAGACTGAAATGATATATGGACAGTCTTTTTTGTTTTATGTGGACGATTTGGAGGAATAGGAATAACCAACTTGTAATGACTTAGAGCTGAATAGAAATTCTCTAAAGCATCATTCCACAGATAAGTTATCCATAAATGAAGCATAAGTTTATATACACCAAAAATTCATAACTTTTATCACAATTGTAGATAGTAGATTACAATTGTAGATAGTAGATTGCTTGGTGTATTATAAAAATGATATCAGTTGTAAGCTTATTTAAAAGTGGTGATATGCACTATTATAATCTACCATCTCAAATATATTGTAAACAAAATTGTAAAATTTGTTTCATCTCTAGCGGTGTTGTAAATGTGTACTAGCAAACTACTTTCCTAACACAATCTTGTTACAATCTCTTAATGTTACTACTACTTAAGAAATAATAGTCCAGGTACAATTAATGTTCATACAATTCAATGCTCATAGTAAATATAGAGAAATTTAATGATCAAGATGTGGTCGAATGTAAGCAATAATATTAAATGGTCTGTATGGCACTAAGATACAATAATAGAAACGTGATCAGATATGATATACATGACCGGTGAGGAAAATATTCACGTCTGATCGTTGCCTGGATCTTGAGGTATGTTTATTGCTACGAATATAAATTTTATGTATCAATGGAGAAAGGTAGCACTCATGCCAATGATCATAAGCAACATCCTTGTTGAGATATTGAGAAGCACAGAAACTTCATGGTCGCTGCCATAAACATGATAAAAGATCCTCTTGTTACGAAGAATTTGAACGTCTTCAGGTGTATTCACAAGTCCATCGAAGAGCATAATGTAAGATGTGAAATAAGGTTTTACACATTTGTTGCACTGTTCATAGGCAACAAGGTTTCTCAGGATAGGTCCAGTTTTATAGTCAATGAAAAGAGGAGGAATTTCTAGTGAAGCCCTACCAGGCAAGACTGTCATGTGGTGATATGGTATTTGATGTCTAATAGGTCTCCTCTCACTCTTTAAAGAAATCCCACTCGCTGGAGCTCCCTAACTTGGTATTAAACTTTTTCTCTTGCATTTGGACCCACTCTGAATTTCGGATTTGCTTTGGGGTTGAAAGTTTGGTGAAAAAGTGCAAGTAAATGGTCAGGTGCGTGTTCAAGAAATGGGTCATGTATAGGTATTCTTTGAGTTGGGAGTGAGTAAAGGGTGAAGGAAATTAAGCGCAACATGTATGAGAGGAGGCTCGTGGCCTAAGCTAGTGAGCATATATAACTTTGTAGGACAAAAATGGAAGTTGCTTTTCAAGCTTCACTAAATCCCCTAATTACAACGTGTTTTGAAGATGGGATCATCAACTTTTTCCTGCATGGGATTAACAAAATTTTCCTCCAATAATTTAGGCTTCCCACTTTTTGTTTATTATATATATTTCTTTCTTTTGTTCATTTTATATATATAGAGTTAGGTTCAAGTTACATCTGGTAAACTCTAAGCAATATTACACACTTAATCACTTGTTATATAATTCATATTTTGAAAATCTCACCGTTGAATTCCATATTCTATATTTTTTAACATTCTGCTAATTTTCATGTCAATTGGATGTTATTTTACCATTCAATCTATAAATTTATTTTGACGTATTATTTAAATTCAAAAACTTGAATTTAAACGATTGATTGATAACATAACTATTAATCTTTGATCACTTGAAATTTTGCAAGAATGTAGAATTATGAAGATAATATAATCTAAATTTCTCAAAAAAAAAAAAAAAAAAGATAATGTAATCTATATGTGGATTTTGTCAAATTCACATCCAATTTAAAAATATTGAATAATGTAATATTACTTAAAATTACATCAGATATATTTTCAATCAGCTTTACATGAGATGATAGGGGCCTGGCTTGTGATTGACAGTGTTTAAGGAAATAGGATCTGGTTGAGACAAGCTACTATTGGATAGGTTGCTGTAGGGCAATAAATGCTCCTAACATGCATGGATCTCCCTTTCCTTATATACCTCTACCTCCATCACATCCTCACCATCCATTTTCACCTAACCTCCTCCTTTTTCTGATACTTGTTACCTTTCACATTTGAAGAAGATGGTGGAATGAATCTGCTTAGCTGTGGCTTACACTGTTCAAGTCACTTCCTCATCAATGTGGCTGATAAACTGTTGTCTCCCATTTAATGTAGATGTACAGTGATGACTTGCATAATTTGGCATAATTTATCACTTCTCAACTTTAAATTTTGTCTAATTTTTTATTTTTGTGATTTTAGACTTCATTATTGTTATTTAAATTTTATTGCAAATTTGAGAAGATTTATTCAAATAAAAAAGAAAGGCTGAAGCAGAAAAAACGCTGAAACAGAGCAGCGTTTTGGGCTGAACAGAGCAACGTTTTGGGCTGAAAAGAGCAACATTTTGGGCTTAGAAAAAGGCAACACGTTTAGAGAAAGTGAGGCACTAAAAGAAGAAAAGGAGGCGCTGAACAAAAAGGAAACAGAGAAAGTGGGGTGCTAAAGCAAAACAACAACAAAAAAAAAAAAGGGCGCTGAAAATGAAAAGAAAGGGAGGCTGAACTAAAGCAGAAGATGCTGAAAAACAAGAGAAAAATGCTGAACAGAGGGGCTGAAACTGAAAGAGAGGCTGAAGCAGAAAGGAGGAGAAGAAGCTGTGGAGGCTGAAGGAGATTTTGCGTTATTTTTTCCTTCAAAACTTCTCAGACATTGTGGTGAATTCGTTTCTGTTGAGTTTAATTTCAGCATGAACTAAAATTATTCTAGGAAAACGATGTAATCTAATTTGAACTATTCTTGCTTTTCCATGTTAATTTGAATTAATTCTCTTCATGTTTGTCTGATTTATTCTGAGCTTATTGCTTCTAATTAGCCTGCCATTAATTAGATGATTTTGATCTTGTGATTTGCTGTCGAAAGAGGGAATTATAGGATAGATCTTGATATTTCGGCATAGGTAAATATAGAGATCGAAAGACTTGTATGAACTGTGTAGTATTAAAATCATTGGTCTTAATGCTTTCTTGCTTTATGAAATTGCATACTCTTGTGTATTGATGAACAAGAATGTTTCAATTAACTGTCGAAAGAGGCTTTTAGATGTTTTTTGGAGATTGCTAACAAACAGAGAGAATTAAATTCATTTAGCTAGATGAGTAAAGCATAGTGAGGGATTAGGTGAAATCGATTTCCTAGAAGTTTTCTTCCCATTAATTTGATTTTGAGCATTATGTTCTTTTCTCTGCGTATTTTCTTTAAATTGATTTTTTATTTTAAATTCCAATTACAAAAACTTAGTGACTTCTCTAGATAAAATTGAGATTAGCATAATTTTGGTATTTGGTCAAAAGTAAGTTAACAATCCTTGAGGACGATACTCTTCTCATCACTTTACTATAAAACTACGATACTGTGCACTTGCAGTTTGCGCCGATCAAGTTTTTGGCGCCGTTGCTGGGGATTGATTTCTTCTTATTTTTGCCAATATCAATACAAAGTATCTTGGTTTTAATTTAGAATTTTATTTTATTTCATTTATTTATATTTATATATATATATATATTATATTTTTTTTTCTCTAGGTGGTGTTTTTGACGTTGGAT
>NW_027069582.1:399049-419049 GCF_002906115.3 Quercus suber
AAAAAAAAAAAAAAAAAATTGCAGAACAAGACAATTTGTGGGCATGTTGGGAAACTACATGGTCATGGAATCAAATTAGACATGTATGAGTTGTTGGTCAAGGGAACCGTAACTAGAGATGAAGTTCATCATCTATAGTGTCAAGAATTACTATATTTGGAGGTATTGTATTTAAGGAGAAAGAGAGAATGCATAATCTGATTGTTTGCAAAGCTTACTAGATGCATCGAATAGTTTGTGACTGTTTTGGGTGTGGTACCGTGTGGTCAGTTTAGTGTCAAGAATTACTATATTTGGAGGTATTGTATTTAAGGAGAAAGAGCATGCATAATCTGATTGTTTGCAAAGCTTACTAGGTGCATCGAATAGTTTGTGACTGTTGTTTTGGGTGTGGCACCGTGTGGTCAGTTTCAAGAGACTATTGAATCTGCAGAAACTTCATTGTGATTAAACACAGTAGGACACACATCCCAATGCAAAACTCCTTTCAGTTTAATTTAGTTCTCCCATTTCTGCTCTCCTTGTTGGTGTTGGCAGCATGCTTTACAAAACATCATGATGTGGCTTGTCTGCTGACAATTCAGCTAAAAATTTAGATTAAGATCGTAATGTCTCCCTGCTACATTCTTTATTCTATTGTATCATGAGCAAAGTTGTGCGTACTGTTGGACATGGCAAAATGTTCAGGTGAGAGTCGGGTTAGGTCAATCGGGTTGCGGGTCAACGAATCATTTGAAACAAGTTAAAAAGAGAGTTCAGGTCAATTAGATTGCAAGTCAGGTTGGGATGACCCGTATTTTTTACATGAATTTCTTGCATGAATTTTTTTTTTTTTTTTAAAGAAAACATGTATTTGCCATTTGAAAAGTTATGCAACAAATTATTTGATGTAAAATGCATTACTTTAAATTCACCACTTATATCAAGAATGAACTCAGTTAAACTTATTAATACTTATTCTATAATTTTAAAATTATACAAATCCTAACATTTCTATCTAAAATAACACAAAAATAAGTAAAACAAATATACAAGTTTTATTTCTATACAATATCAACATTCTAAATATAAAACAAAATTACAAATGACTTATTGGATAACTTATTTGACAAAAAATAAAAATATATAAGAAATTTACAATTTTAAAAATTAATTTTATAATCTATTATCAATTGTGATTGGCACTCTATTTCAATTTAAGATATACATTAAAGTTTGATTGTTTATTTATTTATATATGGTCTCTTTTATAAATATCATATTATTATTAAGCAACATACACTCTATGAAATATCATAATTTATTTTGAAAAACCGTTTATTTTGGACATAAATTGTTAAAAAATAGGTCTAAGCATTTATAATTTATGCTAATTTGATACTTTGGCTTCATTATTTTCACACTTGTGAATGTTTCTCACACATGTCTACAATTTTCAATCTATGTTTTTAACTCTACTGTAACCAGATTATCTATATTTAAAAATCTTTATTCATTACAAATTCTTAACCATTCATATTTCAATTAATTTGCACGCAATTATGTAAATGTCTTAATTGTTTTTTTAAAACTCACAACAAATAATTAAATCAATATTGTCTTAATTTTATTTTTTTTACCCAAATAAAAAAAAAATTTAAATGGTTCGGGTTCGGGTCAGGTTATGTCAGGTCAACCCGTTTTTGCTTTGGGTCAAAAAAATTGGGTTCGGGTTAGATATTTTTCCAATCGGGTTGGGTTGGGTCAAAAAAATTTAACCCATTTTGCCATGTCTAATTGTAATGGAGGCCGTTTTGGTTCCACAACTGAATAAAATATTTCAGTATCAATTAATATTGGTGTATCATTTTGGGTTACCATTAAAGTTAAAATTCATATATTTTATAAGCACAAATTAGCCCAATCTCTCTCTCTCTCTCTCTCAACAGCTGAAACACCCAAAAAACTCTGGTATATCCCAGTATTTTTCCAGTAGGTTTTAGAGGGTATTCATATAGGTTTAGTGGCCAGTACTGTAAATATGGGTTGGTACAGTACGCTATAATATTGACAGCATTGATCATGAGGTGTATGATTCCTGCATAACTAGAAGAATATGCTAATCTTAGAAGTAATTGAAACGGAAGTTGAATGAGGTAAACTTTCACTGTATAATTCATCTAAAATAAGTCAAAGTTCTTAGGCTAGAGTCACTACTTCAGGTGTCAGGTCGATATTTCCACATTGCTGCATATTTCAAATTGATCAGTTCCATTTTATGAACCATTCTGGTCAGCAATTTTATAAAGCAGCAAACATAACAATCACAATATGGCATTGATAAAATTAACAATTCTGTACATAAGAAATCTCCCTTTCTTAGATTTCTAAAGATTCTAAACCACACCTCTCCCCTCACTCTCTTTTTCACTTAAATCTAAAGAATGCCAAACACAGATATGTCTTTGTTCCAGGCCCTCCATTCTAACCAAAGAACAAATGGAAACAAACTCACTTCAAAAGGCTGAGTTGCTAAACTAATATTGGAGGGAGAAAAAAGAAAAGAAAAACCTATGACTTTTACAATTAATTAGTGCCTATCTAATTCATAAAGGTGTAGTGATCAACCATCCTCACACTGCAAGCTTGTCTTAATGTTTCTTAGGGTACATGATATTAAAGTGTTAACAGACTCCACAGACTCCACAGAAAGCTTTGCTGTGGGAGAGGTATTAGTTAGGATCTGGATTGCTATTGTAAGCAAAGACCCTCCTTCTGTGCTCTTCTCCTCTTGCCTAGATGTAATCACTAAAGGCCTTGACTCGACCCCATCTGGAAGAATCGAAAATCCTGAAGGTAAGATGGCCATGTTGCTAGAGTCGCATCCTGTCATCACAGACTGCATGCCGGTAATGTCCACTGGAGCATAGACCACCATGGACTCGTATGCATTGGTGCAGCCATCTTGAAGTACCCACATGCTGTTCTCTTTTGATTTCATCGTCTGAGAATTTGAAAAGCCAATGTTAGATTGAGGTTGGAATTTGTTTGATTTGGTGAAACCAAAGTTAATGAAGTTTGTAATTTTGACTTTAGAGAACTCGCCTGAATGGCCACTGAATTGCCACGATCTTGCCCTTTAGCTAAGTTTGCGATGGATTGTGCTGGACCTCCACTTGACATTATATCCCACTATGATATACAAAACAAAAATTGTTAGAAATCATCCCAAACAATTCTTATGCTATACCTTAGATAATCGACCATAGTAGTTTATATAATGCAAAGCAGCCAAACCTCACTCCGGTGAGCTTCGTCTCTTAAGAAATCGAATAGGACATGAGGAGAGACAGGCAACCATACAGAAGAAACTGCACACAAGATCACCCCAAGAGGTTCTCCAGGGTCATTCAAGTTCTTCCTAGAAGTTATCCTGATGTCTTCCCCTGTCTTACTTGACACCTTGGTCCATGTATGATAGCTTGATGCTCCAATTGCTCTGCAAAAATTCCATGTCATCCTTTGTGCCAACTTCAAAATGCTTTTCCTCCCGGCCAGTGTGGCAACACCTGATATTTGACAAGAGGAAGGTAAATTTCCAAGACTCCAGTTAAGTTTTGATAGATTCATCCAAATTTTACTTTAGAAATCGTCTTCACGCTTTCCACATGGACCACATCACTTACCAGTTGAATCCTTCATGGGAACATTGGTTGCCATGAAGAAAACGAGCCGTTCACATTGGAGTTGCAGTGTAGCCATCCAATGCCTTGCACCAAAGGCTAGACCACTGTTAACAATAGTGCGGTACATGGTATGAACTGGACTTTTCTGGCATTCCAAGTGCTCTACCCAAATCACCTGCAAACCACACCGGAAGATCATCACTAAACTCGTTTGTGTACATCAGTTAAAGAAGTTTATGCTTCACTTCATTAGTTTCACCTCTGCAATTTTCTTTTTATTTTTGAGTTGTTTCCCATCCCTGGTCAAGATTAATTTACAAAATGATTTCCAAATAAGCATCTCAGTGTGAAAGATATCACCATGAATGAATCATTTGTCTGGTGTTTAAGGGGGGAAAATGCATGGAACTGTTATGATGTCATTTTGTGACATAGAGCAAGTGCAAAATGCCATGCAAATGAAGATGAGCTCACTCTATGTATGCAACAAAGCAAACACTCAAATGCCCTATCACTGATTTCATCCAGGAAGAGGTTTAATATTTCGTATATACCTTGCAGTGGCCATTTGATTTATCCTCTATGATGCAACCAGATGGGCGTTTTCTGCATTTCACAAGGGATGCATCAATGTTATCCTCAACTTTTTCTATAGAAACATCCACAATGGCCCATTGTTCAGCACTCAATTGCTTGCAAAATCTGACGAAGTACACTTCTCTAGTGGGTACCATTGGTGTGAGCATTTGCAGTTCTGCAAACATCTGTAATTGAACAATGTTGTCTTCTGTTAGAATTTCGAAAGATGACAGAAATTATTAACACTATATTTGGTTCACTCAGAAAAGAAAAGAAGATATTTTTTTATTCTAATGTTTGATTTCTAGAAAAGGAGAGACAGAGAGACAGAGGGAGGAAAAAAAACACTTTTATATCAATAAGTCTATGGTCACAATTCAGCAAAAAAAAAGGTCTATGGTCACATAAATTTCATTAATCTTTTTACAATTACTAATGTAGTCTATTATAATTGATGCATAATAAAAGTGGTATTAATATGAATCTATGTAAAAGCGATATTGTTCTAATCAAACTTGACATTTTAGTGAAAATGTTGTGAAAAAAACTGTGTTTTTAATATTACTCTTTAAATTCTAGTATTTAATTTGAAACAGCATAGAAAATTTTAAATAGTGTTTGATTTGTCAAGGATAGAAGAAAAGAAAGTGTATTGGTATTTTTCTCTTGGGCCACTAAAATTTTCTCTCCAAAATAAGTAAAATTTAGAAAGAAACGTAGGTGTAAGAAATAAATATGCCAAAATAGATATTCCTCTCTTTAATTTTTTCACTATACCATAAAATATATGGAACACAATAATATTATGAGGTTGGGAACTATTCCCCCACTACCACTAGTATCTACCCAACTCGTTGAGCCCAACACTATGGATATATCCCGAATCCTGATAATTGCTTATTTGTGAGATGGGGAGTCTCATATTCATATACACAATGATTAGTGAGATCTCAAAGAGATCTAGACAAACAGCATTTTTTGCTCCTAAAAGGCTATTAATTAAGGATTTGCTATTCATCTTTCCACTTTCCAGGAGATGATAGCAAACGGCATCCACTTTTACTCCAAAAACAAAGAGTTGTTTGATAGAATAATTTGAGAATGGTTGTTTGTAGTTTTTTAAATTACATGTAAATAAAAATTATATGATAATATATATAATATTGATTAAAATATAAAAATGTGAATTTCAACTAACTCACCAAATATACCCAAAATTAAAGAACTGAAAACCTTTTCCTGGAATTAATTTCCCTAGCAGTGCCAGTGCAGCCAAAAAAAGAAAGATCGTACCCAAACATTTATTATAGGCAGCCGAAGTGTCAAAAACTTTGACCTTTAGCTGAGTTAATAACAACAGAAAAATTAGATCCAACACGAAAGTCCAACTTTTGCTCATGGTTGGACTGCAGGAATGACCGAAAGTACTCATGCAAGACATAAATCCAAGATTCTTTACAGTTGAGTAAATGCACACCTGTTACCTCTCTTATTGAGAAAACACCATTAATTCTTTTGTCATTTGTGAAGGTAGATTTCATCATTTCAAAAGAAAAATGAGGTAGATTTCATCATTTCAAAAGGAAAATAAGTACAAGTTTTAATGCATAATATGTGATAATTAATATAAATAGTAAACTTCAAATACTCATAATTGAATATTAGAATTATCTTTTTATGATTAGTGATTCATTTAAAAGAAAAATAAGGTATCACAAGTTTTAATACATAAAATTTATAAACTGATGTAGCAGTGAATGTGATTTAGGCTTAAACTATTTCATGAATAAATATTTAAATTGTCTTTTTGTGATTTAGTGACACATCTAAAAGGAAAATGAGGTACCACAAGTTGTAATACATAAAAAACTTACAAACTAATATAATAATAAATGTGATTAATAGACAACCACCTCATAATTGAATATTTAAATTGTATTTATAATTAGTGACCCATCAAGCAAGTAAAATTTGTACAGCCCTAACTGTAGTACATTAGCACTACTAATTTCAAAATTTTGACAGGTAAAGATTTAGTGCAAATATTTATCCCAGGTTATTATTAAAGACACCATGAAAAAGGTTTAGCAAGCAACTCACAAGTTGTACAGCGCCATTTTTATTAGGACCTTCTCCATTGGAGATAACATCAACGGTGGCTGCCTTTGAGATCAAGCATGGAAACATTTCCTTCCATTGATTCTGCAGAAACAGATTAATTCATATAAAAACCAATATTAGATTATTAAACTTGTAAATCAACAAGGAAGCTTAGCACTGTTTATCAGGTTTGAGAAAAAGGTACTAATTATATTTACCACATCCATGAAACTTTGAACAAGACGAGGGAGATCCACAAAAACAACTCCAGTCTCTCTTGATGCCTCAATGGATCTCTTTGGCCGCGCATTGCTTGAGTTTTCAATAGAGAATTCTTTCATGTATTCATCATAATTAAGTATTTCCCGACCAGTCTCAACACTTCGAATCCATAATGGTTCTCCTGCAGTAGCCATCTTTGTGAGCTCCTCCATTGCTTGATTTACTATCTCCATTATCCTCGTCTTCTCAATCCCGAAAATCCCAGTGTAAAAATCCAAAGAGCTTCTATTCTCTTGGTCATTGCCAGCTGAACATGAAGGTGAGGATGCCCCTGGAGGGTATTTCCCTAGAGCTGATCGGAGTTTTTCTACCTGGACATTTGAATAAAACTTTATTACTAAGTATGCAACACAAAATAAAAACCTTCAAACACTTTTTAATGTTCCACTTTATGCTCCACTAAGTTGCGCAGATATATGCTCCACCAAATTAATAGTACATTTTCTTTGTGTTAACATCATTAAACCAACAGTACGCACAACTTTGCTCATGATACAATAGAATAAAGAATGTAGCAGGGAGACATTACGATCTTAATCTAAATTTTTAGCTGAATTGTCAGCAGACAAGCCACATCATGATGTTTTGTAAAGCATGCTGCCAACACCAACAAGGAGAGCAGAAATGGGAGAACTAAATTAAACTGAAAGGAGTTTTGCATTGGGATGTGTGTCCTACTGTGTTTAATCACAATGAAGTTTCTGCAGATTCAATAGTCTCTTGAAACTGACCACACGGTGCCACACCCAAAACAACAGTCACAAACTATTCGATGCACCTAGTAAGCTTTGCAAACAATCAGATTATGCATGCTCTTTCTCCTTAAATACAATACCTCCAAATATAGTAATTCTTGACACTAAACTGACCACACGGTACCACACCCAAAACAGTCACAAACTATTCGATGCATCTAGTAAGCTTTGCAAACAATCAGATTATGCATTCTCTCTTTCTCCTTAAATACAATACCTCCAAATATAGTAATTCTTGACACTATAGATGATGAACTTCATCTCTAGTTACGGTTCCCTTGACCAACAACTCATACATGTCTAATTTGATTCCATGACCATGTAGTTTCCCAACATGCCCACAAATTGTCTTGTTCTGCAATTTTTTTTTTTTTTTTTTGATAAGTAAAAAGTTTTATTGATATAAAAAAGGGACACCCTAGTACACAGGGAGTGTACAGGGGATCAACAAATTAAGAACAAAAAAGACAACAATCAAGAAAGTCAAGAAAGGAAGAGAATGATTGGTTTTGCAAAGTAGGCAACCAGTCCAATAAAGTTCTAAAGAAAAATAGCTTGAGGTCTAGTATGGATCTCTCATTATCTTCAAAACACCTACTATTTTTTGCCCTCCAAAGACACCACATTAAGCAATGAGGAACAATTAACCATATATGACCATTTGGTTTTGCAAAGTAGCCAACCATTCTGCATTTTATACTTGTTGGTAGGTGAATTTAGCGTCTTAGCTTCAAATTTTTTCTCTTTTTTTTGACAAGTAATAAACATTTTTATTAAAAGGAGTACTACTTCATACGAAAAGGATGAAGTAGCCTCAAAAAAATAAGTAAAAAGAAATCAACAAAAAAAGATATTATGTACATGAGGAACGAGAGTCTATGAACAATGGAATGGAATCAGTAGAAGTGATTCCCCAAGCACGAGACCAATCAAACAAGTTCCCTGCATACAAAGCTATAAGCTAATCCCCAGAACATTCCAAATCCTCAAAAAGGCAATTATTACGCCCCCTCCAAAAGAATTTATGGATAACTCAGTATGCAAGCCTAGAATAACACCTATAAAATTGAATAACTCTAAGAAACACACCCCAGTAAAATGTTTGAAGACCTCAGATTCCATTACTTCATATACATTAGTTTGGTTTTACCCATGCAATCACAACTTCCATAGAGTCCTGAAGGAAAATTTCTCATCCTATACATTATCTTGTAAACTTTATTTGCACTAAGTAATGATAGTTTCTTGAATCCTCACGCTATAACTCAGTCAGTTGAGAATTTACTTCATAGAACCAAACAAAAAAAGATTTGCTATCAATAGCCTCTTAGTCTCAGTGATATATTAATATATTATCAAACATCTGTTTTGCAGTTCCTCTGGACACCATCCAGACGCATAAAATATCCTATCATTAGAAAAGTCACCAAAATTGCTCTTTGATAGCACCTTTTTCCTCCCTTAAAGCTAAAATCAGAAAACTTACTCCTAGCCAAAGGAACAAACTTCCCAGATTAATTCCCAAATCTATATTTGATTCCTGACTATTATCAATTCAAGAACACTAAAACTCACCTTCAAATGCAATAATCCCAAATTTAAACCGAATCTCTCACTTTCACCCTTAAATTTCAGACTCTGTATATCATCATCACCATCACATAATTCACCAATAAATATACACAAAAATGATCACATGATCATCTTCATTCGTTTATGTTCACTTACAATTTCACTCTTGCATCCTCTCAGAATTATTTTCCATTCTCTCTCAACTCTCAAATCCAAATCACTCCAAAGTTAGTTTTATATTTCCCAATGCCATCTCCATCTATTTGGTGATTGCCAAAACCCCAATTCAAAGACAGACCAAATAAGCATAAATTTGAACAATTTAGTTACACTCATTACCAAATCCCATCAAAGAACAATAAAAATCAGACCCATTTCCAAACCCCATAAATTTAGACAGATAAAGCGCAAAAAGCATGAATTCAAGCGCTAACAACATACCCATGAAATTACATTAAATTTCAAATGGTATCACATGAAGTTAAAGCACAAAAGCATTGCAAAATTACAAAAAAATGAACAATAACAATAGAAGAAGACCTCACACTAAGCCTGCTGCTGAGACTCCAATGGAATCCCAAGCTCCTCTTTTTCAGTGTCTTTCTTCTTCAAATTCCTGTTCGGCATTGGTACAGCTAAAAAAGTCTTGGTCTTGCTAATGGGTCTGGTTTTCTCTAACTGCACAATGTCCCCAACTTTGAACTTGTTATCTGGGTCATGAGCTTGGTACTTCTTCCTCTTCCTGACACGCCTCTTGTACTTTGGGTGAGGTGCTAAGCGCACCACTTCCACAGCCACGGTCTTGTCGTTTGTGGCACAAACCACTTTGCCTTGAATTGATTTCATGGCTCTGATGGGAGGGAGGAAGGTGAAGGAGTGGGATTGTGGGATTGGTGAGGTGAGAGAGGAAGTGGGTTTGGAGAAGAGGGAGAGAGGAGTGGAGCCATGGAGGAATGGAGTGGAGAGTTTCAGGGAGTGTATAGGAGGGAGTTGGAGAAGAGAGTGTGTGAAAGCCATTGAATTGGAAGTTATTGGGATTGGAAGGGGATAAGGGTGGGAGAAGAGAGGTTATTCGTGTGATCTTCCTCTTTTATAGATTTTTATTATTTTTATTTTTTATGGCATTCATAATTTTTATATATTTTTAATTCATAAATTCAACTGAATTTTAACTTGATGTGTGATAGCTATTTATTTTCGGATGAAAATATTAATTGATTTTTAATGTAGACACTTAGATAGGGTTTGTATTTACAATCTTGATTTGTATCAACGTGAATTTTTTTTTTTTAGAAGTGTTATGCTCAAAATATTTTCTCTACAAATCTTATGTGTCAATTTATACAATTTATATTTTCTATCATCGTATCTTTTTTTTTTCAATCAAATAAAAGAGTTTTTTATTTTTCACTTTTCTATCCCACAACTAAACACTATGACAAAAAACTAAAGTTTTTTTTTATCTTTACACTTTTCTATACTCTGAGTGATTAACCCTGTATTAAGTTTTACCAAAAGTAAATGATATTGCCCAGCAAGGAAATACTTTTTGTTTAGGTTTTACCAAAGGTAAATGACATTGCCCTACAAAGAAATACTTTGTTTTGGGTAAGTATTTCAAGAAGAATTCAAGAAATACCATTTCCTTGGCCTTTTGTATAAATGCATATGTTGATCATTCCCAATCATATATTAATATATATATATATATATAAAAGTAGTGGGCTATAATTTGCTCAATTAGTAAAATCTCTTTTACACTAAAAATTAATTGATATGTTAGCCTGATGATAAAGAATAATTATTATGCAGTAGACTTCATAAATTTGAAATGTTACTTTATCTGTATAAAAAAAAAAAAAATTAAATATATGTGTGTGTATGTTAAAATCCATTCTCTCTTAAAAATTCTGACTTCCTTACTGGAATTAGGCCTTTGCTCCAAGAACAGTTACTGAAATTTGACCCATGTTTAAATCCTATATTGAAAACGTCCTCTTCTTCTTTTTTTTTTTTTTTGGCTCACAGAGAATCATTAATTATTCTTATAATTTTCAAATAATTATATGAACAAAAAATTTAATTCACAAAAATTGAACTAAAATGGGAAAATATTTTTCTAATTTGGGCCAATTAGAGTCAATTGAAAAAAAATACCCCAAATTCAAAATCTATTCAATAAATTAAATGAGAAAGGGACTGGAACAAAAAAGTGTAATTTGAAAAAAATTATTTGGTTAATATCAATCAACAGTCGGTCAATAATAGTCAATGGAAGAGAGAGAGAGAGAGAGAGAGAGAGAGAGAGAGAGCTATTGAAAGAATATTTTATGGAGTAAAGTTGATTATTATTATTATTTTTTTTTTTTTGGGTTGGGGAATTTGATAGTTAGAGAAGAGAGAAATTTGAACTTTGGATTTCTCTGTTAAAAAAACCAATAATTGTTAATTAAGTTATAAAGTTTTAGCAAAGTTTACTTGTTATGAACTTATGATAAGTTAAATATCTAAGAACATTAGTATTGGTGATTGCTATTTTTAGCAACACCAATACTAAAAAGCATGCTGCAATAGTGGTGCCATAGCTGGATGTGCATTGTAGCAAAAAAGTTAAAGCAAAATTTTTTATTTTATTACAGTTCCACACTCTCTTTCTCCCTTGCAAGCTCATCTTTTTTTTTTTTTTCCTTGCACACTATTTTTCAACTAATGACTCTCCGCTTTCTTCACTTTTTAGATTTGGTATGTTGGGTTGTTTTATGGATTTTGCAAATTGGAATTCTGTGAAATTTTTGAAATTGTTTTTTTTTTTTTTTTTTTTTTGCAAATGGGATGGCAATGGGGCGGGGCCGGGCCGAAGGATAGGGTCTTCGTCCCCACCCCGCATGGTTTTGTCCTGCTCCATCTCCGTCCCACTCCGCATGACGGGAAATACTTTCTCACCCCATCCTCGCCCCTTGGGGCCCCGCGAAGCCCCACCTCACCCTATAAAACTCTACTTTTTGTTAATTTGCCCTACAACTAGTACAATTTTTTTAATGAAACCTATTTCATTAATAAAAATATACTTGAAATTACAACTAAATTTATCCCATCAAATCAAATCAAATCAATTTTTAGAAAAAATTAAATAATATATCCAAGTGTTTAACGAGACAATGATAAAAAAAAATTAAAAAAAAATCCCATAGTATAACACATAACAAAATAAAAGTAGAGAATCACATTAAGTAGAATAAAATATACTAATATTAATATGTTTGTTTTAATAGAAGGGTTTTAGAGTATGAAAAATTTACAATTATAATCCTTAGTAACGAGGGGCGGGGCGGGGACGGGAAGGGGCGAGGCGGGGTGGGGTGGGTCTAAAAAGTCTAAACTCATCCCCGCCACCCCCCCCCCTCCCCGGAGTGGTGCGGGGCTAAAATCTTACCCCATCTCCGCCTCACTGCCTTTGCGGGATGAGAAAAACTCGCACGGGACGAAGCGGGGAGGGACGGGGAAAAATTACAATCCCTATTCCTGACCCTTGGAGGCACCATCATTGGCTCACCCGTTGACAGCAAAAGCTGCCATCGCATTATCACATAGTTCGGCAAGAGGGAGGCACCATCATTAACGCACTTAACTCTGTCATTGTTCCCCTTAAAAAAAAAAAAAAAAAAAAAAAAAAAAAAAAAAAAAAAAAAAAACTCTGTCATTGTTATCTCATTTAATTTCCACGTATTTTGCGTTGTGTTTCCTGTAGTGAAAAATGTTTTATGTTTCTTGAAAATCATTTTGTACATTCTCTGGAGTTTGATACTTCAAACAATGCAAGTAAATAGAAAAATGTTTTCTATCGTCTACAAAAACAAATTCAATAGAGTGAAAAATGTTTCTTGCTTTCTAAAAGGCTAAAAAAAAAAAAATTCTGCAATGTTAAATATTTAATTTATCATAAGTTCATAACAAGTAAACTTTGCTAAAACTTTATAAATTAATTAACAATTATTAGTTTTTCTAATGGAGAAATTCAAAGTTCAAATTTCTTTCTCCTCCAACTAAAAGAAAAATCAACTTTACTCCATAAAAAAATTCTTTCAATGGTTCTCTCTCTCTCTTCCATTGACTATTATTGACTGATTGTTGATTGATATTAACCAAATAATTTTTTTCAAATTACACTTTTTTGTTCCTGTCCCTTTCTCATTTAATTTATTGAATAGATTTTGAATTTGGGGTATTCTTTTTCAATTGTGAAAGTTAATAGAAAAATGTTTTATATCGTCTACAAAAACAAATTCAATAGAGTGAAAAATGTTTCTTGCTTTCTAAAAGGGTTTTTTTTTTAAAAAAAAAAACATTTTCTGCAATGTTAGAGCATCCACATTGGTGGAGCCATAAATTTAATTATTTGGCATCACAAAAAGCTATTTTATCTATTTTACATTCTTACTTTACAAAACACCTAATATCAATGGTTTTAATTTAGCTTTCAACAAAATAAAATAATATAAACAACACAATAAAATAATATATCAACTACAATAAACAACTATCACAGTCACTATTGCAGTGGATTTGGCTTTCTATTTTTCTTCCAATCTGAACACACTAACACACAAATTTGAAACAANAATATATTAATTGTGTCAAAGTGTGTACAAATGTGTATCCATAGAAGAATTGATAATAAGAGTAATGTTATTCTTGCTTCAAGAAATAGGCAATGATACATCACGCTCACCTCTACTTATCTATTATAAATACTTACTCACACGACACACCACACGTAAAGCTTATATTATATTCATCCTCATTTTGGTGTGGAAACATCTTAGTAAACCTCTAAATAGGAAGTATTTTCTCAACAACAAAAAAATAGGAAGTTTAATTAATTTAATTAGCGTAACTTATTTCCTAGTACATATGCAATTTATGCTTTTCTTTTTCTTTTTCTTTTTTACAAAGAGTCATGGTTTTTGTTATAATTTAGAGAATTAAGGAGGATAAGGTCTCTTTTCTATAGCTAATTCTTGACTAGGGATGGCAATGGGGCGGGGCCGGGCCGAAGGATAGGGTCTTCGTCCCCACCCCGCATGGTTTTGTCCTGCTCCATCTCCGTCCCACTCCGCATGACGGGAAATACTTTCTCACCCCATCCTCGCCCCTTGGGGCCCCGCGAAGCCCCACCTCACCCTATAAAACTCTACTTTTTGTTAATTTGCCCTACAACTAGTACAATTTTTTTAATGAAACCTATTTCATTAATAAAAATATACTTGAAATTACAACTAAATTTATCCCATCAAATCAAATCAAATCAATTTTTAGAAAAAATTAAATAATATATCCAAGTGTTTAACGAGACAATGATAAAAAAAAATTAAAAAAAAATCCCATAGTATAACACATAACAAAATAAAAGTAGAGAATCACATTAAGTAGAATAAAATATACTAATATTAATATGTTTGTTTTAATAGAAGGGTTTTAGAGTATGAAAAATTTACAATTATAATCCTTAGTAACGAGGGGCGGGGCGGGGACGGGAAGGGGCGAGGCGGGGTGGGGTGGGTCTAAAAAGTCTAAACTCATCCCCGCCACCCCCCCCCTCCCCCGGAGTGGTGCGGGGCTAAAATCTTACCCCATCTCCGCCTCACTGCCTTTGCGGGATGAGAAAAACTCGCACGGGACGAAGCGGGGAGGGACGGGGAAAAATTACAATCCCTATTCCTGACCCTTGGAGGCACCATCATTGGCTCACCCGTTGACAGCAAAAGCTGCCATCGCATTATCACATAGTTCGGCAAGAGGGAGGCACCATCATTAACGCACTTAACTCTGTCATTGTTCCCCTTAAAAAAAAAAAAAAAAAAAAAAAAAAAAAAAAAAAAAAAAAAAAACTCTGTCATTGTTATCTCATTTAATTTCCACGTATTTTGCGTTGTGTTTCCTGTAGTGAAAAATGTTTTATGTTTCTTGAAAATCATTTTGTACATTCTCTGGAGTTTGATACTTCAAACAATGCAAGTAAATAGAAAAATGTTTTCTATCGTCTACAAAAACAAATTCAATAGAGTGAAAAATGTTTCTTGCTTTCTAAAAGGCTAAAAAAAAAAAAATTCTGCAATGTTAAATATTTAATTTATCATAAGTTCATAACAAGTAAACTTTGCTAAAACTTTATAAATTAATTAACAATTATTAGTTTTTCTAATGGAGAAATTCAAAGTTCAAATTTCTTTCTCCTCCAACTAAAAGAAAAATCAACTTTACTCCATAAAAAAATTCTTTCAATGGTTCTCTCTCTCTCTTCCATTGACTATTATTGACTGATTGTTGATTGATATTAACCAAATAATTTTTTTCAAATTACACTTTTTTGTTCCTGTCCCTTTCTTATTAATTTATTGAATAGATTTTGAATTTGTATTTTTTTCAATTGTGAAAGTTAATAGAAAAATGTTTTATATCGTCTACAAAAACAAATTCAATAGAGTGAAAAATGTTTCTTGCTTTCTAAAATTTTTTTTTTAAAAAAAAAAACATTTTCTGCAATGTTTTGGTGTTCCATTTTTTGCACACTTTGACACAATTAATATATTTGTTGATATCAAAAAAAAAAAAAAAAAAAAAAGGTATATTTGTTAATTTATGATTGGATTATATCATTTATACATAGGTCCACCATTGGTACTTAATGAAAAGTAATTCAATCATCACTTGTCACGAGTCTAAGTTGTGTCAAAATGTATGGTTCTAAACTTTTTGATAATTTATTCGCTAGAATAGACCCTATATATTCCAAGATAAGATTAGAGAAGTAAAATCATTTACACTATCATTTTAAATTGCTAAATCCTTAAAAAAAAGTAATTTTATAGAGTATAGACACAGCTAATCACACACTTAATTTCCCAAATTACTGATTTGTGTGATTGTGAGTTCCCAACATACCTTAAGTGTGGGTCCAGTTAGAAAATGTTTACCACACATAGTCACACCAGTAAATTGTGAAATTCAGTGTATGATTGGTTGGGTCGGTGGGTGGACTCATCCTTAAAACCTTCTTGATCCGTGAAGGTGGATGCTACCGATATAGCTAGATGTTCTTTTCATTGATAGCGTAGCTATAATGCTATATAGATCATACTTTGCATTCTTCAAAATTTCTCCAAGAAAATGGAGCACAACTTCATAAGCCGCATGGGTAGGAAAGCAATTACAGAAGATTCACTACTACTGGGAAGCACTGGTCTAGGAGAAAATATATCCCATAACCAAATTCTTGATGCCCCCACAATTACAAGCACAAGCACAAGCACAAGCACAACTCCTAATTGGGTGGTCAAGCTTGTCAATGACTCTATGAAAGAAGAATCATTTGCCACCCCAAGATATTGTCCAACGCCATGCACAATGTTCCGAGCTCCTACAAACATGAGACAAGTTAATGAACATGCCTATGACCCTGTGCTTGTCTCTATTGGCCCTTTTCATTACAAGAAGGCACTGCTACAAGGGATGGAAGAGCATAAACTCCAGTTTCTTTTCGGTTTGATGCGTTATCAAAGCAAGGAAGAAAAAGAACATAGGTTTCAACGTCTTGCTGAGGTCATGAAGAGGTTGGAAGGGAGAGCAAGATGGTGTTACTCTGAGGTCTTTGATGATTTTGTCCGCATGATGGTCATTGATGGCTGCTTCATACTTGAGCTCTTCCGCTATTATCAAAGGAGTGAAAAGGTAACCACTAATCCATTCCATTTATTTCATTTGCTATTTTTTTTTTTTTTTTTTAATAATTTGATAATTAGGAGGGGAGAAATTTGCATGTTGGATGTGTTCTGGAAAATACCAAAAAAAAGTCAAGATGCCAATTGAACTATAAAAGTACTCTTGGCATTTGCTTGATCAATAAATATGCCTATTAAAATGATTAATTTACACCATCTTTGAGACTCAAAAACTTTGAAAATTGCCCCTAAACTTTTAAAAGTTGAACAAAAAGAATTTTCAAGTATGCTTTTGGAGGTTTCAAGTGTTTGTAGTTACGCATCTGTAAATTTAGTTAATAGTTTTTGTATTTTTTTTTTTTAACTTTTATTTTGATTGTCCTTATTTGTTTAATTTTCAGCAATTTTAGTTTGATTGTGCTTAACTTTTAGGTTTTTTTAGTTGTTCTATATTAATATTTCAAGGTGTTGAATTTTTATTTCATATAGCTTGTGCTTTTTTTTTTTGGTTGTTGCCTTGTACAGGGAATCATATAAAGACATTTTTTCTTTGATTATGATATAAAATATGAGCTGGGGCAATTGTCCAAGCTAGCATATTCTTTCAATTTTCAAAAAAGAAAAAGAGAATGATCTAGATTCCCCTTTTAATACAAAAGCAAGTCAAGTAAAAAAAGTAATGAACCCCACTTACAAAATGACAAAAATTGCTCTATAATCCAAGAAAAAAACATTGCTCTTTCTAAACATCATTCCCATGGCCGAAAAAGATTTATATATATATATATATATATTGTGGGTACCCAAGGACCGAGAATGAAGTTGAAGGGTCGCGGCATTGGCCCGAGGACCGAGGGTGAAGCTGAAAGGTCGTAGTATTGACGTGGGAATGTTGCAAGCCACGAGCCCAAGGAAGGAAGCCGCCCGAGGAAGAGAAGAAATGAATCATGGGACTCTGTGGTATTCTGAGTGGGAACTGGAGTCTGAAGAGCGTGGAAGTCAGTGGACAAGAAGAAAGCTTCTAGTCTGGTGTAGTCTGTGTGATCGGTGCAAAACTGCAAGTGCACAGTATCGTAGTTTTATAGTAAAGTGATGAGAAGAGTATCGTTCTTAGTGATTGGTAACTTACTTTTGACAAATACCAAGATTATGCTAATCTCGATTTTATCTAGAGAAGTCACTAAGGTTTTTGTAATTGGAATTTAAAATAAAAATCAATTTAAAGAAAATACGCAGAGGAAAAGAACGATAATGCTCGAAAATCAAATTAATGGGAAGAAAACTTCTAGGAAATTGATTTCACCTAATCCCTCACTATGCTTTACTCATCTAGCTAAATGAATTTAATTCTCTTTGTTTGTTAGCAATCTCCAAAAAACATCCAAAAGCCTCTTTCGACAGTCAATTAGAAACATTCTTGTTTATCAATTTACACAAGAGTATGCAATTTAATAAAGCAAGAAAGCATTAAGACCAATGATTTTAGTACTACACAGGTTCATACAAGTCTTTCGATCTCTATATTTACCTATGCTGAAATATTCAAGATCTATCCTATAATTCCCTCTTTCGACAGCAAATCACAAGATCAAAATCATTTAATTAATGGCCGGTTAATTAGAAGCAATAAGCTCAGAATAAATCAGACAAACATGAAGAGAATTAATTCAAATTAACATGGAAAAGCAAGCATAGTTCGGAATTAGATTACATCGTTTTCTTAGAATAAAGAAAATTTAGTTCATGCTGAAAATTAAACGCAACAAAAACGAATTCACCATAATGTTTCTGAGAAGTTTTGAAGGAAAAAAATGAACGCAAAAAATCTCCTTTAGCCTCCGCAGCTTCTTCTCCTCTCTTTCTGCTTCAGCCTCTCTTTTAGTTTCAGCCCCTCTGTTTTAGCGTTTTTCTCTTGCTTTTCAGCGTCTTCTGCTTCAGTTCAGCCTCCCTTTCTTTTTAGTTTCAGCGCCCTTTTTTTTTTTTTTTTTTTTTTGCGCCCCACGTTTTCTCTATTTCAGCGCCCCAAGTTTCCTTCTGTTTCAGCGCCTCCTTTTCTTTCTTTTAGCGCCTCACTTTCTATAAACGTGTTGCCCTTTTTTTAAGCCCAAAACGCTGCTCTGTTTCAGCCCAAAACGCTGCTCTGTTTCAGCATTTTTTCTGCTTCAGCCTTTCTTTTTTATTTGAATAAATCTTCTCAAATCTGCAATAAAATTTAAATAACAATAATGAAGTCTAAAATCAACAAAAATAAATGAAATTAGACTAAAGTTTAAAGTTGAGAAGTGATAAATTATGCCAAATTATGCAAGTCATCAAACACCCTCAAACTTAGAGCTTTGTTTGTCCTCAAACAAAAAGAAAATAAAATAAAAGACAACTATAGACAATATCAACTAGACCCCATAGAGAAATATCATCACTCACCAAGCCATGATCTGAATTTAGATTTCATCACTAGTAACTTACTCTTTTGACATCAAAGATAGCAGGAAAATCAATCAAAAAATTTAGCAATTTGTCAAGCAAGAGTTAAGCGTTTACTTCAACCTAAAGCTAAGTCCTTGAGTGTGTGTGTGAAATAGTCAATTTAACTCCAAACCACTAGCAAATTCAGATAAAAGTAGAACAACTGAAATCAAAAGAATTCTCTTAAAACTTAACCCCGTAAGTCCAATTTTCAGAAATCCTCTCCTCTAATGTAATCAAACACCAAAATCAGAGATCAAAAGGTCTTTAATCAAGGTTGTAATAACAGGCCACAGGGTGAGGGCTAAGAAAGAAATGGATATGAAAAATTAAAGCAAACTGGGAAAATACTTGGTAGAAAGAATAATAAAAAAGATAACCATAGGATTCACACCATAGCTCTTTCTCGACAATATGCTCATACTGATGACAATATTGTTGCTATACTCAATAAGTGGAGTGCTTTTTCCCTTTTTTTTTTTGGTTCAGCCACCTTGATACTCATAGCCTTTTTTGATTTTCAACCACTTTAACCCTTTTTCGATTCTTGCCTTTCACTTTCTTTTCTTTTCACATTTTGATCAAATAAAGCAAACATAATGTGAATAATTTAATTTGAACTAACTTTCTCTTTAAATGCAAATTTCCACCAAAGTATTTTCTCAAAATGTAGGGTAAATTCATGGTTTTTCAGGCTTAGAATGGGAATGATTTATGTAGTTAAAAGAACAAATAAAGGCTTATGTAAAATAAGGCTCAAGGGGGTTGACTATGGGAATACACCATGCAATGATGGCGTGATAATCAGGACGGTTGGGAAAGCTTTTTGGTTGTGACAAAAAAATTGCCTAGATCCTTTCTCT